>NC_051863.1:198913220-199231345 GCF_015732765.1 Culex quinquefasciatus
CTTGGGTGGAGCAGCAGCATCCCATAACCTCCACCGACAAATGCCGGCTATCTCTCCGGGCGGACCTCATACGGGCTATTCGGAGCTGTTTGCCACCAGTGTGACACCTCAAAGACCGCGTGCATTATTAGTTGACAATTTTGTGGTTGTCTGTGGTAAGGGATGAAAGTGGTGTAGTTTACAGTTAAGACTACAAAACTTTTGAACAAATCGATTTAGTTAAATTGCAGCAAAACTTCAAATAATAATAACTGAAATTTATAATCGAACAATTCGAAAAAAAACGAAATGACATAAAAAAAAAAACATTTGAGCGATTTACAAAATTTTCAAAAAAATACGATTTTCAGTATGTATTTGTTTCAAAAAATCAATAATATTACTGAAAATTTTGACTTTACCCTGTCCTTGTTCTTTGAATATAATTTTTTTCGATTGAAAACAAATACCAGTTAGCGAGATATCATCTGTTAAATAAAATAATTTCTTTTTGAAAGAAGGATTTCAGTGTAGGGAAATCTACCCTTTCTCAGCCTATTTCTTTGATCATGAATAACAGCTTTCATAAAATGTTTAGTACTGTTCCAAAGTAATGAATAGCTAAAACAAAAATGCGCAAGCAATTCTCCATTATTGATGTATCGTATAAATGTTGCCTTAATAGCGGAAAACTGTAAAAGTCATTAGCATTGATCGAACGGCTTAGACTGATTAAAATGGGTAAATTTCCCCTATATCAGCAAAAAATTGTACAATAGGATGTAACAAAATGGTCGAATTGTTCGGCGTTGCAGAGCATGATCCCCTAGGTGAATTTGAAGTTTAACCCTTTCGAGCATGAATTTTGAAAAAAATATTTTTTGAGTTATTTAGGGGAAGGTGGGGCAAGACGACCATATGGGGCAAGAGGTACGGCCGTAATTTTTACAATTTTGATTATTTCCAGTATAAGGAATTGTTGCTAGCAATGCAATTAGCTGATTCTACTACCACATAACCGCCAAAACGACGTAAACGCCACGGGGCATAAGATTTAATGAAGTTTTTCAAAACCTTTGTTTTCTAATAATATTTGGAAAGTACAAAATAAGGCTTAGCGTTCGTTTTAAGGCACATTTTATCAAAATGCTATTTTTCCTAGATCAGTAGTGTCCCTACAAATGACATGCACCTATTACAAAGTATGATTTTACTTTTGGTTATTTTTGTTGAGAGCTTTTAAAAAATCTAGTTCAGGTGGGGCAAGTGTACCATATGGATTTTTAGTATGGAAAAAATTACGAATTGCTGCAACAACATATTTTATTGGGAAATAAATACATGAAAGTACTTAAAAACTGATAAACAATTGTTAAAAAAATGTCTATACAAAATATAGTGATATTATGAAAATTTACTATTTATCATCTAAGTAATATTTCTCTTCGTAAAAACAATAAAATTTTTAGCAAAACATTATTATTTAATCTAAAAATGGAAGAAACCTTTCAAATACATTCAAATCTAATGTATCTAAGTGATAACAGTTCAATTGTTAGCAAATTAACATGTTTTTCTTGCATTGTTCCTCTTGCCCCAACGGGTTGTTCGTCTTGCCCCACTAGTTGAGTAGAACGTACGGAAAATCAAAATTTTTAAAATCAATTTTTTACATAAAAAAACAGGATTTTTTAAAAACTTGCTCAGACAAAGTCTTAGTTAAGACCTAGAATAAGATGTTTATGATAAAATCCGACAGATTTTTGTACTTTTTAATGGGTTATAACGAGCATTTCCTTAGCTTGTTACACTTGCTCCACTTTCCCCTATGGGAAAATGATAGCTGAATTAGCTGATTCTACTACCACATAACCGCCAAAACGCCATACGAAAATTATAGGCTACTTTTGAGAATTTTCATTTTTGGGTCATATATGACCCATCAGGTTAAATGTGAAATGGTTTAAATCTATGGATTCGCCATATTGAAAAGTTATTACGGAATTGAAATAGTAAATCGCCAACATGTGTCATAATTCAATATTTGACCTGATTGAAGCAATTCTCTACGAAATCGGTATTTTTTGTAAAATTTTAATTTTGGTATTTTTTAATCCAGCTGATACTTTTTTGGTGCCTTCGGTATGCCCAAAGAAGCCATTTTGCATCATTAGTTTGTCCATATAGTTTTCATACAAATTGGCAGTTGCCCATACACAAATTGAATTTTTGATCTTTCTTTGGCAGAGTTGTAAGTATGGATAAGGACTACACTAAAAAAATGATACCGGGTAAAATTTTTGGTGTTTTTAATGTCACTTTTATCACTAAAACTTGATTTGCAAAAAAAACACTATTTTTTTCTAAGATGTTTAAAGAGGCATCAAATTCCAAATCATTGGGCACCGAAGGCTCCAAAAGTATCAGCCGGAATAAAAAATGCAAAAAAAACGAATCACCGAAATCTCAGACAATTGCTCATTGGGATATCTGTCAAATGTTTCTGGTTCGATTCCCGTAATCGAAATTTTTTGTTTTGTCGTCTCGAGCTGTAATCTCTGTATCCGTAAATGGTATCACTATTCTCTCGACTCGATGCCATTTTTCTCTCGGACTAGCGATTTTGAGTGTAAACAACTAACCAAAGATTGGGAACGATTGGTTTAGTCCTCACTTTGCGCAAAGCAATTCAATTTTATTTAGGAATTTGTATGGGAAACCCCATTTTTTTGGATTTATAATATATTTCTAGAATCGAACCGAACCGAACTCATATTCGGTTGCTCAAGAATGTGCTCTACAATTTCCCGGAGAAGGTATGTTGCTAGCTCGCCCCTAAAAAAAGATACAGCATATCAAAACTGGTATAAGACGTGATTTCAGAGCAAAACAAAACACATTTTAGACCAGTTTCGAGGATGCTGTATCATTTTTAGGGGCAAGCTAGCAAGAATGTACTAGTTGTAGAGCACATTCTTGAGCAACCGAATACAAGTGAAAGGGCTGTACCACTTAATACTAAACAGAACCAGACTTCCAAGAACAGTTGAATAAAAATAGAGTCATTATTTCATTAGTGCAGTATTTACTTCGAGCAATTGTCAGATAAATACGATAATTACGATACTGCACCTTCTTTGCCTAGGATTCGATGACAAGATTACCCGCCATTACAACCTCGTTCAACCAACAAGCTTCCAAGGATTAACCCCGGTTCTTCGTTCGAACCAGGTTAAAAACTGCACAATTACCACCAATTAGAAGAAGCCCGTTCAGCAGAACTTGGCAATCGTTTAAGACGGCCAACAAGTGCTTCCATGAAGCAAATCAGCAACGGTAATTTTCCCCCGAACCAAACTCGATGGTCCCTCTTGAGGTGGGGCTAAACTTCCAGTGTGTACAGTATATCTCGCTGGCGCATCGACTGTTGACACACGGCCCGTCGTGTCGTCGACCAAGTGCTTCCTCGAAGAGCTAGGTGCTTCCGTTGAATCAGGTGTGTGTGGTTGCTCTGGTTCAACAAACATCCAAGTTGCAAAATTCTTTGTAAATATCAGCTGTGTCTGCGCAACGACGATGGACGGAACACTTTAATCCGCAATCGTCGTCGTTGAGTCGAGCAGTGAGGGAGAGAAAAAAAAACAGCTATAATAATAATTCCATATTTGCACTGCTGGATCAATAGACCGCGCTCGCGTATCGTTTAGAGATCTGGTCGGGGGGCAAACAAACATCAGAGGGAACACACGCCCTCCCCCGCAACACAAGAACAACCGCAAACACCCACGACTGGGTTATTGGCGGTGGCGGCGGCATCAGTGCAGAATTATGCGCCGGGTTAAACTAACCGCAAATCAGAGTTTATAGTGCCTCATCGCTGTATGATCCTCAACGACTCGTCGACGCAATATATGATGCGATGTGCTGTGAACGGGAACGGATGGCCGTTGAAATTGATCCCATAATGTGAGGGGCTACAAAAATCATGGCTTACAGACTCGGGTTAAGCAGGCAAACGATGTGGTTTTAGGTGGATTGAGGTTAGTTCCATGTGGAGTGGCGAAAATCGATTTCCAGCTCGTCATAATCTTTGGTGCACATATTCTACAGATTTAGCATGGATTCATTCACCAGATTGAAAGATGATCCAGGTATTAGCGGTGAACGATGATGTTGTACGTTATTAGATCTGCTCGGATGGACACATCCAAACTTTTGTGGCTTCAGATCGTGCCAGATAGAAATTTGAAACAAGCAACAAAAAAGGCCATCCCAATAAGCCGATATGGGAACTTTGAACCCCTGGGCATGCCGATAAACCCCATAAAGGATTATTAAATTGTTTGCCAAACACCCCCGCCCCAGGACCTCCTGACCAAGGCAAAAAAAAAAACCCGGATGACACTGACAAACGACAGAACTTTCCGACTCGCGGACATGACGATGGTCAAAGAGAAACTTTTATTTGATCCGGTAATGGAAAAGTTTCGCACACTGTGTGTACACAGGCCGAGACAAACAACGGCAACAACATCGTCGTCAAGCCAAAAGGCTCCACAAAGGATCGTGCACCCAACTACACTAAAAACTGGCGAGCTCTATATATAAAGACATACTTTTGTGTAACTTTGCAACTTTGTAATTTGAAATATCCCGCGCGCGTTGATCGAAAAGTCGACCCTTTTGAAGTCGTTTGATAGCGCAAGCCTTCAGGACGACGTGCAAACGGCCAATCCGGACCAGGACCGGCTCGTCGAGGACACAGGGGCGGGGACAAATTGAGAAAATTACTGGTCACGAGACAAGGTGAATTGCATGTTAAATACCTATTACCAACGATGCCGTTATTGCGTACGTGAGGGTGCTTGAAGAATGTGCTGGCCACACTGTTCAAGTGGAAGGGGGAAAGTCGATGGAGATTTACTAGAATGCAATATTGCTACGGGTTCGATAAGATGGAGCCTTTGTGTGGGGCCACGTGTCCTGTAGGAACAGTGGGACAATGTATTTTAACTTGATTCTAAAATTAATTTCTTCACAAAAAAAAAATCAAAATTACAACACAACAATAAAAGACAAGAAAAGACAAAAAAAAAGACAAAAAAGACAAAAAAGACGAAAAAAGACGAAAAAAGACAAAAAAGAAAAAAAAAAGAATAAAAAGACAAAAAAGACAAAAAAGACAAAAAAGACAAAAAAGACAAAAAAGACAAAAAAGACAAAAAAGACAAAAAAGACAAAAAAGACAAAAAAGACAAAAAGACAAAAAGACAAAAAGACAAAAAGACAAAAAGACAAAAAGACAAAAAGACAAAAAGACAAAAAGACAAAAAGACAAAAAGACAAAAAGACAAAAAGACAAAAAGACAAAAAGACAAAAAGACAAAAAGACAAAAAGACAAAAAGACAAAAAGACAAAAAGACAAAAAGACAAAAAGACAAAAAGACAAAAAGACAAAAAGACAAAAAGACAAAAAGACAAAAAGACAAAAAGACAAAAAGACAAAAAGACAAAAAGACAAAAAGACAAAAAAGACATAAAAGACAAAAAAGACAAAAAAGACAAAAAAGACAAAAAAGACAAAAAAAAGACAAAAAAGACAAAAAAGACAAAAAAAGACAAAAAAAGACAAAAAAAGACATAAAAGACAAAAAAAGACAAAAAAGACAAAAAAAAAACAAAAAAGACAAAAAAGACAAAAAAAGACATAAAAGACAAAAAAGTTAGTTGAACCATTTTGAGTATTGACTACCCACGATCCACCAGTTTTATCCCACAAGGACCTACAAACCCCATTGTCACCAAGCCTCTCTCCCCAGGACCCCACGACAGATATTCACACCGGAACAAAAACTTTGGTCGGAAACAAGACACGTGGTCGGAATAAACAATGCACACGCTGCTGCAGCTGGACCAACTGGCCAGCAATAACAGCGCTCGTGACCCCGAGGGTTTAGTCGTGAACAACGGGTCGGGACATGTAGTTCGGTTCACCAAAGTGCAGTGAGGGTAAAATTTGCTGCGTCCGCTGACAGACAGTCCTGCTGGCCGGAACCTCCGCCCACCCACAGGAATGTGTGACAAAAGTCGAAGGAAGTGGGTTTTCCAGGCGGACAAAGCAATTTTATTCTCGTGCGTGAAACAGACAGCGCGTGCCTGCGATGTGAACGTGGTCGGAATGATCGAATTTGGGTGGAGGAATTGATGGCTGTTTGAACCTCTGACAGGAGCGGTCTTGTTTGCTAATGAGTTATCAAAATTATCGGTTTATTAAGATGCTGATGGACAATTTGAAGACTTTTCCTTGGGCATTTACCAAAACTAATATCAAACTTGACCAGATGACGTCATCTCGAAAGAATGTTTGGATGACTCGTCCAATCGCCCAGAACGACGTAATCGTAAAGCATACTCATTGGTTTTTCGACGTTCTTCCTTAGCCAGAAGAAAAATGTTCAGTTTTCCTGTTCTGTCCCACCGCATCTGCTCCATACCTCTGGACCTCAAAATCAAGCAGTGTACGTTAAATTTAAATGCGCGAGACTCTCGCTAGCTTTGCCGTGGAAGATGTGCTTTTCGAAAGATGAATTTGAGATTTATTCTTCGGGGTTTGCTTTTGACTCGTTGATTCTGGGCGAGCGAGGCTCCCGGACAAACACTCACTCTCTCTCTCCGCTTCCCCCCCAGGGCAGTTAGTGGTGCATAACCAGCCGTGCCCAGATATTGAATTACTTGTTAAGCTTATTACACAAAAGCATTCACGTCCGAGAGTTCTTTCTTTCCAACGTGTGCGTTTGGTTGGAGCTGCTGGCTTGCTTGGATGCTTACCTTTCGACTCAATGGAATGCGCGATTTCGCTGCGTGAGAACTTTCGTTGCCCATACATTTATGAGTGAGACGTTATCTGGCCGACCGAATCTCTTGGATTAATCCGTGTCTTCTTCCCTCTCTTCCTCTCCCCCCATCCCTCAGATTACCTGCTGCAGCTTTCGCGCCAGTCCGAGAACAAAACGCTGAATCTGTTCTCGACGGTGTATCGCAAGATGTCACCGCTGTCCCGGAACCGATCCTGGAACTGTACGAAACGATCCGGAACCACCTGACGGCGGCGTCCTTCACCGACGATCTCGGTCTAGTCACGGACAAGTTCTTCCGGAATCTGTTCCCCGTGGCGTACCACCACGCGGTAGTCCACGCCGACAAGGACGTCGACTTCCACAGCGACTACAAGAACTGTCTGATCCACACGTACGACGAGCTGAAACCGTTCGGCGAGATCCCCCAGCAGCTGTCGAGTTCGCTGGTGGCCAGTGTGAGCGCGGCCAGCGTGCTGCTGCGGGTACTCCGGGAAGGTGCCGAAGTGCTCAACAAACTGGACGAACTCGGCACCGAGAACCTGCAGGGATCCTGCAAATCCGCCCTGCTCAAGATGAGCTACTGTGCCAGTTGCAAGCGACACAACCATAACCACGCGAAACCGTGCGCCGGACTGTGCAAGAATGTGATGAGGTAAGCCCCCCCCCCCTCCTCCCCCCAGCAACAACCGCAATGAATTCAGGACTAAATTATCAACCCCCTCAAATTCCACAGGGGCTGCCTGATGCAGTACGTCGGCATCCTGAACCAGGACTGGTTCACGTTCACGGACGCCATCGTGCCGCTGATAAATGCGGTCCGGTCGAACGATGGAATAGAGGCCGAAATCAAGGGCTTGGACGGAAAGCTGTCCAGCGCCATCATGCACGCGATGGAGAACGGGCCCCAGCTGGAGGTTAAGGTAAGTGTGTGGGGGCAAGGTCTTATTTGAGTTTCCTCAAATATTTTTTTGTATCTTCATCACATCAGATAGGTATGAAACGTAGACGGATTAATTTAAAATATTTCAATTAAAGAAAATTCCCTTTTTGGGTTATTTTGAGCACCGGTGCCTTAAATGGGTAATTGTTGACTAGTTGTTTGTCACAAAATTTTACCTAAGAATCTCACACTTGACAATGAACCGACACATTTTACGCCACCTTTTGGTGGAATTTTGATGTTTTTGCTCTTTCCCATAATTTTTATCGATTTTTCCCATACAGATCAATAACGACCCTTAAACCTTAAACCGATTAGGTTCATAATTATGAACTATAATTGGCATAGTTACTTATGTTTATCGAAAGAATCGTGCCAGATTTTCAAAAAAAAAAATATCTTTGTCACCCTAATGTTGATCATTACGGTGATTTCGTTTTATTTTTATTTGGATTTGGTGTCTTCGTCGAAATTGTAGGCATTGATTAAGACCTAAAAAATAGTACAAGAATACAATTTACGATTTTTTACATAAACTCAAATTTGTTTTGAAAAACCCATATTTTTATATGTTTCACGAGACAAGGACCATTCATAAACCATTCCATTACATAAACATTTTGATATTGTGCACCGGTTTTGATATATTGCCATTCAAAGTGAGATTTTAACTAAAAATTTGCAGTTTTACGATTTTCCATGGCATCTCCCATCTCTAAACATATTTTTTTCGAATGTTCTGGAAAATTTTGCAAATTTCGTCTAAGAAACATTGAAGATTAGATCTGTGGTTGATGAGGGTTAGTGGATATAGAGTTCGTGCATAATCCAGGAAAATAATTAATGCACGGAAAAAAATCTTGCCATAACTTTTTTACACAAAACAAAAACCCAATATCCATATTATTTCAATATTTGGTATGTTTTAGTGGACAATAACCGCAACTTTTGAGGCATAGAGAATCGATAATTGTGGGAATGTGTCTGAGGGTAAGCAATTTGCACGTCAAAAAATATATGAAAAAAAGATAAATAAGATTAAACAAATCTTTTATTAAATGGTTTATTGAAAAAATATTTCGGCGATTTGATTTAAAATTTATAAAAAATAGTTGGATTGTAGAAGGTAAATATTTCATTACAATAATAAACTTTCGTTCGAAACGAGTCCATCCCTTATAAAAAAATGCATATCAAATTTGCCCCACCCATAAGACATTATGTTATGATTTTACGAAAAAGTGGATTTTGTACGATTTGCTGGAATATAGTACTTAATTTTATCGTTTTTTTTTATAGTTTACGTGATTTCGAAATATATTTACTTTCCCTTCTTTGAAAACTTTTCCCTGTTTTAGCAAAAAAAAAGTGCTGTTTTACAGATTGCAAGAAAACTTTTCTGAAAATGTAATCCCAAGTGTGTTATTTTTTACAATTCTTAACTGATTATTTATTTATATTTATTTATTTTTCATAAGGTAGCAGAAAACTTATTTGAATTCAACTATCATTTATATTGTTTGAGTTTAAATGGAAAATTTAATTATTTTTCTTCAAAAAAAGAAATCTGCTAGGGTGGTTCGAAAAATTGCAATTTTCAGCATTTTTCGCAAAAACCACTTTTAAAAATAATCATATCTCCGCGTCATTTCATCCGCTTTTAGCTGTCTTAGATGCAGAAGAAAGGTAGTAAGAAGTTTTAAAATTTTAGCTTAACATTTGAAAAAGTTGTATGAAAACATAAAATGGCGTTTTGACCGTGTCTGGATTAATAGTTAGGACCCGGTGCCTGCGATTCCCGTTACAGTTTATATGGAATTCCAATAAGAATGTAACAGAAAAATCAGGCATCGGGTCCAGGCTGTTAAAGAGCCTATGTCTGAAAATATTTTTATTGGATTCCTCAAAAGTTTTCACAAAAGATTAAAAAAAAATGGCGATGTTGAAGTGTACGTTTCCGAGATATGATTTTTTAAAAATAAAAACTGAGTTTTTCAACGCGCCAAAAACAGGAAAATGACGAAAACGAGAAAAAAAAAACAACTTTTTCCACTAAAACTGCGGTAACCTTAAAATTTCAGTGATGTATAAAGTATCAAAAGTTTTCGCGATTGAAAGAATTTTTTTTTCGGTTTAGGCTCTTTTCAAATGGAATTGCTGTATAACTAAAAGCAAAACTGTTCAACAATATGTTTTAGTATTTTGGTCCGTATTAGATAACATGTCAATAAATTACTTAGACTCTGCTTTGGACAATTCAATTATCTTTTTCCATAAACGAGAATAAAACTTCCATGAAATTTAAAAAAATAAACATTGTCCAAGAAAAAACTAGCGCAACCCCACCCCGTCCAAGCACAATTAAGCAACCACTCTGCCTGCGTTCAGCTTGTTACCGTCGCAAACATGATTCGCTAGAACAATAACCGCACAAATTGAGTGCATTGTCCAAAGTGATTGCAAATTACGCATGTGACAGGACGAAACCAAAACTGAAACAGAACTAAAAAAAAACACCAACATCAAACTCAATTCAGCCAACATCAGCAGATTTCGAATCGTTCGCTGGCCAGGCTGCGCGCGATATTCATCAGCACAATTTGAACTGTTCGAATTTGCGGTGACGTTCGTTCGCTCGCACACACATTTTCACAAACATTATTATAATAGCAACTCTCTGGCGGATTTTTTTCGTCCAGTGCAAAATTATTTTTCCGCTGCGTCATCTCAAAATCGCGCGGAGCCCAATGACAGCGCGGCCGGCGGCGGCGTGTATGAGCTGAATTTTTGCGCTGGATAAGCAGAATCGACTTGACACGCCGGCCGATGGCCGATTTGGCGGTCGGTGGCATTAAAATGTGTTCTGACGATGGTCGATGAAGTCGCACTTTTTGGCGAACTTTTCCGTTGTGTTGTCTATTGCTGGGTGGGGTCGTGTGAGGTGGTGGGACACTTTTTGATGATTATAGTCGTTGAAGTTGAGTTTCCCAATTATTCACACTCTGGTTAACAGGGAGGGGGCTGTTTGGAAGAGATGCCATCAACACTTGACCAATTGTCATCACGCGATAATTTCGATGTGTCGAACTAATAGTCGTTTATCCGCAGAACACGCAATCACAGCTCTGCTTAGCCCTCCCCGTCAGAAACACGATAATTGAAGACTAATCTGCGAGGAACGTCGAAAAACACAACCATAAAATATCAATTAACAGGCTGTTAAAAAACGTTTAATTTTAAAATATATATTTTTTCGAAGGACAATTAGTCACGCAACACTGTTAAAAACGCCTCGAATTGTGTCTCGCCAGTTGTTTTCTCAAATTTGTGCTCACCTCTGCTTTGTTTTGCCCCCTTAATCGCCTTGTCGAGGAGGCGACAGTGACTGGGATGTTTTTCCTGCGCCATCCCACTTAAGATTAACGATCAAACAACCACCAGCACCAATAGTGCCACAACCTTGACCGGTAGACAAAGGACTCTTCGAGTACACCGAGAAACGTAATTTGAATAATTAGAGTAGGTACTGCTTTTTTCAAAACCCAAACTTCTCAGCTAAGAAAATCGAGCCACTTCCCGGCGGGGAAGAATTTCCAAGGTTTCCAAGACATGACCTTGCATTTTCGATCCATCTCTTCCTACAAGGGGGTGTTTTCGTGTCTATTTTTCTGCCTTTTTGTTTGAAGTAAGCAGATATGGCTTATATTACCTTTCAGAGCGAAGCCAGCGCGAGAGAGGTGTCTATGCGGGTAGGATACATCTCAATGCTTTCAAATCGCTATGATTACATCAAGAGGAGAGCCCACGGGGAAGAATTTGCTTTATCATTATTTTTAAATTCCCATCAACCGAGGCCCCTCTCTGTCCGGGGCCAAGCCCAACAAGGCCCCGGTGCTAAAAGGTGCCAGAGAGATCCAATCTTAAAAAAAAAAAATAGAAAAAACTAGGAACTTAGATGAAACCACGCAAATCTGACAGTGCGCGCGGTGCAGATTGGTGCCGGCTGATAAGGAGTCTCCTCTATCCCCGTGTCCAATGGCGCGTCCCAGCGAATGCGAAAGGTGCTCCGTTTTTCTCACTTTAAGAGCTCTAAATACTTCCCATTGAGAACAAAGTACCAGTCAACAACGAGCTTAAGGAAGAAAAAGAAGAAAAAATGTGAATGAATTAACTCTCACACACACACACACACACACACGCAAAGAAGGACGAGGAAGGCAGGGGGAAGACTGGCTGTGTGTACGAACAATGAATCAATTTCCATTCCATTAGCGCGCTAATAACATTATCGAGCAAGATCAATTAGACGCAAAAGCTAGGCATTACACAAAGTTTACATTATTTTAAGTTCACTTGCTTCCCACAAAGGAAGAGCGTCGTTGGCGTATCCGCAGAGTTCGACCGAAAAAAAGGTGATTTGCCCAATCGTTTTATGTGTTCAAACAATTTCCATGTATCTTTGGGTAATTTGTTTGAAACATAAAAGTTTTCTAGTAAAGACGAAAGTGTATCATTAATGAATTTTCTTTTAATTCTAAATACTTATTTGAGTTTTTTCTCGAACGTGATTCATAAACTCTAAAAACAAGTTTTATGTGAAAATTAAGCTCAGTTCAAATTTTTGTCGATTTATAAGCAAATATGCTTCAATTTCCAATATGTCATATGAAATGTAACAATGTAAGCCTTACTTCTCACCTAACTTAGCTCTCCTGAAATGTATTTTTTTTAATCCAAAACATTAAAACATTATAAGAATGTTTTTTTAAGCTCAATGAGACCCCCCCCCCCACTGGACTATTTGCAACGGCCTTACTTTTTGTCCCTTAAAATGTATTTCGAAAAAAACACTATTTTTATCATAATATTTTTTTAATGTAGCCAATTGTTGAAAAATGCATTGTTGAAAAAATGTTTAAATGTTTGACCATGTTATAATTTTTTATTTTTTTTTCAAAAATATGGATTAAAAAAACGCTCGAACAAAATGTTGATACTGCGCATCATTTTAGAGTAACGTAATCAGGGTGACATTGGGTCTGGGGATGAAATTGGGTCATACAAATTTCAGCTTTTTGTATGACCCAATCTCACCCTCAGACCCAATGTCACCCCTGATGACGGTAATAGTCATTTTAGGTAACTTTTTTGAAAAAAAGTGCCCATGTTTGCCAATTTTTGATTTTTTTTTAAATTAGTTGATTAATTAGACTCGTTGTTATTTTTTGTTACTCATTTATCTCTTGTTTTTGATCACCGATAATACTTTTACTACTTTTCAATGTTGAAAAAATATTTTTTGGCACTTTCTCTCTTTTCTCTTTTTAATCAAAAATATTTCGCAATTACATAAGGGCATTGCGAATTTTACTTCAAGTGTCTGTACCTCTTCTCCCTTCAACATTTTCTCATACAATAAGGCCATTGCAAATATATATATTTTTTTTTTTTGAAAATTATGCCCCCTCCAAAATCAGCCTGAAAAACAGTGAACAAAACATATGTTTTCAAAAAATGTCAAAGCTTCAATGAAAAACAAAACTTTTAAAAACGCGTAGATAAACATTTTTTGCATTATTGAACAAGTTTAAGAATGTTTAGAATTTTAATAAAACTTTACTGTACAGTATCGCAAAATGTTTTTTTTTTTTTAATTATATTTAGAATGCTTTTTATGCTTTTTTAAAAAAATATGATTGGTACTAAATGCAAAAGTTAAGAGATAAACATATTTTCATATAGATTTCCATTAAGCAAATTTGTGATGCTAGCATTACCGTAATGATGTATAAAGCATTTTGTGATACTTTTTGTTTCGAAACTTCGATAATCAGGCTTGAAATTTTAAATATTGTACAGAAATTGAACTGAAATTATGAAGCTGATTTAAGTTTTCTCGATTAAATTTTCAAAAGGTCCTATCTGCATAGGAAACCCATGAGGGATAGGTTGTTTTGAAAATTTAATCTAGTTTTGACAAATTATGTTTATGCAAAAAAAAACTTGTTAAAACTTTTTTAAAACACACAATATTGCTTCTCGATTTCTAGTACAATTACACAGAAAAAATAAGTTGAATTTTGGAATGTTGAAAATTTGGTAGGTTGAATATTACTTCTTTTTTTGAGTAATATTACATAAAAATGTGTAAAAATGTGAACCTGATGAATATTCATCAAAACTGATGAAAATTCATCATTTTCTGGGGTAAAAATAATCATTTTATTTTTTTGCCACAAAATCTGTCACCATTTCCAGATGAATATTACCATAATTTTTTTTCTGTGTAGTAGGGAAAAGGCGACATAAAACTTGAAAAATGTATGCAATGGTTTAAATTAGGAAAACTAACTGACTCAAAACTGTATCTTTACCTTATGTCACAGAGGTTTGCTCAGGTCTAGAAATGTTATATGATATTTCATCAAATCATATTATTAGACCACCTCTAGACGGGAAATAAGTCATTTGATCTGATCGTCTTGCAATCACCAAAAAAAGCAAATCATTTTTGCGCGACCTTGTCGCACTAATTCGCCATTAACCTGCGATGATCTCTCTTCAACGCAATTACCAAATTGCTTCATCAGCACACTCAATTTTCATTTACTAATTGCGTGCAGCTTGAAGTATTCTTCCAATAATGTTGCCACCAGAGTCAGAGTCCAAAAAAACAAGAAAACATTCTATTTCCGCGCCACCATTTAGAACCATTTAACGGAGAGCGCTGCACTCGGCCAGAAGCGCCTGCCGGGTCTGGTCAATTACTCGTGACTTGTTAACAAATTATGACCATCAAGGGAGGGCGCGCGAGAAATGTTTCTCTTTTTTTCGGCTACGACTTGTTTAGTCATAGAAGGAGGACCACCAGACGACGACGACGACGACGACGACGACGTTGGCGATCGTTATCAGTGGTGAGGCCAATGGCGAACATCGTGTCCAGGCAGATACTCGCGGGGAAAAGTTAAGTGTTTAAGGTCAATCATTTTGTTTCTCCTAATGCGTTCTTAATAGAGAGAAATAACTATCTGAATTGTTTTATTGAGAGATTCATCGCACCGGGCAAGCTCAGCCTGCTGGTTCAGTTTTGGTTTCGTTTCTCTCTGCAAAGCTTCTTCCACCCAACAGTTCAGCCTTCTCCATGAACTCGAAGAATAACCGTGAACCGGCCCGACCAAGAGCCACGGCGAACGTCAGGAATTTACATAGAATAGCATTCCAGAGCGAGGGCTGTTGGACGCTGCACCGTCCGTCGCTGGGTCTTGGCTTTATTTCTTTCCCACACAAAACTGCTCCAGGGCACCACCGACCGACCGACCGAGGCTCAGCCGAGAATGCTTTATGCCTCACACCTTGAATCCGTCCTGCGTCTTCGCACAGTCCGTCAGCAGACCCAGACCCAGAAGAAGGATCGCATCTCGGTCTCGTTGTGGGGAGTTGTTGCTGGAGAGAAGCGCGTCTGATTGTCTCTCGATCTTTCACATGTGCGGCGCGCGAGAACTCGGTGAACTTCATCATCATCGCGCGCGCGAGGTCCAACCAGCAGTGGACCTCTTTTTTTCCTCGTTTCGTTGAGAATGGTTCTTTTTTGACTTTTGGTTTTTGCGCTTGTAACCTTGAAGTGGTCAGGGGGTTTTCTTGAGATTTTTTTTTTCATGAAACTTCAATTAAATATTTAACTTTTAAAAGTCAAAAATGGCGATTTTTTTCTTTAACCAAAGGAAGATTTTATATAATGTCCACAACAAATAGCCACATTTCAATACTAAGGCTAGTATTGAAAATGAAAAATCTACTTTAGACCTCATACGATAAACCCTTTAATGCCCTTTTCCAGTTTTATTTTTTTTAACATGTGGTCAAAATCACGACTAAAGTTCAGTCTTAAAAAGTTTATCAAAATCAAAGTTTATCAAAATTCCAAAGTAGTTACCACGCTTGAATAGATTCTCCACGAAAATCGGAAATTGGCTATTTTTTATTATTATTATTAGGATAAAACTTAGATGTCTTTAAAAAAATGGGTTATGTAAGTATTGGAAAATGTGGGAGGCGATTTTCTGAGCAATTTTGTTTTATTTTTAAATTTAGGACAGTTCTGAAAAAAAGTTACAATCTTAAAAAATAACCTGGAATAACCAAATGTTGAAATTTTCATAATTCGTATTTTTAAATACTTACTTTTGAGTAGATTCAACAAGCTTATTTTGAGATTTTTTGTTTCAGCTTTACATTTTAGTGTAAAATTGTTTCAATCGTAATAATCAAAAAGTACTCTTTATTATTTTTTTTTACTGAATGCATGATTTTCAAGATATATAAATTATAAGCCAAGTTTATGATACAAATGAATTCTTTTTTAGTGTTTTAAGCAGTGTCCATTTGTTCATTTATGATTTTTTCCGAATAGCTGAAAAATTACTCTTTTGAACTTTCAAAACCTTACAAAAAATAAAATTTGATTAAATAAGGTGTCATTCAATTAGTCCTCATTTACAAAAAAAGCCGAAAGTTCGACAAGCATTCATCAAATTTTAATTGTTAAAAAGCGACACATTTGCGAAATTTGTCGATGTTTCTGAGACAAATATTTTCAAAATATTAAAACTGGCCTAATATTCGAAAATATCGAATAAGTCATATTTTATTCAGGAACTTTTCTAACATTTCTAGATTTTTAAACTTTGAAAATAAACTGTAACTAACCTAACTCAATCTTATATTTTTGTATTCTTTGCAAGGCTTTGCAGCAACTAATTGTCCGATTTGAAATGCCAAAAACAAAAATTATAGTGAATATTTGATTTTTTTTAGATGGACTAAGATTGACACTACTTAGAAAATAACAAATATCACATTTTCTTGCTTATCTAGTATAAATACTTACAATTTTTCACTAACTTCCTATATGTTAAAAATACTTAAGTTTTCATAATTTGCAATGGGTTCAAAGCAAGTGAAATGTTGTATGAATTTTCACTTTATTAGAGTATTTCTTCACAAAATACCGTAATTTTCCGAAAACATTTAAAAAATCAGTATGTGCATCAAACGCAGTGAATTTTTATAGGCATTTTCTTTTTATTAGAAATTTTTTTTCTGTAAGACACTAAAATTTTCTGAAAATTCCGTGTTTGTTTTAAGCTACTCATTTTTTAAAATATTTGAATAATGCAAAATTTTACATGCATTTTCACTTAACTAGAGTTTTTTGTTAAATGCTCAAATTTTCACAAAATATCGTAATTATTTCATAATACTGAAACAATCGTAAATTGCATGCATTTTCACTTAAGTTTTTTTAAATACTAAAATTTTCACAAAATACATTTTTAAAAACAGTTCTTGAAAAAATTCACTTCTGATAATCGAATAACAAAAAATGTTTCGTTGTCTTATTTTTGGTTGATGAGTTTTAAAAGTTTGAACCCTAAAGTGATTTAGAATTTTTAAATCCAAGATGGCGGTGACGAAATATTGGAAAAATGCGTTTTTTTATTCAATTGGTATTAACCATTCAAATTTGACTAAAATGGACCCGCTGAACTCGAATTTGATGTAAAAAGTATGAATTAAAGCAAACGTTTTTTTTTTATTTTGTTCGTGATTCGATTATTTCAAGTTTCATACAAACCTTTAGATAATCGAACATCGGATAATCGAGACTTGGGATAATCGAGTCTGGACTGTACTCTAATTTTCACAAAATACGGTATTTTTCGAGAATACTAAAAATTTCATAATTTCCAATACCCATTTCAACAAAGTGGAATTTTGTATGTATTTCACCCTGCTGATTTTTTTACAAAATTCTATTTTTTTTTAAAATACCGTATTTTTGCGAAAATTCTCAAACATTCACGATTCGCATAAAAATATATCAAACGAATCGAAATTTTGAATGTATTTTCACTTTTTTGCAAATTTCAAAAATTTTAAAAATACGGCATTTTGTAAAAAAATAGTATTTTACAAAAAAAACTTGTTGGATTATCGTTATCGAACCTCGATAATTATACAACCTTTTTCCAAAATATTGAAACATAATAACAATTTTTAAATAAAATATTTATAGAAAAACACGATAAACGAGCGGGTTTAAAAAAATGTTTCTGTAAAAAAAAAATTGTCAATTATTTCTTGTATCGAACAGCGCACTTTATTCTCGAGCAAATGCAATCATATGTAAAAATCAATATTTATGGTGAAATTTTTTTGTAGGAATCAATTTTGAAAAACAAGCTAAAATATCCTAAAATGCATACTTTGCACGTACCACTCAAAGGTTAAGTGCATTTCACGGTGTTCACTTTCCCTAACACCGCCCTTCTCCTCCCTCCACAAGTTGCATCATCCTCCGCCCTCCCTCCCTCCTCTTCATACACACACTGACTCAAACGGGGCGCGTTCAGAACAGAGATTCAATTTCCTCGTTAAGTGCTGTTGGTCCGAGTAATAAAACACACATAAAACTGGTTTTACTGGATTTTTTGAATCAGAAATACATTCCTTTTATGTTGCAGTTTTTTTTTGCTTCTTCCTTTCTCAACTTTACTCTTCTTTTTCTCGATTCTTCTTCTTCTTGTTTCGCGCCAACTTTTTCGGCCTTATATAATTTATTGTCTTCCTCGCTTATCTCGCGCTTCCTCGCGCGCCTCCTCGTTGGTGTGTGTGTGTGTGTGTGTGTGTGTGTGTGTGTGTGTGTGTGTGTGCATCTTTTCTGTCCTACCTCGTCTTATCCTTAGGAAGGCCGCAAAAGCCGAGCGATGCTGCTGATTTTCGGTATTCCGCGCGAGGCTCCCACTTCTCCTCTCCCTCGGAAAATGCAATCGCGATCGAATTCCTCCCAAAACGAGCCACTTCTTCCAGCAGCAGCGTTTTAACGAGCTTATTGACTTGGGCTTCTCTGGCCAACCTCGGCCAATGCCGCCACCGCCGCCGCAGCAGGATTAAGTGATACACTCTCCTTATTTCGGCGCTTTTGGGCTCCGCTCGCGCGGTCTGATTTTTGAACACCGAGGTGACATTCGGAGCCGGAGCTGAAACTCGTTTGATTTTTATGGCCACGCGAGTTCTAATGACATTGTCATATAGAAAACCGGATCGCGACCAAACTATCTGGACGATTCCAGCTGCGGGGTTGGGTTGGCGATTAATATAGATTAGTTTGCGATCGAACCAGAGAGAGAGAGACACTCAAAATGAAATATGTGGTCGATTTTTGATCTATGCACGCCCGCTGGTCTTGTTCAAACTTGAACTATGAAACAGATCGGCGTTTTGAACGTGAAGGAGATTAAATCAACATAATTGATGCATGACTACCGAAGACTGACTGATTGATTGCCCAGAAGCTCGACTGGTTGAGAGTGACAAAGATTAGCTGTGAGCATTTCAGAGGTGGGGACAATTCAGGGTGAAGTCCAAAATCTCAGTGATGGTTTTGAATGATAATTTGTGTTAAATTTAGTTTTTAAGTCCAGATTGAGTTGACACAATTTCTATTTATTGCTATAAATAATCATATTCCCGGAAACCAAATTTCAAACTGCCAAATTGGTTTGCGTAGGCAGCCTGAATTCTAATTCGCCAATTTAATTAAAATGCATAAAATGCAACACTCTGGCCGAAATTCGATTCAGATGTTATAATTCAAATCGTCCTCGTCCTCGCTCCCCATCGACCTGGTTCAATTTCACCGAAAACGACCACCAGTCGGCTAGTCGGTCGCAATTTCTAATAAATCTCACCTACAACAGATTTGCTACCCCCGGACCATTAATCTCAATTCTGGCGTAGTGTGGCTCAGAGCTCCATGAACCCAATCACGAGCAGCTAGCGCGCGCGTGAGTGTCGTGTCGCATCTGCAGGAGGCCAAAATTAAGCGATTCCTCGTCGTTTGCTGCAGCAGCAGTCGTAATTTTGCCGATGCCGTTCTCTATGGAAATCAGACCTAGACTGCAACCAACCTTTTCGCGTCCAGCGATTTTATTTTTATAAATATTTATGCTCTTTCCAAACGAGCTAAATCGACCGTTAAATCATCTTGACCGTTCTGGGCAACAGCTGAGCTGTTCGGACGCGTTTCTCAGAAATTGTCCAATTTAGGCTGTCACTCCTAATTCACTCCAATGTTAACCTTGAAAACCAAGCTGGACTATTTTTGGCACAACAAAACAACAACCGCATCATCATCATCATCTTCATAAACCATGATTTATGAGTGGACACTTTCCACTAATGGTTTCAAACCCATTTTCTCACCCCCTCTCTCTCTCTCTCTCTCTAACACAGGTCAAGAAAGCGTGCGGAACGCCCTCGCTGATGCAGAACGACAACCTGGCCGGGGCGTACGAGCAGTCGGCGGCACCGACCCTCCACAGCAACAAGTGGATCCTGGCGCCCATCAACGAGATGCTCCAGTTCGAGATGACCATCGACAAGAACAAGGACCTGTTTCTGCAACTGTCGTCAACGTGAGTGTTTTTTTGCTTTTTTAACATTAATTAATTCCAGTTAAAATTTATAAATCACTATAGGTCACTTTTGGAAATTCCATAAATATTCAATTTCATATTTTTTCTCAATCATTCAACCAGTTATTAAAGAGGCTTTTACAAATTAAGATCACAGTTTTTTTCATCAGATTTGGTCGAGGTTGCGGTTGAGGATTGAAAAAAAAATGAATACCTTAATCAAACCATAATGTCAAAATAAAGACCTGATTAAAAAAATAGAAACGAGTTGCAAATTTGTGAATTTCCAGCTGAGCAATTCTCTGAGATTTCGGTCATTCGATTTTTTTTGTATTTTTTAATCCGGCTGAAACTATTTTGGTGCCTTCGGTATGCCCAAAGAAGCCATTTTGCATCATTAGTTCGTTCATATAAATTCCCAAACAAATTTGGCAGCTGTCCATATAAAAATGATATGCGAAAATTCCAAAATCTGTATCTTTTGAAGGAATTCTTTGATCGATTTGGTGTCTTAGGCAAAGTTGTAGGTATGGATATGGACTACACTGAAAAAAAATGATACACAGTAAAAAAAAATTTTGGTGATTTTTTTTCACTTTTTGTCACCAAAACTTGATTTGCAAAAGAACACAATTTTTAATTTTATTATTTGTTGATATGTTTATGAGGACATCAAATGCCAACTTTTCAGAAATTTCCAGAATGGGCAAAAAATCTTTGACTGAGTTATAATTTTTTGAATCAATACAGATTTAAAAAAATCGAAAAATTGGTCGCAAAATTTTCAACTTCATTTTTCGATGTAAAATTTGCAATCAAAAAGTACTTTAGTGAATTTTTGATAAAGTGCACCGTTTTCCAGTTATAGCCATTTTTAGTTAACTTTTTTGAAAATAGTCGCAGTTTTTAATTTTTTTTTAAATTAGTTTGCCTATCTCTGAAAAAAATATTTTGGAAAAGCTGAGAAAATTCTCTATATTTTGCTTAATTGAATTTTGTTGATACGACCCTTAGTTGCAGAGATATTGCCATGCAGAGGTTAAAAAACAGGAAAATTGATGTTTTCTAAGTTTCACCCAAACAACCCACCATTTTCTAATGTCGATATCACAGCAACTAATGGTCCGATTTACAATGTTAAAATATGAAACATTCGTGAAATTTTCCGATCTTTTCGAAAAAAATATTTTCAAAAATTTAAAATCAAGACTAACATTTCAAGCGGGCCAAACATTCAATATTACGCCCTTGGCACGTATGGCACGGAGCGACGGCGCCGAATACCCATATTTACACAAAGAATTTTAGAGCGCCCGCCGCGGGCTTCGAACCGGCGACCTCTGGATTGTGAGTCCAGTGCGCGGTCCGATTGATCCACACGGGCGGGACACCAAATTGATCAAAAAATTCCTTCAAAAGTTACAGATTTTTGAATTTTCACATATCATTTTTGTATGGACAGGGAAATGGGAATGGGCACTATTGATAATATAAGGAAAAATTAACAATTTTCGCGAAACTCAAACTTTGATTCGCAAAAAAAAATCGTGAAGCTCAAACTAACTTTTTTATTTAATTTTTAAATTGAATTAAATATTTTGCAATTTTAAATTTTCAGAAAAACTACACATAGTTTCCAATAAACTAGCTTCCTAATAACATTTTCTGCCCTAATCAAGTTTTTATTCTTCTAAATACTTCTATCCCGTTAAATTTACAATTCAGCAACTTTTTGATACATGCTAGAAATTAATTGTTGCTGCATAATATAGAATTTTATCTTTTTATTATTTTAAATCAAAGATTTGAACAATTAACAAATATAAAATTTTAATCAATTCAAAACTTTATCATGAACTTGAAAATGTTGGTTCAAAATCCATTTCTCATTTTTCTGTACTGACCATTTCTTTGAAATCGGTTTGATATATTTTTGTTATTTCAGCTTAAATTTCGAAAAAATAACCTTTTTATACGGATTTCGCTTTTGTGGTATAATGTTAATTTTAAATTAGATTCAGTTATGTTGCACTTTTATGAGCATTTGCATTAAAAAGTACTAGATAATAGCATCTTTGAGTACCTAAAAGTAATAATTTTCGAGGGGAAATTTGACAAACTATTTCAAATATGCCCGTTCCAATACAAAACTAATTATGGTCTAAGATTTTGGCTTAGAAATCAAGGACTCTCGAGCTTTAAAAAAAATATTCCATATTCAGAACTTCTTACTTTGGGCATCGTTTTATCCAAATTTTCCTAGACCTATGATGACGACTCCTAAGGGGGCCGGATTCCATAATACAGTCATACCACATATTCGGAACAGTTTGCAGATCGACCAATGTTCAAAAAATCATAGCAAATAGATAATTGAACATAGTGATTTGCTTTTACCTTCATGTGAGAGCTTTTCTGGTGGTCTTTCGATTGATGTATCGACCGACTGTAATTTAGGAAAATATTGACCCTTGGAATTCACAAATTCGGAATACTTTTTCATTCGGATGTAAACTTTGATTTTCTCCAGGAGTATATATTTTATACAAAATAGTGACTTCACACACTGAAACCAATGAAACTCAAGCCTAATTAAGTTTTATGAACGGTCTGATAACTTTTTTTTGTAAAATATCAGTTAAATTTCACATCGCACAATTATGGAACAGGCAATTTGGAGGCAGTGTTTTGCTACTCTGAATAAAATAGTCTTGTAATGCAGTTTTTTGTTTAAAAAGTACCAATTTTACTAGTGAAATAGCTACAGGTCCAAAAAATAGCAGGGTTTAAAGGAAAGTGGCATTTGGCATGCTATTCCCAAATTACCACAAATGTGTTCCAAATGTGTGGGTGTTCCGAATATGTGGGATGACTGTAGATTAGGCCATCCCAAAAAAATGAAAAGTTGTTAAATCTTTGGTGCTCACCCTTAGAATGATAGATTAGGATGTCAGGAACAATGTTTTCATACAACAAAAAAAGTGCATTTTTCGAGTATTTTTCAGAAATGCGCGTAACAATCATGCTAAAGTCATTCAAATTTGGTCGCCTTGGGCTTCAAGTTATAGTTTAATGTCCCCTGAACAAATTCCTGTACAGACATAGTCCATAAAAGCTTGTGTGTTGGACATGGCAGGACGTTTTAAGGAGAAAATTTGTATTTTTAAGCTAAAAAATTTCAAAAATCACTCTCCAAAACAAGCCAAAACTAATGAAGTCAGCTTATAGGAAATTTTATGGAGATCATTTTGCTTTTTTTAAGGTCCAATTTATTTCCACGAAAAGCCGAGATATTTACATTTTATTGAACAAAAAGGGACGAATTTTCAAAATTCTTAGTATAAAAGCGTTTTTAGCATAAAACATGAGCTACTATGATTACAAACGAGAAAGCATATATGTTGGATATATTTATTTTGCTCGCTCAAAAACGATATTTGTTTAAAACATTTTATAAAAAATGAGATTTTCTCACAATGTAACGTAAACGACATTGCATAAATCTCTCAGCTTGTTTGTAACACATTTTACTCCATTTTAATTCCACCAGGATGATCTCATCATATCCCTCCACGTGTCAAAAGCTTAATCACATGTGTAATAATTGCATCACGAGTCAACCGTTTATACCGTCACACCTTCTGGCGGGCGTGCCGCGCAATATCATCTGAAATAAAATGAGATCAAACAATGCACCTTCATTGTTTGGCCAGCCTCCCAGCTGAGCCTTTCATCACACACTTTCAAACAATTCTTCCCTTCCGCGGTGCTTGAAAATGCACACATTGCTGGTTGACGCTTATTCATAATTTGAAAAATTAAAATTCCTTCAATTGAAACAGAGCCGAGCCGCCGCCACACAATCTCTTGTGCGCTTTTCCCTCTTATAATTACCCGTTAAATGCCGGCGCACAAAGAGATTGGTTTTGTTCCGGTAGGCAAAATACGGGTTGGTGAGGGATCCCTGAGTCATTAATTTTTTTTTTCAATTTTAAAATTATTACTCAAAACTATCACAAAAGTTGATCAATTTTCAAATCGAATAAATTTGACCATCCTGCGACCCCTCGGCAGCAACCAAGAAGTGTGATGTAGCTCAACGCGTTCTGCTTCTTAATCAAATGATTGTTTTCCGTATCACCACAGCATTGCCGCGAACTGATCCCTATCAGGCGTGTGTATGTGTGCATGTGCGTATGTGTGACCGGCGTTCAACACGTCGTCTACCGGCCATCATCGCACCAAAGTCCCGCGCAGAGGTCGCGACGACGACGACGACGACGACGTGAGATACTCTATGTCTGCTCCTTTCGAACGACCGTCGTTCTATCTATCTATCTATTTGCATGCGCGATAATAATTGTTATAAGTGTGTGTATTAGTGCACCATTATGACACCACCCATCAAAGAGAACGAGGTTCATTCAGTCTGCATTCGCGCGCCATCGTCGTTTTGTTCGGTCGTTCGACGATTGAATGCGCGCTATTTTCAAACCATTAGCGCGATTGATTAATTGAAAGAGAATTTTAATTAGACATCAGACATCTCGACGAGGGCTGCTCTTTTGTTTTTTTGTTCTGCCGTTGCAATTTTGCACTCATCAAATAGAGTATGCGGGTGGTGTGGTGGCGTTTGATTGGAAAGTTCAAGGTTAGATGATCGCATCAGATTATTAGAGCAGATGATGCACTTCCGTTGCAATGTGGGTTTGGTGGATGCGCATGGTGTTTTAGTAATATTTATGGGGTTTATCGAATAATTGATATTTTTGATATATTTTTAAGGATTTTTCCTAATTTGTTTCAAAATCATGGTTTCTTTTCATAATATTTCATTATTAATTTGTTTATGTAATTCCGTTGTGAAACTATCTACTGACTGTCATTCTCAATGGAGCACCCGCAGTCGAGAATTTTTTGACAGTTCGCTCCATAAGAAATACATTGTAGAAAAAAGCAAAAACTGCTCGAATGGAAGTGCTCCATTAACGAAACGGCCTTCTTTTTCATCACCAAAAATGTGGAGCAACATTTCTGGAGTTTTTTTTTTTTTTTGAAAAGGTCCAATAAACCAAATTTTCAGTTTTTGCTTTTTGGGTGTTTTTTAATACCCCTGACTCAAGGCGGTTATAAAAACGCCCAGAATTAGGAAATTTGGTTTATTGGACCTTTTCAAAAAAAAAACTCCAGATTTGAAAGGGGCGGTACGACATTGCACAGTGCAAAATTAAGTGGAAAATGGATTTTCTAAAAATGGTGATGTTTTGGAGCTTTGGTGTCTTCAGAAGAGTTGTTGCAAATGGAAAGGAGCAACTTTTGGTTTGGTTGAAAATAAGGATGGTTCACGATTAGGGTGATTTTGAAAATCAAACTTTACAGGAATATTTTTGGGATTTTTTTTGTCTTCTAAGACCAAAATGTTATGTCGTAATCTACGCCTTCTATGACCAAATTTATAGAAAGCATCTGAGCAAATCTTCAAAAATCATTGGGAGCACTTTTAGAGCTCTAAAAAACGAACATTTCTATTTTTTGGCATGTCAATTTGGACTTAAGAGTCAAAAGTTACAGCCATTCTAAGGTAAAAAAGATGCAAGCCAAGCCAAATTTTCAGCACCAGGTTGCATTTGAAAGATGAGATCTAGCACTATAAACGCTGAAAAAATCTCAGAGGTGTTTTTCTTTAAACTCGAGATATCTTCATTTGAAGAAGTCTAATTTTCAAGGGAAACCCATATGGGACCACCCTAACGAAATTCGTAATTGTTTAAATATATGTTTTTCCATGTAATTTTGCCCGCTGAATCCGAATTTGCCCTCAAAATTGAGCCAAAGTGTCGAAAAATCGAATTTTTACTCATAATTTGGGTTTATATGATAATTTTACAAGGAAACCCAAGGAGTCGTGATGTTGCAAAAACTGGTTTAAAAGACGAGAATTTTTGAAAAAAAGTTTGTTTTGGAAAATATAGAAAATCTGGACATAAAAATATTTAAAATCATGTTTTAGGGCAATGTTGAATTTGCAATCAAAAATAAACTTTTTTTTAGAAAAAAAAACCGTTTTCAAGTTATAGCTAGTTTTAGGTAAACATTAAGGATTTATTTAGTTTTTTTTAGCTAAACAAATAATTATGTAAAAAAGACCAACCCTGAAAAGCAGCAATTTAGTTGCCTCACAAAGAATTTGAATCGATGCCTAATTAGCCTGTTATTTTCAATTGACGATATATCGGAAACTATTTCAATGTTAAGAATTTGAATTTTTGCAAAATTTTTATTAAAAGAAATTAAAGATTCACATTTGAAAAGGTCTATAAACATATTTTCTTAATTTATGTTTTAGACCAAATTATGAAAATTTGGAAATATTTTCACTTTCATGATTTTAAATTTGAACTTGATTGAAGATGTTATTTAGTTATCTTTTGCTCACAGCACATAATTTTTTTTTCGAGGATTTTTTATAAAATTTTCAAGCAGATAAATAATCTTTATATTTCTACGAATGGCAATATTATTACTATATTTTATGAACTGAATTTTTGTTTGTGAAATTACAAAATGTGAAACCTGAAACTAAGCACATTCCCTCCTTCTTCGTTTACAGCCTCTGCGACGACGAGGACTACCACAGCAGCGACGAGGACTGCTGGACCGGGTCGCACTACGGCGACTACACGCACGAGGTCGCCTCGACCACGGCCCAGAAGTACAACCCCGAGGTGCCATACAGCAGCGCAACCGAGAGCCGCGAGTTCCCGCGGGACAGCCGGCTGCAGGTGCTGATTGACAAGCTGATCAACCTGAAGAACGCGGCCACCAAGGCGGTACGGATTAGACTCTTTTCTTGAATTAAGGATTGTTTGATGAAGTTATGGTTGTCTTCTTTTAGGTCTCGAGCAACGCGTTCCGCAGCGACTCCGACAAGATGCTGTCCGATATGGCGGAAGGTTCGGGCCACACCTACCCGGAGGAGTACGACTCGAACGAGGACGACGAGTACAGCGAGAACGGATCGGGATCGGGTGAAGGTAAGCACAGCACAGAGATCTCTCCCTTCGCAGTTACTACAACACACTCTCTCCACCCAAGCAGGTCCAGGCCGGCGGGGTCCAGGCGTGGAGATCACCGACGAGGTGCAGAGTAACTTTACGCCGTCGGTCAACCCGAGCCACGCGTACCGAATCTCCGCTGCGAGCTCGTCCCTGGTGCTGGCCACGTGTGTGGCACTTTTGCTGGCGGCCGCCACCAGCAGGCACTAAGTTGCTTCCGTTATCGTCGTGTGTCGTGTCTCAAACTGCAACAAACCCCCTCTTCATTCAGGAACAATCCCCCGGCGGCGGCGCGGACGCCACTCGAGAAGCCCCGCGCACGAAAGTCAAAACCCCCCGTAGAGCTGTAAAATCATTAGTAGTACTAGGAAATAACAAATCTATTCGTAACAGAGCCGGTGTAAATCAATTGTGTACCATTGTGAGAGCTGAAAGGTGTGTGTGCGTGAAACCCCCCGAAACAACACGAAAAAAGCTTAAGCTTGGACAAGCATCGATCGTGTCCGGAAGCCATGAATTTTCAACTGATTTCATTGATTAGATTAACGAAGGGGGAAGGTGGGGGGAAAAGTGCACAACAACGCAGCAAACTAATAAGCTCAAGCAATAAGTTGATATTCGTTGTGTTTGTACTCAAAAAGCCACCAACATTCATGAAACAATGTGTATACAACAAAAGCTAACTGGGCAATTCTCCAGGGATAATAATTTAATTGGAAATTTAATTTTATAATTTTTGATTTTGACCGAGATTTTTTGGTACGCTGTCTATGTCAAAAGAAACAATTTTGCATCATTGGTTCATCGATACAAATGATTATCTGGAACACATAAATTTTCACAAATTAAAACTGTCTTTGAAAACATTATTTTGGATATGTTTTAGAACTTCGATTCTCAACATTCTTCTAGGATGGTTCTCCCTGACACTGTGGCGTCGCAACCGGGACTCCATGAGACATGAAATTCCAGACGCGGCTGCTGATCATTAACCTTCCAACCACCCATTAACCTCATGTCCGCTTTCGTCGTGTCCTGTTCTAGATTACGCCAACCGCTTCCAGCACAACTCAATCACACTTACGCGTAATTCAAGTCGGTCGGTTGAGAAACATATTCTGAGCTTTAGACTAAAGCAAAATTAAATTATTCAAGGAAAAAGTGTACGAAAACGTCTGCAATGTTTACACAATCCACGAGGCGAGTGAAATGTCTGACAGCGCACGCTTTGTTTTGATTTTTTTTTTTCGTTCTCTTTCATTGCCGTTAGGTTGGCAGCTATGCGGATGGGTTGCACGCTGAACTGCATCTACGCATATTTCGATAATTCGGGCCACTTTTTGGCTCCGTACATGCTCAAAAGTTGGAATTTATTTATTTTGCTTTCTTAAGTAATTATTTGAGAACCAATTTTAGAATAGTTTGATAACAATTTCGTATGGACAACTATCAAAATTTTGTGAGCTAATGATGCAAAATTCTCTATAAAATTACTTATTTTGACATAGAGTAAGTTTTCACAAAGCATATGTCAAATAAAAAAGGCAAAAACAAATTTAAATTTCCAGAGAATTGCTCAACCAGCCCTTTTTCAAAATGTTCTGCTTTCGTTCATTTCAGGCAGTTTGGGAGCAGTTCTAAGAAAAAAATGCATAAAAGTGTACAAATTTTACCAAGCAAACAAAAGCAAATCTCATTTACCGTTCTGAGGGAAACAAAGGCAACCAACTTTGTTATTATTTTTTTTCTTTTCTCTAAATGCATTATTTTATCGTCAACACTTTTTTTGTAGTTTTAAAACACGTACAAGTATCGCATCCAGAAGTCCGAGTCGCCATATTTAATTAAAGAAACACAAGAACAACAAGCAAAAATACAATACTTATTTAGGTACGTACTCAGAGAATCCGATAAAACTTGTGTGTAATGGATAAAAACAAACAAAAAAATCGCTTGTCGCCGTCGTACGTGTGTGTGTTGGAGGAAAAGAATGTTTAATTTACTAACCCCACACGCGGTCAAACCAATCATGCTCCCCAATTTTCCTCAAAACGGAAGAAAAGTAACGTTAAAACAAATGATTAATGGTACTGTAGTTAGAAGTTTTAAATTAAAGAGGATTAACTTTTAGTTTTCAATGCTAGTGGAACAACTGTAAATAATATTAATAATGCTAATATATTCTATAGGCGTACGCAGAGAGAGAGAGAGGAAAACAAGAGATACTGTGCAGTTATTGGAAACGATTCAATGCTAGTTAACAAAAAAAAAAGTAAATCTTTCGGAACTACCAAAAAAAAGGCAGCGCAGCAAAACGAAACGCTATTGTCGACGTGAACAAGTATTAGAACCTTCTTCCATTCTAGCAACAAGTCGAAAAGAAAATAAACCTTTCTATTGTTTCGCGACTACTTCTACTTATTAAACACCATAGAATTTTGTAAATAAAAAATCCGTTTTCTCAAGCAAATTAAAAAAATAATCGTCTGCACACCACGTGACAATACCCGCAAATTTAACTCTGCAGCAAATCTTCCGAGGACAATTTTTACAAGCCAATACTCAAATCTACAATCGGTGGTGTTCACACTGTTCACTCACAGCAGGATCGTCTACTCTAGGAGAAATGGTTACCAAATCAAGCAGCAGCAGAGTTGAACAAAAATACAGTCATTCGACTGACACACTCCTAGACTGACGACGGGGGCAAATATTCTCACCACACAATCAGAACAAGTGTTTAAAGAAACAATAGCAACACGTAATAATTGGTCTAATTGAAGCAGATAAAACTAAACAATAAACGCAAACAAAAAAAATCAATGAATGTAGCGCTCCTTCAAGATACATAAAGTTCTGTTTTTTCTCCCAACAACAACAAGTGTGTATAAATTGGATAGAGAAGTAGTGTGTTTGGCAGCAACACAACAAAAAAACAAACTAAAATGGTCTAATTATTTTGTTGGCAGCGGATTGAGAGATGAACTGAATGTGAGCTAAAGTTTGAAGCAAACGTTGGAAGGACGAGAACAAGAGAGCGCGAGAATTAGTTGATTGTGTTTGAACTATCTGTGATTGAGCTAAGAAAAAGAGAGAAAAATAAAACCAACTAAATAAGAGAATGGCGAGAGGAAAAAGAAAGAAAAGAAAAAAACTCTAATAATTTATTGTTATAAAATTGTTGTTTAAAAAGAGTTCAATGAATCATTTTGTCAACAAATGCAAACATAAAAATGCGAAGGAATTTAATCATTTCAAAGGAACACAGTTGCGCAGAAAAAGAAGGTGCGGTGAGGTCGCTTCCAAATCGAAACGAATTGCCAAGCCAGGTCGTGTGTGTCAATCTGCCCCACATTCGGCTTCCAGTGATACTACTTAGGTTTAGGTGTTGATTTTCAAAATTTCAGTCAAAATTTGACCCACGACTGCTCGGTTGGTTCGATCGAGGAAGTGACCGACCACTCCCTTCGAGATTGGAAGGAGAATAAAATGTACGTGTAATTACAAAACAGAAAATAAAGAAAGTGCGGTGCGCACGCACGTGCAAGTTGAATTGTTTTACCCGCGGCATCTGGCAGAGGTAATCGTAGTTGGAAATTTTGTATTTATAAAATAAATACAGCATAAAAACAGGAAGCAAAATATATTTAAAATAATGTACCGGAGATAACAAATAAACAAAACAAAAAAAAAACACAACAGCGAATGTCACTAACTAATAGGACGTTGTATTATAGAAATTAGGAAAAAGTAAACAAAAAAATCATTTCAGTAAAACAAATTGAAAAAAAGAGTTATTTTGCTTGTGTTGAAGCAAAACAAATATAGGTAGATTTGAATGAACCTATGTGAAAAATGTGAGCATCGAGGAGAATTAATAAACATATAATTCAAAAATATACCAACTTTTTTTTATTGCGGGCTGACGAGAAAACTCATTTAGAAATCCGAACTCGATGATCCGAAAGTCTTTTTATCGAAGAAATGTTTGGAATAATCAAGTACCGTCATATGTACCATATTAAAACAGCAGCTTTAGCCACTTTCCACAATAATTTTATCGAGAAATTAAAAGTGAGAGTGTGTGCGTGCAACATGGAGTTAAACTTTTCAAAGTGCCCTGGTAATCTTCACAGCAACTTCACAGAATGTTTAACTCGATGTTGCACACACTCTCACATTTAATTTCTCGATTTTTTTAGTTATTTTGAACAGACATTGCAAAATTCATTGCAAAATTCAGTCTGCGTTTTATTTTGGTATTTGTTGAACAATTTGTAAACAGTGCATTTTTTGCTGATTTTTTAATCAACTTTTTCCCACAAATATTATCTAAAATCATTATTTTTAATCTTTGAAATTTTTATTTGTTTTTAGGGTAAAGACCGCATTTTTTAAGCTATAGTCCAGTACGAACAACACATTTGCTGATTATCATTAAAAAACATTTCGAACAAATAGAGATCTTACTCAAACATTTTTTGACATCTGTCGAAAAATTCTGAAATTTTTCTATTAAATTTGTCTAAGAAACATTGAAGATTTGACTTCTGGTTGCTGAGATTACAGTGGATAAAAGAAAAACAAACAGAAAAATTTATGTTTGTAAGGTCTCACCCAAACAGCTCCGAATTTTGTAATGCAAATACATTTTGAAATCAAGACCAACATTTCAAAAAGGCGTAATACTGAACTTTTGAAAAACAATCAGAAATTGACACTCTATTTGAAAAATCCTAAAACCTCATCTTTGGCTGTAGAAAAAATAACTTCGGATAATAGAATCTTCAGATAACCGAATCACAAAAAAAATTTTTTTTTGCGTTGTCTTATTGGGACCATCCATAAACCACGTGGACACTTTTTTTTGGAATCTGGTGGGGGTGAGATTGAATCATATCATCATTTAGAATATTTAAATTCAAGATGGCGTCTAAAATGGCGACGATAATTGGGTACTAAAGCCCTATGTAAATTTTTATGTACAACGGTAAAAAACACCATTTAAAACCATTTCTGATCACTTTTTTTCATTTTAATGCAAAAATAAATTTTGACAAGACAACATTTTTTCGATGGATCAACTATGGTTCCCTTGGAACGAGCTGTCAAGTAGGAGCTTTTCTGTCAAAAAGGACCGCGAGGTTAATTTTTCAAAATTGATTTAAAAATCAATTTTAAACTCTTTGTGGTCGTACGAAGGGTCATTGTACTCAGAATAATAAGCTTTATAGCTGTAAACAATAATATCAGCATTCTAAGCTTTATTTTAGGACCCAATTGGCAATCCAACTACTCAAATTTGATTAACAAGAATCCCATACAAACCTTCGAATAATCGAAATTTCAACCGATTTTAGCTGTCTTGGACGCAAATGAAAGGTTATAGAGTTATCTATATCTATATCTAGCTAACTATTTGTTTTTGCTGGCGACCACAAATTTTAACCTAAAATCCATCGTGTACATGTACATACTCAACATATAAAAATGATTTTAAGTTATAATAACAGGATTACAAGATACGATTTAAAAAAAATAAAACTGGGTTTTTCGACAAGATAAAAAAAATCAAGCTAAAAATCTACTTTTTTTCTATAAAACTGCGTTAACTTTAATTTTTTTAGTGATGACCAAAAAATTAACCATCAAAAGTTGCGTCAGGGGTTTTCAAAAACAAAACCGAAATTTGGTTTATTAGAGCTTCAAAAGAAACTCCAGAAAATTTTATTTAGTTGTGGAGGATTATGTATAATAAACCCAAATATCGGTTTATTTCAGCGAGCGTGTGAGTTGCATGCAAGCTCGCCTGCAACATTTTGCACTTAAACTCAACACTATTCTTTTATGGCAAGATCCCGATAAGCGTGTAAAGCTGTCGAGTTTAAAAGCTCTGGTTGGTGTCCTCACTAAAGCAAACTTTTTTATGTGCCAAAAACAGCTGATTTTCCAAACATTTTTCCATCAGTTTGTTTTGGGCGTCGCTCGTCTGGGAATATTTACTGGAAATTTTAAATGAAAACAGCTGATAAAATTCGTGAACAAGAGCAAATCAAATATCGCAGGCGATGAATTGTATGGAAACGCTTAAATCGTGCTGGCTGAAGACGTTGATTGGGCTAATTTTGCTGATTGCCAGTTCGTGCGTGCTCTTCTACAATGAGGTAAGAGATTTATTTTTGTACTTGAAAAAAATTGCTCCTTCAAATCGAAAATCATTGCAGGCTCGTGCGATTTCGACTGCCGTTTCCTTGGAGGAGGCCTTCGGTGAGGCAGTCACCGTCAGTGCGGACAATCCGTACGACAGGCGTTTCGAGGGATCGCTGATTCATCTGAAAGGGTCAATTGTTACGGGGGAACCTCTCACGGAACCGGATTACAACATTCAGGTGCAGGCGGTCAAGCTGAAACGACGCGTCCAAATGTACCAATGGATCGAGGAAACCGTGGAGAATCGTTACGGCGATACGGTGTCGTCGGTGCACACGGCCGAGGACCGCACATATTACTACACCATGGACTGGCGGGACGACCTGGTCGATTCGCGTAGCTTCTACATCCGGAATGGCCACCACAATCCGACCACTTTTCCACTCGATTCTAAAGTGTACGTTTCGGAACGGGTTTACCTTGGCCAGTACGAGCTGAGTGACGAGCTCAAGCGAAAGTTCAACACTTTCGTAGAAGTCACCTCGGATACTCGTCCGGAAGATCCGTCGGTTAAGCTGCACACCGGAATCTATTACCACTGTAACGACATTTGGAATCCGGAGATTGGAGACATCAGAATTCAATTCTACTATGCTGGGCTTGAAGGGTCTCTGGTAAATTAAACTTCTACTTTTATTCATAAACCCGTGTGTAATTTGAAAATCTCTTGCAGTACACCGTGGTCGGCAAGCTGGAAAACGGAAAAATCGTCCCGTACGAAGCAACCAACGCTCGCAAAGTCCTGCTAATAACGAAAGGGGAACTATCGCTGCACGACACCTTTAAGCAGGAACACAACTCAAAGCGGATAATGACCTGGGGCTGGCGCTTCGTCGGCTGGATTATGCTCTTCATCTCGGCCACCTGCTCGGCGTCGATTCTGAAGAACATCACGGCGCAAAGTCGACTGCTGCGTCAGTTTGTGCCCGACGCCAGCTTTCCTGTGTCGACCAATTTGGCCATGGCATTCTCGCTGGCGCTGGTGGTCATTTCGATCGTGTGGATTATTCACCGGCCGATTCTTGGCAGCGGGATGTTTGTTGCGGCTGTGTCGCCATTTCTCTACCGCGCCTGGGGTTTTTACAATAGTTATCATCGAATTGATTAGTAGTAATACTTCAATTGGTAAATAAGGTTAACTGACAGTTTTATGTATCTTAATTTATTAAAATTTATTGTTTCTTTTCTAATAAAAATCATTAAAAATCTTAGTTATACTTGTTCTAATTTAAGTACGCCTTATACAATTTTAAACTGCATTTCGCTTTTTAAATGACTTGAGATAAAAAAAAACTCGATCAAACATTGAATTAATTGATTTTTTTTATGCAAATTGTATAAGTTTCCATGAGTTCATATTTTTGCATACATTTGGGAGAAAATAATATGCCCATTTTTTATTCTGACGACACCATCAGCGCTTTTATTGAAAAAGCTCACTTTAAGGTTCGTGTCCCAGGTTTCGTCGAGTGCCATGGCTTTAGAACTCTACCAGTTACGCTTGATTAGCGCAGATGTAAGCAAAAAAAAATTTCAGTGTGTTCAGTATTTGATTTTCTTTTTAAGTGGCTAAAATGTTGACCAAATTTTGATGTAATTGATAACGAACTTGATTGCGAAAAATTTAAGCAAAACATGATTGCGAAAAATTTAGGCAAAACCTCGGGCAACCATATAAAAATAAAAAAAAAAAAACAAGTCAGAATATCAACATTTTACATTCGGTTTGTAATCAAAAGTATTCAAACAACCTAAAACTTATAATAATTAAAATTAAAAAAAAACTTAGGTCGACATTGAAAATTCCGAAAAACTTAAGATATGCATTTTAAATAGGGTCCTAAAGCCAAAATATGTTAATTTTAATATGCAATGGTAAAAAACACGTCAAAAACAAAAGGGTCCTAAAACCAAAGGGCAAAGCACTTCTGATAATGCACCAATATGAAGCCAAATTCTGAAAAAATGCCTGTAGGGAAGTGTGTAGACATGATTTTTTTTCCACACGATTATCTCAGAACTGGCTGAACCGATTTTGACCGGATCCGTCTTATTCTGTTCCTTTTGGGGTCCCCTAAGACCCTATTAAATTATATTCTGTTTAGTGAAGTACTTTTAAAGTTATGCAATGAAAAAGTTTTTTTGTAGCTACAAAAAGGGTGATTTTTGCATAACCTCAAAGGCCGGGTCTTTTTGCCTACGTGCGAGAGTCGCGCAGCATGCGGTTGCCACATTGCTTAAGCAGTGTCTGCGTCTCTTCTGGAAAAAGTCTGTATTAATTATGTTACTGAATACATCATTTTGTCTCGACAAAGATTTATACGAGCTTTTAACTGAAATATCGAGAAATTAAAAGTGAGAGTGTGTGCAACATGGAGTTAAACTTTCTGTGAAGTTGCTGTGAAGATTACCACGGCACTTTGAAAAGTTTAACTCCATGTTGCACGCACACACTCTCACTTTTAATTTCTCGATACAACTCATAAGACATTATTTACTAAGACTGGGGGGACAGCATGCAATTCCATCGTGCACCTAATGTTGGCATATCAGCACTTTAAATTCAATTACAGCCCCCCTTTTCTCCTTTATTTTGGAGAGTTGGAAAAAAAAGAATTGAAAATTGCTGTTCTGGTAAAAACAAATATAAAAAAATTAAATGAAAAAGATTAAAAAAATAAAAAAAAACTCTTAAATTTAATTTTTAAATACAACCTAAAAGACAACATGAATGTGAGGATGGCACCAATCACTTTAAGGTGGATTAAGTAACGTTTTTTCATAAATATGTGCTTCATACGTTTAGGACCCATAAAAATCTTGTAATGTTACTTTTATACATATCTGGAGTTTTTCTTGAAAAGGTCCAATAAACCAAATTTCCAGTTTTTGCGTTTTGGGTGTTATTGAAACCGCCTTGAGTCAGAAGTATTAAAAAACACTCAAAAAGCAAAAACTGGAAATTGGGTTTATAGGCCCCCAAAACCAAAGCTAAAAACTCGATTCGTCACCTACATTCGAGTAGAAGAACTTTGGTGCAAGGTTACGTTTACGTTTTTGCGCGATAAGTGCAAAGGGGAATGAAAACTATTTGAAGGTTTTTTAAAAGAAAATTGATCTTTTGGAATAAAATATAGTTAACAGGAGGTAAGAAATAAAAAGTTCTACCGACTGACTTTTTGATTTTTTTGCTAAGTTGCCTTTTTTATTGAAAATTCTGAGATCCGGATTGAAAACGCGAGAATGAGGTTAGATTGCTAATTTTGAAAATCATTTCAATTACCATTTTTCTAGCAGAGCTTTGCTTTTATGGTAGAAGTGACTTTAAAAAATATTTGTCCACTTGAATAATCTACATTCTCAATTGATTAGTTAGGTGTTGGCTATTTATTTTTTACCTGAAAATGGTAAAATTTGCCATTAATGTCGATTTTATGATGAAATAGATATAATGAAAACATCACCCAAAATTTCAGCGCCCTCTAGTGGAGGGTAATTTTGACGTCTGATTGCCTATTGGTCCTTAAAAAAACTCCAGAAATATTGTTATTGTTCGGCCGAGAAATCGAGCATACCCATCATTTATAAACACTTTGGCAGGAGTTGAGAGCTTTCGCGCCTATAGAGTTATCTAAGCCCGATCTCACGCACACTAGCACGCCATTTGTTTTGCTGGCCGGTACAAAATTTAACCTCAATCTTTTTCGTGTACGTACACGCAATACATGCGCACGTAGATAACTCTATTCAAGGTGCATTGAGTGTAAAGGTTAAGATATTCTGTAAAATCGATTAAACTTTTACTAATGACTTTTTTATATAATCTCGATTTGAAAAGGCCACTTAGCAGAAAAATTACGCAAAATTTCTCAAAAAACGAGCATTCTCCATACCTTAATTTCTCTTAGCATTAGCATTAGCATTAGCATTTGGAGGACGCCCCACCACCGGAAGGCTCCACAACGCTTATCCCTCTGTTTGGTATGGTTGTGTTAGACCCTCATCCGGAACAATAATCCAACACGGGAGATACCATGTCTTCATCTTTTGATGAGTGTGTAATACAGCCCAGGGCATAAGGGGGGTCCACGCCGGGTCCAAGCTATCCTCGGGGAAATGAAGGAATGTTAGTAAACACCTATCTAAAGTGCGCAGGGACCCCTACGTCACCTTAGTGGTATAGATGTTTGTAGGGAGGTTTTGGACTCAATGTTAGTAGGAGAGGTAGAACCCTAGGATATACCCCGAAAGGTATTGCGGGCGAGTCAAGTAGATTTAGTTTTTTGATTATTAAACTTATACAGATGATTGTACAGTATAAAAGATGCATGATTTATATATATTCGATTTAAAACCACGGCAGATACAACGCGACGAAGCCGTGCATGATTAAATTGTCTGTAGTAATACTAAACCAACCATTCCCTCAGCTAAAAACAATGCCGATTAAACACAGTTTTAACATGTCTGCTGTTAAACTCAAGCTATTGACTGTAAGAGTAAAGCGAAGTTTATATATTTTTCTATAAATTATTGTGTGTTTAAGCGAAATTCGAGGTTAAAAATGATTTAACGCATAATTAGAATCTTTAATTTAAACTCTTACAGCAATGCGGAGTGAACATCAAATATTTATTTATTCATTTGTTTTATTTAAATGCGAGAGTTAGAATTTAAATTAAAACGACCGATTCAAAAAGTATTTAATTAGTTAGCATTTAATAATTTTTTGCGTAATGGGATTAATCAGCATATTTATATTTAAAAATCCTAAAGTTTAACCGACGCGTAAAAAACTGTACTAATAAAAATAAAATATTTGTAATTTACGTTATCCTGAAAGAAAATGCATGGAAATTATAGTTCGTGGCCCACTATCCACTCTCATTCAAACACGCATTTGCACACACACAACATAGAACGAGCTCACCAAATTTGAGGGATCCTCTTGCGTCGATGTTTGTTGGCTTTGATCAATGAAGCGATTCATTTTCAATGACTCTTGAGCTGGCATTTCTTCTCTGTTTCATTTTTCAACACTTGTTCATGTCTCACTTTCCCCTCTCAAAAAGAATACCTCGTCATTTTCTTTAAGTTAAAAACAAAAACTATTTCCACTTGTCTGTGGCAATCATCGCATCACACATACAGCTTCACCCCATGACATTCCTTTCAGCAACACACCTCGATCAGACGTCATTCCAGGGGCACTCTCACAACCGTTCTCTCTTGCTTCCTCTTTCTGCTCTTCGTCCCCACAGAACCACTCGGAGAATCGCCGACTCTTCTCAACACCACAACTCTATAGACACAAGACACAACACAAAAAATCGTCTCTCAATTACGAAAATTTTGGTACCCAGACATGTATAGATCATCGCTGAAATTTTAAAGTTATCGCAGTTTTAGTGAAAAAAGTTGATTTTTTGCCGATTTCGTCATTTTCCCGTTTTTGCGCGTGGCGCGTCGAAAAACGCAGTTTTTATTTTCAAAAAATCGTATCTCCAAAACGTACGGTTCGACATCGCCAATTTTTTGATATGTTATGTGAAATTTTCCGAGGAATCCGATAAAAATATTTTCAGACATAGGCTCATTGGTCCAGACACGGTCAAAACGCCATTTTAAGTTTTCATACGACTTTTCAATAGTTAAGCTAGATTTTTGGAACTTTTTACTATTTTTCCCAAATAGCCAAACTCATCACCTTTCTTTTGCGTCTAAGACAGCTAAAATCGGATGAAATGGCGCGGAGATATGATTTTTAGAAAAAAGTGGTTTTTGCGAAAAATGACGAAAATTGCCATTTTTTGAACCACCCTAGCACGATGTAGGCCACCCTAATGGCCAAACAAAAAAATACGGGTCTAATTATTTTGGCCAAGGAACCCCCAGAAAAATTTTGAGCCCGATCGGAGAACTTTTTTTTTGGTTTAGGCTCTTTTCAAATGGAATTGCTGTATATATACAAATTTGTTCTTGTTCTCCCGCTCTTCTCTTCCAAAGCGCTCTCTCAAATCTTTTTTCAAAACTCGCCCGCTCTTCTTCTCTTCTAAATCACTCTCATGCTCTTTTTCTCGCCTTGCCGTTCGATTCTTTCCACGACGCGCCCGCCATCTTGAACAATTGCGTGGTTTTCACAAAATTACAACATTTTGCAGCTGTATTTTCACAATGATCACTATCTCTTTCTAAATAAAAAAACTCAGCCCCGTTCACAGATCACCTGCTTTTACTCAGCCCCCAGAAACTAGCCAGAAATCCGGCCAAGGGGGTAAAACCGCCGTATGAAGCATTCGTGATTCTTCGAGAAAAAAAAATTACAACTTCTCTAATAAAGATGCACTTTCACACTTTTCACACCAGAAAAAAATGCTCCTTTTTCTCAACACATTTTCACACTTAAAATTAAACATAAAACTGAAACAGAACTGCAAAAACCACTACGACCCGAGACCGATGTTGCCAGACGTCCGCTCTCGCCCGATGCTCAACGCACTCTATCAGCATTCTCCATACCTTAATTTCTCTTCTTCAAAAATCCATGTTAACGTTGACAGACTGTGACGTCCACTACTATCGCAAGCACTGACCTGCTCAACCTCCCTTGTTGCAACCACCTTGGCCCGAGCCATTCAAAAATGTCAGTTGTGTTCGTTGAAAGTTCTCTCCGCTTCTCCTCCTTCTGCTCTTTGCGTGTGTAAACACTTTAATCCGAATGGCCGTTTTAAGTGCGTCGCGTTTCGTCTTGCTCGTGTCCGTCGCTGGGTTGCGCGGTTTGGTTTAAGTATTATTCGCGTTAGTTTTCGCGGTTTGCTTCGCGGGAAATGTCGTGGCGGGTGCGCAACTCGCGGTTTCGCTCAACGGCCTAGCAGAAGAAGCCCCACGGGAAGCCGATCAACAAAAAAAACAGATTCGGTGGTGAGTCAGTGAAGAAATTCGTTACCTGCCGTCGTTCCAGAGGATTCATTCCGGCGTGGTGGTGTCGGGAAGGATAAGAAGAAGAGGGTCCTAACCTCGATTCCTCCGTGTTGCCTGTTCGGCGGCGAGGGCTCTTTTTTCGCTGGTTTGTGTGTTTGCGAATGCGGCTTATTTGTGTTAGTGTTACAGAGCCCGGTTGCGTCTTCTTCTTCCCCGCCGGCCGGAGTCGGTGATTCAAAAAAGGCAAACGGCTCAATGAGTTCGGTTGGAATGTTAAAATATTCCCAATAAAAAATAATCATCAATTTGATAAGAATGGCGTGATGTACGAAACAAGTGAATTGGAAGGGGGTTTATAAATAGTGTATTTTGTGGGTGAATAAAAGAAAAAAGGAACCAGTGTTTAATTCAGAAAGAAAGAAGAGTAAGAGTGCAGATTCCGGTCAGTAAAAACAACAACAGTGACTTACTAGGAATCAATCACATTAAGGATTAGTCGCAGCTTCAAAATGGATCACTCAGTCAACGATAAAAGCAGATGTGAAGGTATGTCTCCAAAGTTATTATTCAATATCAGATGTTCAAAAATGCACAACATTAAAAGATTGTAATATTTATTTGTATATAAATAAACCTATTGGATTCCATATCAATCTTGCCTATTATTTTTGTTAGTCCAACAGTTGATAGTTTATTCAATGGACGAATTTGAAAAAAATAGTATTTTTTACGCATTTTGAATTGTTTTACTTTCTAGTCCGTTTTCTGTGAAACACGAAATGTTAAAAAGTAAGCAAAGAATCGCCGCAAAAAAGTCGCTTTGTGGATCTCGCCCAGTAACTTCCAAGTCTGCTTCATACTACTTTATAGTCTTTTTTTATGATGCTTTCCATGATTTTCCATTAAAAAAAATGGGCGATCGATTCTTACAGAATACTAATTTTAAGCCCATCCTAGCGTTTGTTACATCGATCTCACAGAAATGTGGTAACGCGGTAAATTTCGAGAATTTTTAGGGTCATAAGAATTTTCAACTGAAATTCCTTCATTTATCTAACAATTATTGGGGCACATCAGCCAGAGCTTTCGCACCAAGATTCCTGTTACACATTTTTCAGTATTTTAAAAACTACGGGAACTATCGATAAAAGTTTTGATTCATCCCCTTCCTTTCTTTAAAAATAGGTTTGTAGTTTTGTTTTCTTAAACTTTGAGTACTCATTAATTTAATTTTGATACAAGTTTGTTACAATGTATAAAGCAATTTGTAATTCGCCTTGCAGTTTTTGTTTTTTTGCCCTCCACTTGACCTCGACCAAAGCCAATCGAGAAAAAATGGAATACAATTTGAGGGGCAAAAAAATAAATAAATTACAGGCAAGGTTTCAACATTTGATTTAAATAAGAGTTTTAAAATGCATTATACACCTGTCCAGTGTTTTGCAATCACAAGTTCGAAAAAACATGTTTTCGACAAAAAAAAAAAAATAAAAATGGTAGATTTGCAACAATGTGCAAAAAGAGGATTTTTTAAAGCACAAGTTGTACGATGTCTACTACAGCCTACTTTTCTTCATTAAACATAATAAATCTGAAAAAATACTTTTCGATACAATGGTTATAAAGGGTCTCGTGGCGCAGGGGTAGCGGCTTCGGCTGCCGATCCCGATGATGCTATGAGACGCGGGTTCGATTCCCGCCTTATCCACTGAGCTTCTATCGGATGGTGAAGTAAAACGTCGGTCCCGGTTTCTCCTGTCTCGTCGGAGGCGCTGGAGCAGAAATCCCACGTTAGAGGAAGGCCATGCCCCGGGGGGCGTAGTGCCAATAGTTTCGGTTATAAAGTTATTCTTCTCACCACTGTTGATAAGTTGAACTGAAGACTTTTGGAGATTTTTAAAGGCCCTGTAAACGAAGTTTTCATTTTGTCTTTTAAAGTGTTTTAGAATACCCCTGACTCTAGGCTATTTTAAAAACACCCAAAAAGCTAAAATTGAAAATATTTAAAAAAAAAAATTATGGCAACCCCTTTCAAAATATGTAGTTAAAAAAATGATGAAAATAGGAGTCTAATTAACTGAAACCAATCTAAAATGCATTTTTCTTCTTTGATATTCATTTTTACCATGGCTTTGTTTAAAAATATTTCGATTTTTTATGAAATTCCAAAAAAAAATCCTCAATTTTGAGATATTTTGGAAACTAATGATTGCAAAACAACAGGTGTAGAATGCATTTATAAAACCCCCCGACTGTAATCATGATCGAGGTAAAAAACTTCAAAAAATATTGGCAACGGCCTAAATAACTGTGTCAATTTTCAACCAAATCGGTTGAGATTTAAGGGTTGATGCTATTAATCGAGAAAAAAATTGCAAAAATGTATGGTGAAAAGCAAAAATTTAAAAATTCCGCCTAAAGTTGGCCCTTAATGAGTCGGTCTATTGTCATGTGTGAGATTTTTATGTAAAATTGAATGACAAACAACTTTGACGAAGACTGCAAAACGATCTGAGCTAACCCTGACGAGTTATAACCGATTTTAAGAAAACGTTTTTGTGCGAAAACATTTTTTTCTACTGCCCAAATTTTTTTTAGAAATTTTTTGTTTTTCCCTTATTCAGGAGGTCATTTTGAGCAACTTTTGATCTACGAAAAACTTAACTTCTCTTGTTTTATGTTTTTGTTGTTTCATTTTAGTATTTTAATCTGCATTTATCCTGCTTTAATTTATGATTGTTTTTGGTAGTATTTGGCCTACTCTACCACCTACTATCATTACATTTTGCCTATCTATTTTTTCATGTTTTTACAGTAACTTTTTCAATATTTTGCATGTTTTTCACATTTTGCGCTAGAAAATGGCACCATCATTATTTAAATTGTAAATAAATGCGTAAAGGCATGGTCTGGGACACTAGAAAAAATACTGCATACTACTTTTTACTTAAAATATAAGAAATGTTAGTAAAAAACACTGCTAAAGTTAAGCTCTAAAACAAATTTTTTTCAAAACATTGGCAAAGTCACATAAAAGAAGTAAAACTTACAACCCATAAACTTTCTAAATTTTTAAGAGTTCTTCTTTCCACTGCTTTTTAAAGATCAAAAATTGGTTGAAAATTGATTTTTGACGATTTTTTAAATCGAAGCCCGTCTAAAGGCGGAATTAACCGATTTGGCACAGTTACTTATTTTCGCTAAGGAATCGGGAATTCGAAATCTAATGGAAATTTGACTTAAATTTCTAGTTAATGGATGTTTTTCGGAAATGCCAAACATGCACGACTGGTGCTGGAAAAATCTTGTTTTTGTAAAGTGCATACTCTTATATTGCACCGTTTGTTCCAAGCTCCATACAAGAATATTTTTTTTTGACAATTGTCTACATAAGTGGCGGGGGGGGGGGTGGTCGATAGGGGGGTGGTCTTAAATTTTTCAAGAAAGTATCCATATGATTTATGAATAGCACTTTACTACAAAATAAACAGTAAAAAGTTGTGTAAATTAAGAAGGTGTAATAGTTTATAGTGTTATATTAACTCTTTACTGATATAAAATTATCTCAATTAAGTTTAAAAAGGTGGCATTACTCAGAAAAAATATAAATTTACACATTTTAGAGGTAAAATTACACCTTTTTTCTGATAGAAAACACTCATTCCCAGAAGTAATATTAATATGATTTTGTTTAACTGTGTTGCTAAGGATTCATTTTCACTGTTTATTACAAAAACGCCTTTTAAAAACAGTTATTCAAAAGTGTTGGTAATCCGAAAATGGAAATCAGGTTTAAATAGACATAGTTACTTATTCTAAACACAACTGTAGTATTTTTTGTTTATTTAAGTAGGGTGACTTCTTTTGTATGATTTTTTTTATCAGTTTTACTTGTAACATGTATTCCCTTAATTTATTTGAATCGTTTCTCTTCTGGATTACACTCACCCACTAAGTTAATGCAATGTTATTTTTTCACAATTTCAATCTAATCGAACTACAGGTTTTATGACGAAAAATTGTCAATTTTCGAAACCGTGAATTGTGTTCATGCATATGAGACAAACTTTAACCAAATAATATTTCGTATGAGGTGTTTATAGATTTTTCTATGGGGAAAAACTTTGTAGAACATCGCGAAAAGATCTGAGCACACCTGGCTTAGTTATAAGTTGTTTAAGCTAAGTTGTTTTTCCAGGGTCCAACTCAGGTTATAACTATAGCCTTTTTATTTGTATGGTAACTGTGATCAGAAAAAAATTGTCTGACAGGTGAAGAACTTTTGTTGACAACATTTTCCTTGCGAATTTGTTATTTGGTTAAAGTTTGGAATTGTAATGCAATAAAATGTAAAAAATGGTGTTTTCCCCATACTAACGGGTCCAAAATCCAATACAAACTTTAAATTGAGTGGGCACCTCGAATTCTCAACCAAATTGGCTGAAATTTTCAGGAGAGCATCTGTAGATATACAGCTTTGATTTTCTGCCCGCCTATCCGACCTAGCTCAACTTTTTGCTTTCTTGGCGCACCCTAATATGAGAGCCACAAAGTAATATATTCACATCATAGTGCAAATGCAACATACTTTTGAATAAATTCTTTCGTAGTCCTCAAATTCATGAACACAATTCACGACTACGGGAATTGTTTTTTTTGTGTGTTACAGTCCAGACTCGATTATCTGAAAAGCTTGGCAAAATTTCACTTCGGATAAACTCTTAAGTGATTTAGAAATTTTAATCCAAGATGGCGGCCAAAATGGTAGTGATGAAATGTTGAAAAAATCGGGAATTCTTTTAAAAGGTCCAATTAACCAAATTTTAAGTTTTTGCTTTTTGGGTGTTTTTTAATACCCCTGACTCAAGGCGGTTTACAAAACACCCATAAATCAAAAACTGAAAATTTGATATTAGACTTTAAAAAAAAAAACTTAAATACAATTTGTGATTTTATAGAAAATCAACTATCAACCATTGCAGAACTCGAATTTGATGTTAAAAGTAGGAAAAAAATATGGGAAAAAAGCGATTCGATTATCCGAATTCCCATACAAACCTTCTGATAATCGAACTTCGGATAATCGAAGCTTCGGATAATCGATTCTGGACTGTATTTATGACTTTTTTTTGTGAAACCAAAACCAAATTTAAATCACCTTTTGTTCAATTTGTCTAGACCACCTTCAATTGCACTCAAATAAAAGCCATTTTTCAGCTAACGTTTGCCAAACACTAGTTGCAATCGCACCGAGATTGTACCTGGGCGTCTGTTATTCAGTCAGGTAAATCCCGAACGACAAACCGGCAATCACTTTGCGCACTGCCTTAATACTCTACAATTCACTGCTCAGTGATTTACGCGTTTCATTGGGTAGCAGTGCGTGTGTGTTGGTGTTCTGGCTGACGTTGTTGTTGTTGTTGTGGGGGTGATCTTGGCCGTTCTTTACTGTTTGTTTGGTTATTCATTCCCGAAGCTGACTTCAGAGCGAGCCAAAAATCCTTATATCCAGTCAGCAAGTCCGTGACTGCATTCACACAAATACACACACAAAGTTAAGCCGGACCAAAAAAAAAAAGTTGAAACTTTTTGTTGTGCTCCCAAAAGCTGGCTCAACTCACGAAAGGAATGTTCGTCCGTTTGTCCATCCATTCGTTTTACTGATGAAGCGGAGAATGACCAAAAATGCTGAGAATAGCTTTGTTGGCAGCAGCAAAAAAAAAAAAAAGAAAAAAAAAAGCAAATTGTATCTTTTCCCAACGGTCGTCGTTGCCCGTCGCCATGAATCATCAAGGATTGGTGGGTTCAACGTTACTTGATCGATCCGATTAACGTTAAAATGCGTCAAAGCGCTCGACGCCGAAGAGCTTCTTCTGAGAGTACAATCCGGCCGTCGAGGGAGGCTCATGTTTCTGTTGTTTGAAATGAGCTTCTTTCGGTGTTTTTTCGAAATCTGGATGAAAACAATTCTAGTTAAAATTATACAATATCCCAAGTCTCATTCACTTGTAAACATGTAAGAAACCAGATAAGATCATTTCAACGAATGAAGTCGCATCGATTCTTGCTTTCACAGAATGTGTAACAATTTCGAAATCCATCCAAACTGTATAAATTTGCCTAATTTTGCATACAATTATCATTGTACGCCCAAGACCACAATGATCTGCAAAACTTCAAGTTATTTTTTCCCACGGGGTCACACACCGGTGTGGAGTTCACCTGTCGCGCTCGCAAATGATGGCCTTGCACCGCACAAACACAGACACACACAAACTAATAATTTATTCTCCCTCACGTGTTCCACTCGACGTGGCACGGAGGGAAAGGAGATCCTCTGACGAGCAAAAAGAAAGAAAAAAAAGCTCCCCGGGAAAAGGCTTCTTCCACTCTCGTTTCGAATAATGTTATTAAGGGAGCATTTAGTATCTACCTGTGTCTGTGTGTGTTGGTGTTTGCAGTCTGCGTTTTTCCTTTCGTTTGAATTTATACCCACTCTGCTTTCGGTGTGTCATAAAACGAAGGATACAAGCGAAGCGAACACGTGAAGAAAAATAGAATTTCGCCAAACTTTTGGGTCGTACATGCCTTGTTTAACTGTAGCGGTAGCAGCCAGCTATCAGGCAAAGCAGGGTGGTTATAAAAAATGTGCCCAAAGCCGAAGCTTTTTTTTGTTCGTCTTCTTCTGGCCAAACTTTCGTTGGATGCAATTTTATTGCACCGGTGTGCAGTTCCACACGAATTGGCAAAAAACTAATTAATCGATTATTTTAAATAAATTAAAGGAACAAGGGCAAATTTTAAAAACTTTTTATTTGAATATTGGAAAAAATATAAATTTCTTTTGGTAATTCTGAAATCATGATTAAACAAAAAACTGCGTTTCGAGGCTTTTCAGTACTCTTATACATACTTGAATCCAAGAGATTATTCTACAAAACATTACGAATTCATGGGTTTTCTGCTACAGATAAGAACTTGTGAGTCCAGGAGTAGGGTGACAAGAAAAAAATAATTTTGGAAAATCGTAAGAGATGTTGAGTTAAATCGGTTAGGGGTTAACCCTCTACTGCCCAAATATTTTTTGTTCTACAAAAAATTGACTTCGCTTGTTTTATAATTTTCTTGCTTAATTTTTAGTGTATTAACCCTCTACAACCCAACCCCGCCTCTAGACGGGCTTCGATTTAAAAAATCGCCAAAAATCAATTTTTCAACCAATTTTTGATCTTCAAAAAGCATTGGAAAAAAGAACTTTTAAAATTTTGGAAAATTTTAGGGTTGGAAAATTGACTTGTTTTATGTGACTTAGCCAATGTTTTTAAAAATGTATTTTTTTAGGGGTCAACTTTGGCTGTGTTTTTTACTAACATTTCCTATGTTTTAAGTAAAAAGAAGTATGCAGTAGTTTTTCTAGTGCCCCAGACTATGTCTCTACGCATTTATTTACAATTTAAATGATAATAGTTCCATTTTATAGCAGAAAATGTGAAAAACATGCAAAAAATTGAAAAAGTTACTGTAAAAACATGATAAAATTAGTAAGTCAAAATGTAATGATAGTAGGTGGTAGAGTAGGCCAAATACTACCAAAAACAAACATAAACTTAACAAGATAAATGCAAATTAAAATACTAAAAATGAAACAAGAAAAACATAAAACAAGAGAAGTTAAGTTTTTCGTAGAACAAAAGTTGCTCAAAATGACCTCCTGAACACGGGAAAAATAAAAAAATTCGAAAAAAAATTTGGGCAGTAGAGGGTTAATTTCGTTTAGTTTATACTTGTTTTTGGTAGTCTTTGGCCTATTCAACCACCTCCTGTCATCACATTTGCCATTCTAATTTTTCCATGCCTTTACAGTCACTTTTTCAATTTTTGTTTTGCACCTTTTCTGCTATAGAACTGTAAAAACATGCATAGAGTCATAGTTTGGGACACTAGAAAAATACTACATACTTCTTTTTAATTAAAATATAGGAACTGTTAGCAGAGGCGACTCGTGCCCGAATGAAGTACCTGTTCAATGTTAAAAAACATTTTTAAAGCTTTTTTCTTTCCAATGGCTTTTATTTTTACGTTTTATTATTTTTATACTATTATACTGTTTATGTAAATAATTAATTAAAATTATGATTAGGACAGTTTTTATCTCTTTAAAATGTATTTTTAAGACTTACTTAATCATTAGCGTGGGAAATGTGGAAAAATAGAGCAATCGCTCTGCCATCCTTATCGAAATTCAACTGAAGTTATTGAATATTATACTGAATTTTAAAACTATTTATCAGGATGTTAGAAAAAATAGCACATCCTTAACAAAAGAAAACTGTGTGTTGGGCTTTTTAAGCCCAACTAATATTGAGCTAACTTGGTTACTATTCAAAAATTAAATTGACATTTTACTCTATACTTATTAGAACCAGGTCATATCGCTTTTAATCCTTTGTCAAATTTTTAGAGAATTGAATTTACTCACTGTTATGTCCTTATGGTTTTGGAATTCAATTTCCGAATAAAAAGAAGGGCTTTTGATGTTATAAACAAAACTATATTGACATGAATCCGAGTTAATTAAAATATTTGTTTCTAGCATCAATAAAAAAATGATTTCAGAACAAATTCATGCTACAATATATGATAATAATATATTCAACTAGAGTGAACCGGGACTACAGTCTGAATAAACACAGTCATTTTTGGAGCATTTAATGGCTTCAAATCTTTAACTTTTTTAGGACTGCATCCGCTTTAAATAGAACCATCCGAATAATAAAATAACGATCATGGTTGAATCTACTGTCATAATTCTTCTCATGTGTCCCGATCTTGAAAAAAGCACAGTACTTTTTTGTTTCAATTGTTTCAATTCAATCTATCAATCACACTATCTTAACCTAACATTACATCACTTTCCAGTAGAGCAAGAATCCACTAGTAACCAAGAAGATCGAAGAGGTTCAACGCGCGCAGTTGAACATTCCAGTTTTAAAACAAGCCATCATTAGTCTGCGCAAAACAGCCTGATGCCTAAAAGTGCGCCAAATATAGAGCAATATCTGTGGTGCTCTCGCGCTCTCTCATTTATTCATGCTCTCAACGTGCTGTCAAACGCTGGCTTGTTTACCTTTTGCATGCAGCTCCCTGGAGAGCTGAGCGAGCTAAGTCGGCTGGGGCCTGGGGGTGGCATTTCGCTCTTTCCCAAAAATGCTGTCAGTTCACGCTCTCAGATTGAACCATATTTACCAACACATCGATACTGCCGCTGCGTATGAATAGGAAGCTCTTCACATGTGTTGATTTTTTTCTGTATGGAGATTTTTTCCCCGACGTTCAGGGGGTCGGTGTTGAACGCGACGAGCATTTGCGCGTGGCCCGCTAGGCTGGCTCGCTTTAGTATTGGTGGGTTGTAAAGAGAGGTAAAGAGTAAAGCCAAAGCCAAAGCTTTTTCGGTGCTGAACATTGGGAGTTGATTTTGTTACCGTATATTCAAACAAAAATTGTAATAAACAATTATTGTATGTTGCTAATTTAAAAAGCACCGTGGTACTTTAAAAAAATTGTCCGCTTGAAATTGGCTACCTGTTCAATGAACATGTTGAACAGGTGGACGAGTCGCCTCTGACTGTTAGTAAAAAACACCGCCAAAGTTGACCCCTAAAAAAAATGACATTTTTAAAACATTGGCAAAGTCACACAAAACAAGTAAAACTTAAAAAACATTTTATTTTAATTTAAGAGTTTTTCTTTCCAATGCTTTTTATAGATCATGAAAATGGATTTTTGGCGATTTTTTAAATCGAAGCCCGTCTAAAGGCGGCGTTGGGTTGTAGAGGGTTAAGGGTCGCTTTTAATCGTTGATGTTTGTATGGGAAAATAAAAAAAATGTATGGGAAAAACAAAAAAAATCAAAATTCCGACAAAAGGTGGGGTTAAATGTGTCGAAAGATGTTAGGGTTTCAACATACTCCCGGACCAAAACGAACGTTTGAGTTTGTCTTTAACAGCATTTCAATTAAATGTATGGGCTTACAGATATAAGTTCAATTACATTGCTCATAACTGTAAATAGAATTTTTTTTTTCAGTGTGTTAGAAACCTGGATAGTAAATAAGCTTACGTAAATGATAAGACAAGTCAAATTGAAAAACTATCAGAGGCAAACTTATGGGAAATGAGACGAGCTTTCCGGTAAAAATATTAACGAGACAGAAAAACCAAGTCTATCATATATAAATTGCCAAAACCACCAAAAACCTATTTTTCAACATTTTTATTTTTCAAACCGCTGTATCTTCCCAAGGATTGGACTTAGGTCAATGGTCAATATGGAGACTTTTATGTAAAATTGTCCAGGGAATCGATTCCCACTATCGATTCTGAAAAATTTTGACGTATAGACCACTTTTCAAAAAAAAAAACAGTTGTAGTAAATGATTTTTGTATTTCTTTAGGAGAGAAATATCATCCTGCATTTTTCGTGAGTCTTTTTGTAACATTTTAGGCTATTTCCCCAAAAATTTTGAGTGAAAAAAAATCGTGACATCACACTCAAATTTAACTTTTAAACTTCAAAACTGAAAAATCTTATAGAAGTGGCGTGTATTTTTGTTTCAGTGTATTTTTATCAGAAAGCCCGTCCAATTTCCTACAAGTTTGTCTTTGACCACTTTTTGATACAATGCAACGGCTTCAAGATACTGTAATTTTTAAATTGCAAGATACAAAAATATCTAAATACCTTACGCCCTTCTCAAATGTTATTTTCGAGTACTATTGGCTCCATATACACAAAAATGGCTTATATAGGCCTAGTATAACATGTCTTCAAAGTTTCATTGAAATCGGAGAGAGTCGGGTACAAAAGTACCAGAAAAATTCCTGATTTGAGCTGGAATTGCTCGCAAGAGACTTTGAAAACTTATGTAAATTATTTTTCGATTGAAAATTCGATTTTGTAATAAAAACTGGTGTAGGAAAAATGTTTTGGGTAAGTTTTTTTTTTCTAGAAACAGATTTTTGCAAACGTTGCAGGGTTTTAACCCCTGAAGTTTTGAAAATAAAAAAATAAATGAAAAACAGATTTTGAGAGATAGATTCTAGATTGTCTAAATTTTTCCGTGCAACATGTTTTTGCTTAAAAGTTCTCATCAATACCTAAAACTTTGTCCAAAACATCAAATCGATCAGACAATTCCTTCAAAAAACGTAGTTTTGTTGCATGGAAAGCAGTGTTTCCCAAAAAGGCGTTGTTGCGGAAACCTTTTTGTTCACCCGGATTCCGATCGATTTTTGCATCCATACCATTATTTTCATGCAACGAAAAATCGTTTACAAATCGCGATTTGCGACTAACTGAAAAAGGCTTGTATTCTTATAAAATATCATGTGTTGTTCGAAAACATTGAATGATTATAACTGCCCCGTATGTCTCTTCAAATTGTAGTCAGGTCAGTATTCATATTGATTATTTTTTATTGGCAACATGATATGGTTGAAACATTGTTTACGAATTTCTCCCTTAAAATTAAACTACCAAAAATTATAATCATTGTTTAGGCAACTTCTTTTAAAACAATTTAGCTTTCTGAATAATAAGTTCTATTTCGCTTCAGTGCCAAGATACAATAGTTTTAATAAAATAAAAAGGACGAATTTTCAAAATTCCCTTCTATAACACAATTTATCACTTACATCACTGTTTCAGCTACACAGCAAAATATTGTGTAAATTTGGAAGGTGTAATTTTAGAAGGTTGAATATTACCTTTTTTATGATGTAATTTTACCACCCCAATTTAGACTGAAAAAGTGACATTACACCAAAATTACACATTTTCAAAGGTAAAATTACAGATTTTCTCTAACATAAAAGATGTACTTCTTTTTAGATGAAATTTTATCATGATTTTTTGTTCTGTGTAATGCCGGCAGGTTAATGTTTCCAAACCTTTTGTATTGTTTTATAACAGCAATTCTAGAGTTTTTTTTGAAAAGGTCCTATAAACATATGAAAGACAACAGCTTTCAGGACCTTTTTTAAAAAAAATCTGGAATTGACATGCAAAATTAAAAGTAGTCATTAAGAAGAAAAGCTTTTAAAAATCGCCTTTAGTACACTCAGTTTTTTTATCTTTTTTTTTTTATAAACCCGTAAAATTATTTAAATTAATACATACGCAGATTTCTTTCCTTTTCCTATTTTGGGATACACTAATGGACAGTAGACAAAATCGATCGATTTTGAAGAGAATTGATCATCTCAATTTTACATCAAAATCAATCTTTTTTTTACTCAAAACAATCAACCATTTATGAAATCATGAAAATTCCGCAACTTTTGGTTTATCGGCATGCTTACTGTTCTATTTAAAAAATATAAAATTCACTTAAATTTCTCTGTGCAAATGTTTTAAAGCATTTGGAAATTTCGGTTACTGTTGAAAATGTTGTTCTTTTCTAGGTTGGTCCATGAAAGTAGAAAGTAGAAGGAATTTAGATTTTTTTTCAAGCTAATAAATCGTTCCTATGTAGTACATTTTTTGTATACTCTTGTTGTATTTATTGTTTTAGCTGTTTTCAATATCCATTTTTCTTGCTATGTAATTTGTAATTTATTGGAAACGATCCATCGGATGAGGAAGTAAAATGTCGGTCCCGGCCTTGGTTGTTATGCCGTTAAGTCATTCCAGGTGTAGGAGTCGTCTCCATGCCATAAGTACAAACAACACACCAAACCAAGCCTACTCCGGTGGAATCGCTGGCGGCGGTTGGACTCGCAATCCAAAGGTCGTCAGTTCAAACACTGGGGTGGAAGGTTCCTTGGAGTAAAAAGAGGTTTGGGTGCTCTCCCCATTCAAGCCTTCGGACTCCTAGGTTCGAGCAGAAACTTGCAATAGAGACCACAAAAGACCCGGGGGTCGTTAATGTGGATGGTTTGATTTTTTTTTTTTGGAAACGATAGCCTGTTAGTATAACACTTTGTACCAGGTTAAGGAAGGACATTGAGATGATTACTTTAGATTTTTAACATTTAAGTATTTAAAAATAGACTTTAATCTTTTTTTTAGATTGAAGGCCATTCAATAATTAATAAATTATCTTTATATTATACCAGTGATGGTAGAATCTTCATTAGAAGAAAATCTTTTGACGCTAATCAAGTAAACAAAAAAATCGGAAGGTAACATGGCTCTCCTCTCTCGCGCATAACAGATCGCATAACAATCACTACTACATCGAAAAATGATCTGTACTTTTTGTAATCAATGTTTGTAAAAAAAAGCGAAATAAATCAATTTAAGTGGTGCTAATAATGAGATTTACAAAAAATCTTCGACTGATCAATTGTCTTTTGTGTGTTTCGTGAAGATGTATGTCACATTTCGCGTGGAATAGTTTCGCTGAATATCCTTTTTTGTTCGCCACCATCGTTACCGAAGCTTTCCTCTATCGCTGGAATTAATGCAAATGAGGGGATCTTCCCCGTGGGACCGCTTTGGAGAAATGGCGTCGTTTTTTTTTTGGCTGCTGCTTCTCCCTACTTTTGGCGTGGCGCAATTGCAGGGTTGTTGCACGCTGGGTACGTGAGAAGAAACAAGCCCTAAAGCAACTTTATCTTTGACAAACGCTTCGTCACTACTAATTTTGAGCGCCGGGGCATTCTTTTCCTGTGGTCTTGGCACCATCTTGGGTTAAAAAAAGTTTCTGCAAAACCGCGTTTCCCCCCCAGTTCCCCTTTCAACCTCCGGAACCTGTGGAAAATGGCCCGAGGGCAAAGTTTTCTCGTTGACGCAAAAATTTCCGCTCCCAATTTTGGTTTGCATTCAACGCGCTCTCGACACTCGGCGAAGAAAGCTGCTGCTGCTGCACATTGCTTAATGCCAAAGTCAGAGGTTTTCCTCAGAAAACGAGGGGACGAAGGAAGCTTCCGTGTACAGAAAGGGAATCGAGTTTACCAACCTCCCCCTTCTTGCCTTTCGGAATTGGCACCAAAGTTTCCGCACATCCTTGGCGTAGTATGGTCGGTGTCGGTGGGTGTCTTCCGCCGGCGTTTTCTCAATGCTGTTTTAATAGATTAATTACGTTATCGTTTGCAATTACAAAGTTTAATTTTCCAGAGAACTAATTCTCAACTTTTGCACATTCACACAAAACCACGGAAAACGGAAAAGGAGAGCCAGCCACACAGCACCAGAAGAAGCAATGGTGTTACCCTTTTGTGGGAATAATAATGGGCGGTGGGCTCGGATTGATAACCTGGATTCCAGAGAAAAAGCTTTGCTGGTGCTGGAGGGAGATGATTGATCTGGGAAAGAAATGCAACTTTGCAGAACAATGTTACTTGGCAAAAGTTAACCAGATAGATAGTGTCAGTTGGAAGTGCAAAGTTGTAAAGTTTCAAAGTTACTTGGGCAAACGTGTTCTGCGGTGGAGAAACGCATTTTAAACTAGATCGATCTATTTTCTACTAGTGGGGATTAAGTGCAAAGGGCACAATTTTCAGATGGTTATCGCTTGCATTGGTTTAACTTTTAAATTGTTTAATTTTTCTTATTTTTTAAAGTCTAGCCACATTGATTTCATGCAAATCTCGAAATGGCAGCATATTTATTTGCTCAAGTCGCGTCTGTTCTTTTTATCGCCTCAACAATCGTCGAACAATTTTACGATGACTTCATACTTTTTCGTCGTCTGGCCGGTGGTCTTGGTTTATGATCAAACCGTGTGTTTAAAGACTGTGCATTTTTTTGCGACACAGATCCGTTTCAGTACCACTTCTAAACTCACAACTCATCAATCGTTTGTTGTTTTTTCGGTTCGTCCCAAAACTTTGGTTATCTCTCGCCTTCTTGGAATAATCTTTTCTAGAAGTTTTATTGTTGCTGCCGTCAGAGTCGATTTGAACTTGAACTTTGACTCCGAAATCAATCAACGTGGCAGTCTGTCCGAACGAATCGATAAATGCAAATCGCTTCTCAAAACATTGAAAACATTCGATCGTTGTTTTGTGTCATATTTTGCCAACACAACAGAGAGAAAGAGACACTTTCCAAACTTGTCCGCCGAAATGACAAATGGCATCAGTCTCGCAAAGACGTAATTGCTCAGCAGAGCAGCAGTTTTGGCTATATTCTGGTTTGAGTAAAGGTAGGAAAAGTAGAGAAGAAAAAAAAAACTCCACTAAAAATAACGACCATTGAGCTGGCCAGTTCAATTGAACTGCCACCACCACCACTACCAATACCGAAAAATACTGACAGATATGAGAGCGGGGTGAGTTTGGTTGACGAAAAGTCGACGCCGCCGACGACGACGACGACGACGATGATGATGTATGCAGACTGACAGCATCCGTCCGCGTAGAGCCAAAACTCGGAATGTGGTGGACCAGTTTGTCGCAGAATCAGCGTCAGCGGCGGGTTCTAGATAAGTGGATCAGTGGATGTGCGATATCGGAATCTGGTGCGATTTGATTGCATGTGTCCGATTCGCAGGAAAAGTGATTTAGAGGAAATTTATTCCATCTGAGATTACATAACTGCCCTATTTTGAATAACGCATATTGCAGACTTGGACGAGCACCTGCCCTTGAACCAAATTTGCAATGTTATCCATCTCGGGCAGTTATTATTCAAAGATCTAGAATTACCAATCATCAATAATGCAAAAAATATCAAAAAAAATCAGACAAATACAGACAAATTCAGAAAAAATCAGAAAAAATCAGAAAAAATTCAGAAAAATTCAGAAAGATTCAGAAAAAATTCGAAAAAAAACAGGAAAAATCAGACAAATTCAGAAAAAAATCAGACAAATTCAAAAATATTAGAAAATTAAAAAAGTTGCAAATTTCGAAAATTTAGAAAATTTAGAAAACTTTGAAAATTTTGAAAAAAAAAATTCTGTAAATTTAGAATATTTAGAACACTTAGAAAATTTAGAACATCTAGAAAATTCAGAAAATCTAGAAAATTCAGAAAATTAAGAAAATTCAGAATATACAGAAAATACAGAAAATTCAGAAAATTCAGAAAATTCAGAAAATTCAGAAAATTCAAAAAAATCAGAAAATTCAGAAAATTCAGAAAATTCAGAAAATTCAGAAAATTCAGAAAATTCAGAAAATTCAGAAAATTCAAAAAATTTAGAAAATTCACGAAAATTTGGAAAATTTAGAAAATTTAAAAAATTTAAAAAATTGGGTCAAAAAAAAATGCTGAAATTTGTATAAAAATTCGAAAAAATCAGAAAAGTTAGAAAATTCTGAAAACTAAGAAAATTAAAAAAAAAAATTAGAAAATTAAAAAAATTATGAAAATTTAGAAAATACAGAAAATTCAGAAAATTTAGAAAATTTAGAAAATTTAGAAAATTTAGAAAATTTAGAAAATTTAGAAAATTTAGAAAATTTAGAAAATTTAGAAAATTTAGAAAATTTAAAAAATTTAGAAAATTTAGAAAATTTAGAAAATTTAGAAAATTTAGAAAATTTAGAAAATTTAGAAAATTTAGAAAATTTAAAAAATTTAGAAAATTTAGAAAATTTAGAAAATTTAGAAAATTTAGAAAATTTAGAAAATTCAGGAAATTCAGTTATCGTTATCAGGAGTGACATTGGCTGGGGGTTGAGATTGGGTCATACAAAAATGCTGAAATTTGTATGACCCAATATCACCCCCCAGACCCAGATGTGACTGATAACTAGGGTTAGTGAAATTTCACGATTTCGCGGACAGCGTGAAATCCGCGAAATTTGTCTTTTTCCGCGAAATCCCGTGAAATTTTATGTTTGTGTGAAATTGTAACGATTTTCCTCAAAATATTTATTCAAACTCAAATATGAATAAACATAATCTTACGAACTACTGTAGAATTAAGTGAGTGAATACCCTTGTTCAATTACTAATATCGGGTTAGTGAATTTTGACTATTTCGTGGATATTCTGAAAATTCATCAATTTTGTCGAATTTCTTTTAAATATCAATAAAATAAATATTTCAATCATAAAGACTATTTGAGTAAATTTGATTAGTTTTTAATTAAAATGGTTGAAATGAACCATTTGAAAAAATCTTCGGATTTTTCAGTTTTTCAGAACCTATCTTAATTTTGTAATATTTTTATTCGATGTAGTTAAAAAATTTACTACAATTTTATTTAAAAGGTATAATTTTAATAGAAATCAAAAGAATTAAGCTTTTTTTTTATTCAAAATATAATAAAATGTATTTTTTACCTTTGAATCACCCTTCAAAAATATTCCATATTTTTTTCTAAGTCCTGTTTAATTTAAACAATATTTGATTATTTGGGTGGATGATTCCCGTAAAAATAAGTCTGTTCTTTTTTTATAAAAATTTCGATTTCGTAACCAATTTTATTATTTTTGCCTATTGATTTTAAATTTAGTTTTTGAAAAGAGAGATGTAAACCTTGAAAAAACCTTTAAACATATTTTGAATGAGCTAATTGTCGCAGAAAATCCAAACTATTTTACTAATTTTGGCTGAACAATATTGTTAAATCTTGCTTTGATATGAAATTTAATAAAATTTGAGTTTGATCGGCTACTCAGTCTGGGCAAAGTGAAACGCTGTTTATGCTGTGTCCGACGTTTCGGCGCTGATTGGCGCCTTCTTCAGGGGGAACTATTAATCAATAATTTATTGTTAGAAACACATAGTAGAGGACTTATTACAGAAACCATACATAGCTTGACGTTTCTTGTTAGCTGCCTTTTCTAAGGCTAACGTCATAAATTCCATCAAAAGCTGGTGGTACACTGACTAAAATTAACAAAAAATGTGAGATTAGGACATTTAGCCCAGACTGAGTAGCCGATCAAACTCAAATAATAACAACAGTCGAACACTCATCAATTATAATTTAATAAAATGTAATCTGATAAAACAGAAGCAAATCAGCTTAAACTTTTTAGCTTTATTAGTCGAATATAAAAAAAAGCAGTTCAAAAAATGATAATACGCATGCCCTACATTTTGTTTCAAAATATAAATAGAGCCCATCCATAAACCAGGTGGAAACTTTTTTGAAAAGAAGAAGATTTGTTTTTGTGTCACGATCAAATTTAGTGAGGATTTTTTTTGTTTATTAAAGAATAACTTATAATGAAGCATAAAAAATAGTTTCTGTGATTTAAACATAAGATTTTGAGAGTAATTTTAACATTTTTCACGTTCCGCGAAATTTATGTGCAATTTGGTGATTTGAAATTGAGAGCCCCGTGAAATTTGCTATTTTTGAACGTGAAAAATCACTAAGCCTACTGATAACGGTAGTTGAAAAAATTCTGAAACTTAAGAAAACTCAGAAAATTCTAAAATTTCTGAAGATTCAAAAATTCTAAAAATTCTAATAATTCTAAATATTAAAAATAATAATTTTGAAATTTCTGAAACTTTAAATATTTCAGAAAAATCAGAAAAATCTGAAAAATCTAAGATTTCTAAAAGTTCAAAAAGTTCTGTAAATTCAGAAAATTTAGAAAATTAAAAAAAAAGAATGCAAAATACAAAAATGATTGGAATTTCGGATGATCGAAACTTGGTACCGTCAGTGGGGGTTACGATGGGTCAAAAAACGATACACCTCTCGTTATTTCAATTTAAATAACATCGAAAATCTTTCAACGTAGATGTGTTCTTAGATAGTTTACTAACTTTTTCCCAAAATATGGTGGGTTTTGATGAAAACTACCTTAAATGTCAATAGTTTGAAAATTGACCCAATCTCACCCCTTAGAGGGGGTGACATTGGGTCAAATGAAACTAATATGATGCTCAAATACAACGATATGGTAAAAACAAATCATCCATCAGTGTTTCTTGTTCGTGGGAATCGTATTGACATGCTACAATGTTTGAAGTGGAGATTTTCAAACATTTGGGTAGTTTTCGAGCAATCCCAACAAAAATATTAAAAAGCTGTTTGTTCGAGAGGTAATTTTTGTCCAAATGCGTAAATCAATTTTAGACAGCTAAAAAATTGACAGGATTTGTTCTAGGAAAGAGATTTTTTCTGCTAAGTCATTTTAAGGTGTCACCTACACATGAACAGAATTTATATTCATTGATAGGAACTCCCTTTGATCCAATCTCACCCCCCAGACCCAATGTCACCCCCACTGACGGTAGAAATGATCGAGTCTGATTTCTGTTTTCATTAATCCAAAAGGCGAAAATAAAAGCTTCTGTTTCACAGACGACCGCACTTTTAAAATCTCAAACTTGTTTGTATCGCTGAAGCAGCAGCAGCAGCAGCAGTGGTGCACCAGAACGGTTCCCGAGAACGGTCAGTATTACTGCAGCAGGACCCCACTATCCCGTGTTCTGTGTGGTTCGTCGTGTTCAAATACTGCACCATTGCAGGCCATTGCAAAATAACAACATCTCTGGATGCGGTCCGCCAGGAACAACCTTCAAAATCCAACGTGTGTTCTGTTAGGGGGTCAAGTGTAACCCAAAACGATTCTGGAATATCCGTCGAAGTTTATCTCGGGGCCAGCTGGTTGTTGTGATTTTTACGGCACTCATCAGAGTCTAGTTTCAACTTTCGCTTCACATTTCAACCCTGCTCCCCCCATTCATGCATGCAGTGAGTGGGGCTGGGATACCGAAGGGTCCTCTTTGCGGTGGAATTCCGTCGAAAGTTTATCGCTTGGATGTGGTTTCCAATCTGGGACTGGCCAAAACAACCTCCCTCTTGCTTTGATCCTAATGGGCTGGACTAGATTTGCGCCAAAACAACATGGACCATGTGTGGTGTATGCGATGTGTGTGTAATAAAGTTTTATTGACTTGTTGAATAATCACTTCTTTATGTCTGCCGGGGATAGCACCGTTCGGAATGAGTTCTTCGAACCTGATTTCCCCAACGGCGCAAGGATCGGTGCAAATAAAATTTGCACACACATATTAATAAAATTGTAAACACCCTCCTTAATGGTCCCGGCGGGACACACACAACCGCCGCCCATGAATGGACGGAAGGACCGTAAAGCAATTTTAGAACCATCCGAATCACTCTCGAATGGCCGTTCATTAAAACTTCCTCAATAAAGGTCGCATGGGAAGTGAAAAAAGAAGCAAGCAAGCATGGACGATGATGATGGAGCCATTTATCAGCCCATTGCTGAGTCAGTTGTGGACCATTTTGGACGTCATAACCGCCAGCAGTAGGAATAATCTAGGAGCAGCTACTTAAAGCGGAGTAGATTTAAAATCGGACCCATAATTCATGCCAGAGACCAGACCTCGGTGCGTACAGAGACCATATACCTGTCAGGACGAGCGGCCACAAAATGGACCACGGCTCGCGGTGACGGTCCCGTTCCCGGTACTCCGCGGTTAAACAACATGCTGGACCCCTGTTAGATGCACACGCGGCGTTCGTTGTTCAGGAGACGGGGACATTTTAAAACAAACAGATCCCGCGGGACCAACTCTTTCGGGAGCGGCCAGAAAAAGTGTCATTTATTTTGGACCTGACCGCAGCATCACACCTTACACCGCCACTGGCGGTGTGCGTGTCCACCGGGAACCACAACCTCTCGTGGGAACCGCCGCTGGTGGTGGCATGTCGGCCCAAATTATGGCGCGATTCGCCGGGCTTAATGTGGATAGACTGTTTTTAAAAGGCCCCCGCGTGGTCATTAAAGTCAGAGCAGCGGGATGAAAAATGTTCGCGCGAAAGTATTTAACTCGTCCAAATCCGCGACCAGCATTATGTTCCGGTTCGGTTGTCCAAAAATTTGTGCAAATATTTGCGTTCCTGGGTAAACACCACGGAGATCCCCAACTCTGCTAATGCACTGTACTTACATGTTGGGACAACTCTGACAGGATGCCGCTGCGCTGCTGGTTCTCCGTAACCAAAAAGGAAACCCTCAGCGCCAACCGGATTCATCAGCCGAGACAAGCGGATTAAAATCCGTCACGATGCCACTCGGTGTCGGTCCGCGAAGTGGGACACTGATGTGCTTGCTCCAAAATGTGCCGGTTCAACGGAAGGGGATTATGCACTTGTGGCGCGCGCTCGGTGTTCGTGCTCGTGTCGTCATGGTGAGATAATTGTGAAGGAATTTGTGCACGGCTCCCTGGCATTACGGTCGCGTTAACCGAAAGCAGTGCAACATCCGTGTTTGCGCGCAGACGAGAGGGATGCGGCGAAGGAGAGCATAAACGGCAAGGACACTGTACTACTGTAGCGTGTGCAAAGTGTGCGAAAATGTACGACGGTGTGGTGTCCAGGTCAGATTGGGGGTGTTTAACGGGATCAAAAGTGGTCAAAATGTGAACTTTGAGCAGTGGAAATTATCCAATTTATGGAAGGCAGACTTTTGGCTTTTATTACGAAGTAGTACGATTTCAAGAAAAAAATTTGTTGTAAATTAAATGTATGTTTCACTGGGTTTACTGCATTTACAAAACTATGCGGGTTTGAGCATGGTGTCGAAATTAATGATTTTTCTACTGGGTTATGAATTTGAAATTTTGAAATAATCGGACACAATTCAGTCATTAAACATTTGCCTTAACGATTTTTGCCTTCCTCACCTTACTGAGGAAAGGCTATAAAATCACTCGGAAAATGAACTTTTTAATTAGACCTCAAAGACCTACCTTCATTTGTACATATCGACTCAGAATCACCAGCTGAGCAAATGTCTGTGTGTTTGGCTGTATGTAGACATGTGTACCAAATCAATGTCACTGGAATATCTCGTCACAGATTCAACCGATTTTGGCCGGAAAGGTTTTAATCGATCCGTCTTAACGCCCCCTAAGTTGCTATTTAAATTCATGCAGTTTTATCATGTATTTAAAAAGTTATGTTAAAAAAACTGTTTCATATTAAATTAAAATTATGGTAAAAAGGGTGGTTTTTTCATGAAACCCTCACATGTTATATTTTTTTAGAAAGCATATGAGAAGACCTTTTAGGTGGAGTAAGAATTTTCAAGATCTGACTTACCTAACTTAAATTACAAGCAGTTAAAAAATGGTCTGAATTCACATAACCTCAACTGATCGGGTCTGATCGCCACGAAAAAGCCGTGTAGAGGGATGCCATTTTCCTCAAAGGCCGTGTCTGTATAATCTTGACAAAAAGTCTGTAGGTAGTCTGTTTTTTTACTCATCACTTATTTTTATTAGGACTTCTTAGGTGCTGCGAACGTTGAGGGAGATCCATAAACATGTGGGCACTTTAGGGGGATTGAAATCATTATAAATGAGAGGATGGCACCAACCACCTAAAGCTGGATTAAGTAACGTTTTTTTTGTATGTTTATTATCTCACAATATTCTTTGTTATTTTGGTCATGTCTGTTACATAATCATCTGTTTCCTTTTTTCTTAGATTTAGATTCGTTTTTGATTCTAGATTGAGCAAATATCCTTTTAGAAACGTACTTTTTTAATTTTTTTTAATCTTTCATTTTGTTTTGATCAATAACGTTGCCATAGCTAATTATAAGTTAGCTTATTATTAGTAGCTTATTATTAGTTAATTTTTTTTAAATAATTCAATGAAACTGCCATATTTGGTTTGTAAACCCATCAATTCAAAGCTTTAGTGCTTTCATTTTAACTCAACCTACATTTTTTTCGAATCAACTATTACTATCGATCAAAGAAATCTAACTAGTAATATTTTTTAAAATATTTTCAAGTCATTTTTAAAACAATTCCTAACGATTTGCAATGATTTAAAAAATGTTTTTCAAATAGACACTGAGAAAAAAGAACATTCGGATTCAGTAAAATTTACTTCTAACATAACACTTTTTTAATTTTGTAAATTGTTAGGGGTTGCTTTTTTTTAATAAAGGCTGTGGCAAATATTAAAAAAAAATGTTTTGAGCTGTTATACTAGAAAAAGAAACGCTTCCTTTCCTCTAACTATTTCTCTAGTGATTTCGAAGGTTATTTTGTAACATTTTTCCTTCAGTAGATTTACTCGATTCATTAAGCACCCGCAAACTCTGTTCCCATCTTTGAATTAATCAGCTGTTGAAAGGTGGTGCGCATCTCAGCTTAGGATAGTAACTCCACACAAGTAATGCTTAAACAACGATATACATGAAATGGAAAAAAAAAGTTTATGTTTATGCCCCCCCCACCCCCCTTCAAATTCGGCCTTAATAATCCGGGGCCAAAAAAAATATCGAAAAACTTCCCAATTTTAATGAATATTTAAGTTTTATCAACTGAAAACCAGTAAAAATGTATTTTCCTGCGTTATTATTCATATTTAGCATGTTTGAACTCTTTTGACAACATTTTAAATTTTCATCAAATATTAATGTGCAGTCTTACAAAAAGTTTTTTTTTTTTCGCGAAAAAACAAAATTCCTTCAATACTTCGATATTTTGAAAACTGCGTAATGCGTATGCGTGTAAGATGAATTTTCAAACCCTTTTTCATCCTAATGTTAAATCCTAGGCTTGTAATTTTAATTTTTATATTTTTTTGATTTTTTGCCTTGTGGTCCGATTTTCAATGTGAAAAAGTGAAAAAAGTGAAAGAGTAAAAAAATGCTAAATTTTCTGCTCTTTCCAATAAATATTCAAGGAAATTTTTAAATCCAGCTCAACATTTGAAAATGTGAAAAAATGTGTTTTTTGCCTTTTCAAAAAGTTATTCTGATTATAAAATTTCAAAATATTTTTATTGGAAGAGCAGAAAATTTCACAATTTTTTTTCAATGTTGGAACGCCCAACGCATGTTCGCCCAAGCCTCCCTAAAAAGCTAGAACTCGCTGATTTAATAGCGAAAATGGCTATAGTGAAGAGAATTGATCGAACGGCTTGGAGTAATTAAAATGGGTATATTTTCCCTATTTTTAAATAAAATAACCTTATTAAAGTTACTGAATCACCAACAAATCCCAAATAGGATTTTTCATTAAAAAAATATTCTTAGCTTTTGTTTTTTTTTTTTAAATTTTGCTTTATTAAATTTAAAAAAACAATTGATCCTAATTATAAGTTTGTTAAAGATTATTTTTCCATTTCTATTTTTTTTTTTTGAAAAGATGGCATTTTCTGTCTCTGAAAAAAAAAAAGTGTTTTTTGGAAATTAATTTTTAGTAAAAAAAAATACTAATTTTTAGTGATGTAGAACCCATTTTTTGATTAATTGAAAAAATATAAAAACAAAATAACAGAAAAGATTAACATAAAAAAAATGCAAAATAATACATAATTTTAAGAAGTTTATCATCACTTTACAAACGGTCAATGGACCATTTTACATGATCATTCAAAATGGGACCGTGGGCCACAAAAAATCACTTCGCTGACCACGTTTGGCCCGTGGGCCATACTTTGGTCACCCCTGTTTTCAATCTTCTTTCGCCATTGAACAAAAACTTAAAATACCATAAAACGGGTTGACTTTGATAGCCGGGGTGCGATTTTTCCGCAAAATGAAGAGTACAATTAAAATACGTACGGAATTGTTCAGAATCATACTGACCGTGGTAGAAAAGTGTTCAAAGTACCTCAAGAAGAACCTTTCATAAAATTTTGGAATGTTGCAAAAGTTAGTAAACTATAGTTAAAAAATGTTGATGAAAGTCATTATTTTAAACATCTTAAAGTGTCATGATTTTCTCAAGGAACTCAAGGAACTAATTTTGAATCGGAAAACGGAATGTATTTTCGGATTCTTCGGACAATTTTCCATTAGGAGAAGGTTGATTAAGTTTGTAAATAATAAATAAGGCCGTTGCAAATATTTTTTGAAGTTAATGTCCCTCGGCTCTGACCGAAAGTTGTGAACTTTCAAAAATGTTTTATTGTATTCAAAAGTTACGCCCTTCCTGATCCACTGTGAGGCGAGTTCCGTTAGTGGCCTAGTTCTTCTTCATCAGCTGGTAAACATTTCATAATCCACGGTAGAAAAAAAGTGGCAAGTGGGTGCTGCTCCGCGGGCAACTGGTTCCGCAAGGTGTGTAGTAGTACAGTCAGCAGCAGACAACTCGACGGTGCGGAAGTGAACCGTTTCCGGTTGTCACGCGCTGTGACACAAAAGAGAACAAGCCACACCACCCCGAAAGCTCCCGCACTGTGAAAAGATGTACAACGATGCCATGTTTTTTTGGGGGGTGGAAGAAAAACATGCTACACAGAAAAAAAAAATCGGGTAAATTTACATCATTTATGATGTACCAAAAGTGCACGTCATTAATGATGCGAATTTAAATCAATTTCATTTTAAATTTACATGCCATCCGATGTAAACGAGCCAAGGCAAATAATTTTCAAATCATGTAAATTTCCGATGAAATATACGTAAATTTACCAAACCCGAAAATTTTTTTAGCCCCGCTGAATCTTGAATCCGATGTAAATTTCAAATGCCTTTGTAAATCGTAGTTCAGAAAGATTAAATTTAAGCTTCGTTTTGGATCAAATGGGTTGATCTGGATAAAATTAACCTTTCTGTACCTCGAAACAAATTAAAAGCTTTTTAAAATTACACCAGAACACAGATTCAACGGAGCAACGTTTAAAAAATCTTGGCGAAAAAGTGATGTTTACTATACGGAATGAACTTACATGGTGGTCGGTCTTCTGCTCAAGCCATTCCGTGATCGTGACGTGAACCATGAACTCCTCCTAGATTGAAAGCGCGGGTGGAATCGTTTGTTCTAGCAAAATTCTGGTGTGCTTCGTCGATCCTGGGGGTTGAAGCAGCGGCGCGTGCATCCTCATCGCGATCGTCTACTAGGTCATCATTGCATACCCTTGATCGGGTTGAACTACAGCTGCTTTCTGCCGAATCGGATGGACCGTGCGGTTCTAGCTGTTCGCATTCTGGTGGTAGTAGCAGAACAGCAGTACGCTCTGAAAAAGAACGCGTACGGTTAGATTGAGGGTAAATGGTGTATACGATAAGTTCGATACTTGCCACCCGAATATCACACTCAATACACTCTAACGAAAGTTTAGCTGATTCGAAAACCTGACCCGCAAAGTAGCAAGCATTTGGAATGGGCTGAAAGATAAAAGGAATCTGTTACTAAATCTGGTGTTATGCAACCAGACAAAATTATTCCTAAAAGCACTAATTGAGCAATCCGCTTAAATTTGTTTGCTTATTGCACCTGATGGTACATGTTGCAGTTGCTTACCGAGCTCTGCATTAGTTTAAGCCGATTGTCCATCTTGACCCGCAATTTTTGCGGCACCAATTCCGTCTGGGACGACGTCAGTGGTGCTCCAACGACGACCGCGATTTCCACAATTGGGATTGTTGTCAGACGAATCGAAGACGAGCCTTGCTTTTTGCTGAAAACAAACAATTAGTTAATAACATTACGAGTAATCAACCCAAATCATCTTTACCTAAGGTTAGGCATCGACACCCGTTGAAATCCTGTCACTGGATGAAATCGGACCAGTTCCACCGGATGAATGCCGCTCTTCACTTCGCAGCTCGTTACTCCAGCGCCATTTAATTCTTCTATTTGGCCTCTTTGGACACCGATTCCTTGGAACTCGTTTTCCCGGTTGAAAAAAGTAAATTTTCATAGAACTGCACTCGAGTTTTTTATTTGGTAAACAAAACTCACAAGCGATTACAGTCATCGCAGCAGGCTACACTGAACACTTCAAAATAAAACCCAAAACAAACAAACCGAAACAAATTTTACACGCTGCAAGAGAATTAACTGAAATCATACACGGTCACGAATTCATACCTACTTATTGCAAACTATATTGTCTATTGCACACAAAATAAAAAAAATCATGATATGCTGAGTTTGTTTTTCTACTTTTACAACTGAATTATTCAGTTCAACCCAAACAACACATTTGGGAGCGTTCTTTTATTACGTAACGCAGTTGAGGGGAGAGGGTCGAAGGCTGTCTCATGCTTCATTTTTTTCAATTTTTATGGAAATGTAGTTACGATAGGAGGTCAAAATCTTTTTTTGCGTTACGTTATTACGTAACGCAAAAAAAGATTTTGGAGATTTTGAACGCTCCTTTTAGTACCTAGTTTGTATTTAAACTCAAAAAGTGGGGGGTAAAACGAAATCAGCCAATCAATTTTGAAAAATAAAAATTTAGTTTGCACTTTTTATAATTTTAATACGTTTGAAACAACAATATGTAGCGTTTTTTTTTAAAAAGGTCCAAAAAAATATATAATTTTTTGCTTTTTGGGTGTTTTTGAAAACATCTGACTCCAAGCGGTCTCATAACACCCAAAAGGCAAATAAAAAAAAATTGGACCGTTTAAAAAAAAAATAGAATCTTCTTTGAATGATGAACGTACAAAGATATTACTCATTCTCGATTCTAATCAATAACATAACAAATCCAAGGAATTCTAAACCATCTTGTGATAGTTTTCTTTTTATTTCAGCTCAAGATTTTTTTTTATATTTTGTTTTGTTTTTTTTTTGCGGAACTGTAAAGTTTATTTTAAAAGGCTATGATTGGAAAAGAAAAATGGTAGACATTTTTTTGAAAACTAAAAAATCCAAGGAAAATAGACGACATTGTCAGTTTCATTATATTAAATAAGTCGTTGAACGTGACGTCATTTGACAGCTCATGTGTACCAAACAGGCATGCCAGATTTTGCAGATTTTCGGGCACATCACAAAAACGCAAATTAATTTAACTTGAATAAAAAACAATCTTTTAAAAAACTTCAGCATAAAAACCGTAAAACGTTTATCTATTCGTAAGCAAATTATTTTATAAGAAATCAACGATTAATATGGTTAAACAATACGTTTGAGCATTGATTCTGTGCTAAAAAATCTCGAATCTGGCATGCCTGGTACCAAAGCGCACACGCACCCATATTTTAACAGATACAAAAAAGTAAAGCAAAGTAACCCACTTTAACGACCCCCGGTTCTTTTGTGGTCTCTGTTCCAAGTTTCTGCTCATTTCTAGGAGTCCGAAGGTTGTTGGTGGTGTGGTGAGTCACCCAAAACCTCTTTTTCGCAAATGGACCAACGTTTTACTTCCCCATCCGATAGAAGGCTTTAACAGATACACACGACACGAGTCAAAATCCTAACCTCTTAACCGAGTCATCGTAAAACCTAATTTGGCTTTTTGGCTATATTTTGCCGTGCATAATTGTTTTATGTTATACGATAAAAAGCAAGCATATTATTAAACTTAAAAAAAAGTAACGGAATTGCTCGCTTCATGTGTCAAAAAAATAAGTTTTACCGTAGTTTAACAAAAAAAAGCAATTTGATAATTTGAACTTCATTTTAACTTCCTAACACGATACCCATTTCAACATAAAGTAACGGTTAACGAAAATTTGCGTACTCTGCTTGTCGGAGTTGTAATTGACCCAAATTTTTAGCATGTAAAAATATGCGTGTAGTCCGACACTTTTGACGTTCTGTTTCGTGTTTGAATCGTAGAAAGAGGTTGAGGCTATAGTAAACTAAAAAAGTTTCAATTTCTTTGTCGATTTTTTTAAAGTTATCTTATCGCATTTTCTAGCTTAAAAAGTTTTTAAAATTTTAACCGAAAGAGAAAAGTGTTCCTTACCGCCTAATATTTCGGTGACCTAAACCGAATAGGTTACCGTTCGAATGCGAGAAATCGATGGGAATTTTGACGGAAGCAAAGCTGCGTCTTTCGGGTTAAACAAACCTTCAGTAAGCACTGACAAAATCTCCAACCTCGATGCCAGCAAAATGATACCATATTGCAGATCCACCGGAAACGGAAATAAGTGCGCAAATCTAAGCTAGCCCATAGCTATTCGGCGTAAAAGCTGGTACTTCATTGTCAACTTTTGAGTTCCGGAACCGTTCTGAGGTCTAACAGAATGCATGAGAAATTCAGGTGAAAAAAATTTAATCATTACTTCGAAGAGTAATTCAAGCAAATTCATGTAGACACACTAACGATAAAGTTTAATCAAACAGGACATCCTGCTCACGTCAGTTTATGTTTTACGTCGGGAACGTGCAGGATGCATTGTTTGTTAACACTTCGTCTTTAATTCGTCTCCATTGTTTTGCTTGAATTATGCTAAAGGACGTAAATTTGTGCCAAAAAGTCTATAAACAACATCTTTTATGAAACAAATCAACTTGTAATTCCGTATTAACTTTTCAATCGGGCGAATCAGTAGATGTAAACAAACAGACTATCGCACTTGCTCTAGTGATAGTTCGTTCACGTTGAGTAAGAATAGGATAGGCAGCTTGTTTACATCTGCGGATTCGCCCAATTGAAAAGTTAATACGGAATTGTAGACTAACCTTTCATTTAGCGACTTATGTTGAATGCTTACCAATGTTCAAAACGTCACTGATTTGAAATTTTACTAGCAATCAAGTTCCAGCCTGCTTCCGCAACCTTCTCCGAAGTGCAGTTGTAACTATCGTTACTATTCGGTAGTCGAAAGAATTACAGCCACTAATGACATCTATTAGGATATTTTCCACTAAAGTCTAGCTTTGACATGGTAATTGATCGGAAAACACTTCCACTTTGCTCCGCGCGAAATATCAAAAACAAATCGAATGCTTTGTTTTGGTTTGCTGTCATTCGCAAAACAGTTTGCAATTGAAATTTAAATGTCTTTTGAGTTTACATCTAGCAAATTTTACATCGGAAATGTGTTTACATTTCTTTCACATTTTCAAATTTTTGTTTTTCCAGAAATAAAAGTTCAATTTAAATGAAATTCATGCATTACATCGAATCTCATTTTACATTGAGGCTCTTTAAATGCAATTCAAGTTTTTACATTGAATTTCAAATTTACATTGAGCACGTTTAAGTTCAAAACATGGTTTCAGTGCTGTGTAAATTTACATTTTTTTTTCTGTGTAGAGCTGCTCTCGAGGTAGTAATTATCATACCCGGGGATCGCGGGGTGCCAGTTGTGGCCACTCTCTGGAACACTAATGGTTATCGCGAAATGAGCAATGTTCTGCAAAATGCGCAATTGTAGGTGGAGGAAAAACACGCGCCAAGAATCTGCGGTGGCCACCTCGCGGCCTGCAGCAGGAAGGGCCTTCCTGAGGTGGTGCAACATAAAAAGCAACGCGGACAAGATTCCGGCTTTGGACGCTGAAATGGCGGAGTCTTGGGGGGGGGGGGGGGAAACTTTTCAGCCAAGATTACTCCTATTGCGCGCGGTGTCATAGCGATAAACTTGTAGATTTTAGGGTGTTTGAAATAATTACGGAAATGAAAAAAAAGAAACTATTTAAATCATTCAAGCTTTTATTTTTACAGAAAGATATTAAAATTGAAAAAATATCAGAACCACCCTACCATGGAAGCTTAAACTCGAGACAAGAAAGTTTACATTTCCCGGGAATCCTGCTTTTCCTCGAGTTTACAACAGTCTTAAAGGTATTTAGACGAGCTTGCTGGAACAAAAAAAAAAAAAAAACTGTCGACGAAGACGATGACGCAGACGGGCGCCGCCGTTGTGGGGAAAAGTTTTAATTTCCATGTCACATTTTGCAATTTGCTCGTGAAGTGATGGCCGCAGCGCTCTCTCTCTCTCTCTCTCTCTCTCTCTCTCTTTTTCGGTGAATGGAATCGTTTTCAGGAAGATGTCTTCGACTCGCGAACTGTCGTTTATTTGGCTGAGAGGCTTGGGGAGGAGACGCCCCCTCCCTTCTTTCTCCATCTAAATTCCGAAAGTTGTTTGGAAATAAATTGAATATGGCAGAACGAAGTCGAAAACGTGCCCTCGCGGATTGTCGCACCTTATTTTATGGGTAATTGAATTTACAAGAAATGTTTACATGCCCCTACAGAACATAGGGTGGTGGTGGCAGGCCAGTATCGAGTTCTTGAAATGCAATCTGTCAAACTCATTTCACTTTCCACGAGCGCGGCGCGGGAAAGTGAACGAAAATTTTCACGCGAAGCTCAATTAAATAAAAATAGATTTGTATTGGCGGTCGCGGAAAAGTGACGAGGGAAGAAAAAAAAGTCGTCGTGAGTCGAAAGTGATCGATGAGTAATATCATGTAAAAGTGGCAACAACTCAGCGAGAGTGTAGTGTATTGCTTCTCTTGCCCTGACCGGACTAATGACCGGATTGGCGGCGTCGGAGGTCGTGGTGGCCAATGGCCACTATCGCTCTAGTTTTGTTCTAGTTATGGGAATTTAGACAAAGCAGTGATGTTTAACAAAGATTAAAAAACTACAGAAAATAGCTTGAATCATTCAATTTTGTCTTCTAGACCAACCTATCGGCTCTGAATCAATACATTTATCATCATATTTATATTCTGAAGGATTTAAAAAAACCCTTTCGCGTATTGAAGATTTAGAAATGCTTCGGTAGTTTTGAGCACAATTTTTATTTTTACAAAACTGATTTTATGTAAATGTAGTCAAAAGGTTTTCAACAAACTTTTTAAACATCATTAGATATTAGAGTGGTTTATGATAGGCTTTTTGACGTCCATTTCTTCGCTGAATTCTTTAGAATCATTGGATAAACATTTTAAAAGCTTTTGGCAACAGTAAACATAACAAAAATATTCTACCTTTATTTTGCAAGCAATAAAATAAAAAAATAAAATCTGTGTTAAATTTTAGAACATCCAAACGATTTTGAGTCTTTCCTTTCAAATAAATCAACAAATAACTGATTCAAAAGATTTACATAAAAAATAGTAACAATTTTGTGTATGATTTGATGGTGTAAGTATGTAGACTAGGGTGGGTACGGATTTTGAAAAGTTCTCAGATCAAGTTCTGGTGTGGTTCCCCTTATAGGGCATACCCAAAGGGACTCTCACGCCAAATTTCAGCTCATTTGGTTGAAAACTGGCTTGTCTCAAGCGGGTTCAAGTTTACATGGAAATTACTATGAGAAATTTTGAATTTTCATTCATTCGCTCCTACAGGCCCGGGGAAAACATGTTGAAACTTCTAGGATGGCCAGAAATGAGCGGAATCGTCTGGAGAACAACTTTTCCTAAGAGACCAGGTCGATTCGTTCAACCCCCATCGAGCTCAACGGCAATACATCCGGGGTTTTCGGAACCAACGGTTTTCCCCAGAAAAGCATCAAATTTTCCTTAGCATGCTATGAATGCTTGATGAAAACCGCGACGCCACGTGTCAAACAGCTACCACGTGCTTGTAAAATTTTCACCATAACAGTTTTTTTCTTATTTGGAGGTTCAGAATACAGCTGAATAGTAACCTGATCACCATGAATGATAATTCTATGGTTCAAAAAGTAATAAAAAGTAATTTTTTATAGGCGATGCTAGTCCACGTGGTAGCTGTATGACATGTGGCGTCGCGGTTTTCATCAAGCATTCATAGCATGCTAAGGAAAATTTGATGCTTTTCTGGGGAAAACCGTTGGTTCCGCAAACCCCGGATGTATTGCCGTTGAGCTCGATGAGGGTTGAACGAATCGACCTGGTCTCTTAGGGAAAGTTGTTCTCCAGACGATTCCGCTCATTTCTGGCCATCCTAGAAGTTTCTACATGTTTTCCCCGGGCCTGTAGGAGCGACTGAATGAAAATTCAAAATTTCCCATAGTATTTTCCATGTAAACTTGAACCCGCTTGAGACAAGCCAGTTTTCAACCAAATGAGCTGAAATTTGGCGTGAGAGTCCCTTTGGGTATGCCCTATAAGGGGAACCACACCAGAACTTGATCTGAGAACTTTTAAAATCCGTACCCACCCTAATGTAGACACATGCACAGAAAAAAAGTATTATTTTCGAAAGGAAAAAATTGGGTTGGTTGGTATGTTTTTTTGGTTGAGTCTTTTTTGAGTGATTTAACTTAAAAAAATGTGTAAAAATGTAAGTGTGTGGATTTACACCGTGAAAGTAAATTAACACTTTTGAAAATTTCAAAATATTTTTTTTCATTAAAATCCTTATAATATTACTTTTTGTTTGCCAAAATAGATCTTTTGGTGGATAATCACAAATTTAGTGCAAAACACTTTTTTATTCAATTTAAGAGTTTCTTAAATATTAACATACCGTAAAACGGGGTGACTTTGATAGGGTTCAGATTTTTCCGCAAAATGAAGAGTACAAATTAAATACGTACGCAATGATTTGAAATCATATTGACCGTGGTAGAGAAGTGTTCAAAGTACCTCAATAAGAACTATTGATAAAATTTTGTGAATTTTAATAAGTTATTTAACTTTAATTTAAAAAATGTTGATGAATATTGTTATTTTAATCATCAGAACAACATTATTTTAATTTTCCGAAAGTGTCATGATTTTCTCAATGAACATGATTTTGAATCGGAAAACGGAATGCATTTTTGGAATAAGTTAGTAAAATATATGTTTTTGAAACACAATTAAAAAAAACTTAAAATTTATAGGCAATGTTAATAAAACAAATTTTATGTAAAATGTGAAAACTTGTCATTCCTGCTTCGAAATCATTTTAAAATGCAATATAAATCAATAATTTTATAACCAAAACTAGTTTTAATGAATTTCAGGAAAAATTTCGACTATTTTACAAATTTGACCTAAAATTTATATGTATTTTGTTAAAAAGCTTATAAACTTAGTTGACTAAATATAAACATTTTTTTATCTTAAAAATTATATCAGCAACCTTAATGGGTGTACATTTGACCTAAAAATGAAATTTGAACACCTTGAATCCGATTTTTACAAGAAAAATTATAAGTATCAAAGTGACCTCGGAATTTAAACTAAGAATTTTTAAAGTAACTTTTTTCTAAACACAATTGGAAAAACTTTTTTTTTCAAAAATTGTGCATGGACTGTGTGTGGCCTACCCCAGTACATGTTCTAAAAATAATAATCTTAACCTAACCAGTTGGAAAATATTTTAAAAATAAATTGAAATTCTATCAAAGTCACTTTGGTTTAAATTTAAATTCTGATGGATTTGTCACAAATTGTACTGTTTTTTACAATTTTTCTGATGTTTTTTTTTCAAAATCTCGTTTTAATGAAATAACAACAACAGTTCTAAAGTTGTCCTTTTTCCCAATTTGAAAAAAAGCTGGATAATCGTGAACACTCAACAATAACTAACACCTAAACTCCCAAGCTCGAGAAAAAGGGGGAGTGTGTATGGAAATTCTCCCTTTTTCTTCGGTGTGAAAAAATGCAAATAAGACTTGGAAATTCTAAAAAATACAGTGAAAATTGGTTATTTAAACCATAGAGAAAATTGGACTTTTGGATATTTTGTAGAAAAAGTGGAATTATTTATTTCTTAAAGTATCTGGAGCATACTTCAGGTTGGATGACACCTAGGTTGTTCTTGCAATATTTTTGAAACGTTTATTGATTAAAGTGAAATTATGCTGAAATTTCATCATATTTCAGGAATTTACGAATGTTATATAGTTTGACTGGTTTTACTTGATTTCACTCGTAAGCAAATCAGTCAACTAAAACTGCAGGTTTTTAAAAATACAATTTAACAGGATTTGGTAATGAAGTTCATTTGTTTTTTTATTTTATCAAAAATATACCTCTATTCAACCATTGAACCAAATCGTCCCAGTTAAAAAAGTATCAAATGTACGCCCACAGAGCAGAGAAGTAAAATTCTGCCACTCGGTACTCGTCAAATTCGACACATTCTAAAGCGCGGGTGGAGCTGATGGCTGATGGCAGTCATTGCGGCTCACTTGTCTGATGCTGGTGGTTTTGCACAAAATTTCAAACACACTGTCTGCCCGAGAGTTGCAACTGATGTGCATTGTCGAATGTGCTGTCGTGCTGTTATCGAGGCCACCGCCATCGTCGTCGAATCAGCCGGATCGGTGCGGATTATGCAACTCAATGGGCGGCGATGAAGACGAAGAAATGTGCGAGGTGCATCCTAGATGTAGCCGCGGATTGTCTGCTGCTGCACGACACTCGACAAGTCCACATTCCGCACTATCGCAGCACGACGAAACGTGCATGGCGCCCTAATTACTTGCATTCCAATGTTGCTAGCAGTGCGATTCGTGATTCGACTGCATCTTGCTGCAAAAATGTACCTGAAAATTTTACCTTATTCGGCGTTGGGGAGGGACTGCATTACAAGCAGGACTAATTTCGGGGGAAATTCCTGCACACTGCATTCAGAGGGCGAAAGAGAGAATTCAATAGAGTTCTTGCAACTGAGCTAATGAACGCATATGGCTTCAAGGATTAGTCCAAGTTTTCAGCACGTTTTCCCCCAAAGACGACCAACGGACCTTTTGAAGTTGCAACTGTTGAATTAATAAACTTTGCTCAATTAGGACTTAAATGTAATAACAGCTTTGAAAAATCTCGACCGCTCCAAGTCAGTGTCCGTTCCCCGAGGAAGCAGGACGACAAGCTGATTTGACGAACAAACAAAACGAAAACCCTTTTGCTCATTATCTTTCCTTTGACAAACGACGACCGGTGGCGGTGCGGCGTTCACAGAAGAAAGTGTGGGCAAACAATTTTCACAACAATTTGTTCGCTTTCCATCCTCCTCAAAGAGCATCTTCCCGCCACCCTTCCGTCCTCGTGCAGGCATTAGGGGGAGGGGGGAACGATGATGACGATGAAGTTGTCATGGCCCCACGTCAGCTTCCTTTTCTTTTGACTGGCGGTTGTACCTTGTGTGTGTACTGTGTGTAGACAGTTTTAGATTTTCAGCACTTCCGGAAGTCGTTCGACCGTTTTTGGCCGGAAGTGCATGCAGTGCATTATTTTTAATGACTTTACAGCTTCACACTTTTTCTTGTGTTTGCCACGGGGAAGATGTTTTTCCCTCGGTTTTGCATGGATGTGAAATTTGGAAAGTGAGTTCTTCTAGTTTATTTTATGTACTCACGATGACGATACGGATTTGGGGTGTGTTTATTTGCACAGAAGTGACCATCTGGAATTGAGAGTGTGTTCTTTGGGTTTGCTCATATCTGTTTACACATTCAGTTTACTCAGTCTCCTCGGCAAAGGTTGTTTTCGACTCGATTAAAGGTTTTTTGCTTCAATTTTCAGAGTTTCGCGAGGCAATGCATTTTTTTATTTCCAATCGTTTGTAAAGGGACGAAACATACATTTTCGCATTTTTTTTTTTCAAGTTTTAGTATATATAATTTGAATTAAATTGTTCCAGGATTCAAATAAAGATAATGGTTTAAGTTTATGGAAATTAAGCTCCATACTAAGTTTTTTCGGTTTCTTCCAACATTATTTTAATTGCCTCCATTTTAAAAGGACATCAAATCCCAAAAACGTTGTATTTTTTCACAAGAGACAAAAGTTTATTGCTGAGAATACTTTTCTCAGAACATTTGTTGCAAATGAGAAGGGGCAACTTTTGGCTCAGCTGAAAATTAGGGTGGTTCACGATTTAGATGTTTTCAAAAATCTAACTTTTTAGGCCAACGCCAACGCTTTCGAAACACGAGACTACCCTTGTAACATTTTTGGTTTTAAGTAGGCCATAAAAGCCTTTTTATGCCGTATGAGGGTTTTCAGAACCATGGTATTTTCCTTCAAACTCGAGATATCTGTATGAAAATGTCTAATTTACAGGGGAAAAGTGTATGTGACCACCCCAAAAAAAATTCGAAAATTTGAATAAATATATTCCATGTAATTTTGCCCGCGGAATCTGCTCTCAGAAAATCATCAAAATTTCATTTTTTTGGTCATATTTTGGGTTTCTACGTAATACTATCACATAAACCCAAAATATGATCAAAAAAACGATATTTTGACAGTTTTGCTTAGATTTGAAGGCAGATTCAGATTCATCGAGAAAAATTACATGGAAAAACATATAGTTGCTCAATTTTTGAATTTTGTTAGGGTGGTTTTAAAGCACAAAAAAAAGTTTTTCACAAAAATTCAAACTTTTGAATAATCCAGAATATTCTTAAAAATGATTTTAAACGCAGATCAATGCAATTATCTTACTTTTAATATCAAATTCGAGTTCTGCGACCCCGATTTTAGTCAATTTTGAATGGTGTCTTTTTTCAATGTATAAACACCGCCATTCTGGCCGCCATCTTGGATTAAATTTCTAAATCACTTTAGAGCATTTTAGGGGCCATTCTTAAGATCAACAGTCTAAAATAAGACAATTTTTTTTCGTTATTCGATTATTCGAGCTACGAACGCTGAATAAATGTCAAGGGTATTTTAAATCGATTTCATGTCCTTGTTTTTAAATTTCCATTAGAATTTATAAGTTTTTTGAAAAGAAAAAAAAAACTGTTTTGCTCCCTGATTTTTCGGCCAGACTTGGTTCTCCATCAGACATGATTTTTTCGAAGAACATCCTTTTTTGGCCTTTATGAATATTTGTTGCCAAGTTCATGTCGGGTTCAATTCGCATTTTAATCTCAAAGCTGTAAGGCCGTTGCGAATTTGTTTTTTTTATTAATCCCCCCTCATAAATCACCCTAAAAATAAGGAAACAAAAATATTTAACATTGACTTCTTAATTTGAATTATCTATCAAGTATACTTGAGCTCATTTATTACCTAGTTTCAGATTAATTTTCATCTAGTTAAAAAAAAATGTAATGTTAGGCCACTGAATCAATTTGAATTTTTTTTCTGCATTTTTTTAAGTCAGGGGGCAAACAACTTACTAAAAAAATTTAAATTTCATTGAAAAAACTTGTACTATTAATTGTAAACTATTTAGAATATATTTATTGCTTAACGTATAATTTTGCATTTTTAACTTTAAGAATTATTCTAAAAATTAAATTTTGTGACCACAGGAAGAACTACTTTACTAGCGTATAAAGCATTCAAAAACATTTTTTCCATTGAAATTATGGAAACAAGGTTTCAATTTGTATATTTATATTATTTTATATTTTTATATTATAATATCACTTTCATAAGAGTTTTTGAATAAGCCATGAGCAAATATTTATAACGATTCTTTATTAATGCAATAAGAAACGTTAAGGCACTCACTTCTTCAAACTCTTCAAAAGCTAGTATTGAAGCAAAAAGATAGCGGTTTTGTCTTTCACAAATCTAGCCCCATACAATCAAGATGAAATATTGCAAATTTTTAATCCTATTAATTCAGGCCAAAACCACCGAACGGCACAAGCCAAGAATTTACAATTGCGTTCCCATTTTTTTTACTTCTGTTCCATTTCTTTTTCTCTTTTTGTGGAATGAAAGCCGCTAATCCTCCAATTAGAATTCCACGCAGCCAAAGCCACCACCCAGCACCGATGACAGCATTAATTTTACTCTTTTCATATTTGTCTCCTTTTCTTGCGGCGAAATTATTATTTTCCGCGCTTCTTCTTCTTCTTCGCCACCAATTTGTGATTTGAAAAAGTGGTTCACTTTTTTTCTTCTCCAAGCTCGCTCTCGCTCACCGAACATGCTTTAATTCTATGTTTTATGATGGGATTTTAATGGTACGATGTCTCTCTTCCTTTCTATCTTTGCAGGTAAGCGGAATTTTCGCCAACATTAGTTTTTATCATCGAGAAAAACTGGAACGACGCCGCGGTGCGATTGTCGTCGTCGCAGGGCATGGCGTAATCCACTTTTGGTAAAAAAAGATCTACACGATTTTGAATTACAATCATCGCGCAGCTTGAGCTTTTGGTTCTCACGGAATCTGGAATGTTGACCCGGATCGGGTGGTTTTTGCTGCAATCTGGAATGACATCGTCCCGAACGGGAAGCAGATGGGGAGCAAAAAGCAATTCCTTTGAAGAGCAGCACATTTTTCTACATCTTGCCCCGTATAGTTGAACGAGCTGAAACCGATGGGACCGCGCGCGCATTACCAATGGTTCGGCGATGAATAATTCATTGCTTGGTGGGGGATAAAATGGTACTCTCGTAAAGATGAGGTGTGCTTTCTCTCTGTGTTGCTGTTACAGCAATCAACGTGTCCCGAACGGTATGGCGCCAAAACACAGTACTACACAATCAGGCTTATTAGAACAGGCAATCGAATCAGATGCCCTAATTAATGCCATAAACAATCGTATTTGAACCACGTCGTCGTCGTCGTCGAGCAAGTCAGTGAGTGAGTTGATTTCATTTCCTTCGAGAGAACGAGTTCTATTCAGCAAAGTGTGTGGCACATGTGTGGCTTAGATTTGGCAATCTATTACATATTGTAGCTCAGATGAAGAGGTAACAAGATTGCGGTTTTGAATACCAGCTTTGCCAGTATCGATCGCTGCCCTTGCCCCCGTCCTGCCAACCACGTGGCGATGAATGTCTACACGACAGCACACTAGAATCGTGTTGATTGATACCGGCTAAAACCAATTTGGTCTTGTTACCTCTCTACTCCATCCCGATTTGCTCCACTCCTTCGATACTAGAGTGTGTGCTACACACGCCTTCATCATCACCTTTACCATTACAATGTACATGGTAGCGCTATGTAACTGCAACTTCGTAGTCTACAACTAATATGAAGAAACGCAATACTGCAGCTTCCCCATCCATATTTGTGCACTCCCCCCCACGCTCACATGCTAAGTGAGCGTATGAAATTAAAAGCATATCAATTTTCATCACTCGATATTTCAAAATATTACCAGACTTGACTGGTATAAGTGAGCAATTCTCGCTGGTGATGCAAGTGCATTAGGGGGACCAGAAAAGTAAATCCGATGTTCCCAAAAAGGAATTTATTTAAATTTTATTCTGCTCATCGTGTTTAATTGTCAGGACCATGTCATAATGCTTTTGAATTTTTGACACAGTTATCAAGCAATATTTTTGATTGTAGGTTTGTAACTTTTGGAAATTTAATTTAATGATTTTTTCCCCGAGAGGAGCAATTTTTCAATTTTCTCGTTTCATTAATTTTAAAGTACAAATCTCTACAAAAAATTTACGAGGCTTCGAAATTACAGATATTTTCTAAAACAGTCAGCTGCACAAATAAAAATTCTTATCTCCGAAAAAAAAAAATCATTGGATAATTTATTTGAAGTTTTTAATGTGACATTAAATATCGAAAATGACACGTATAATATATAAAAGCCGGAATTTATCTATTTTCGTATTCATAACGCTCACATAAGATTCACATAAAACTCTATGGTCAAAACAACCATTTTGTATAATTGGTTCGTCCATGATTATTTTTGTTCAAAAATGATCTGTTAATATTCCAAAATACAAAATGTCTTCACAAGATTTCGTGATACTAGAAATATCCACCTCTCAGTTTCATTACTTTCCTCTAATTAATCAAAAGAATAATTTAACCGAGAAACATCGATAGTCCCTAAAATTCAATTTAATGCATGGTGATAAAACAATTGAGTAATATTTAGCAATCAAGCCAAACATAAAGCAATAATGTGAAGAATTAAAAAAATAGAATTTGACCCTCTAAAAAGTCACAGATATTTGCACTATTTTTTTGTTACACAAAAAGTAAAATTCTCTGAACCGCGTTCTTTTTTAAAATTTATTTCTAAGAGAATATACAGTTTAAAGTTTATCAAAAGCTTGATTTTTTTTACAGAAGCAAATCCTCAAAAATTTCCAAAAGTTATTTCATATCATCTTAAAAAATACGTTTTATTTAATTATTCTTTAATGTTTGACTTTAAAAATCTGGCAGTTTGGTAATTTTAACATTAAACTTTTTAGCAATTTTAAATTTTCCCGTGCTGTAACAAATACTTAAATCAAATTTAAATCAGCCCCAGCATTCGGCAATCAGTGTAAAAAGATATTTTAAAATGTGATAACTTATTAAAAAATAAAATAAAAACGTTTCTTTAATCCACCTCTAGGTGGTTGGTGCCTTCCTCACATTCATAAAGTCAATACATTCAGTAAAAATAGCAACATTCCCCCTTAACATGTTTAACAAATAAACTTTATTACTCATTTCTTTTGATAGGGTTCGCAGACCTTCAGTATTTCTGGCTCATCGGCAAGGTCTGATAAAAAAACCTATTCAACGATAGTTCGCATGGAAGATTCAGGCAATATTTCTATTACAATATCTGAAATCCGGCCTCTAAAAAGTGTATAAATAAAACTTAAGTGCTAATAACTTTTGATAGGATTGTCAGATCCTCGATGTTTTAATCTTTTCAAATAATTTTTAACGAAAAATCTGAGATCAGGCCTCCAAAAAGTGTATAAATAAAACTTAAGTGCTGATAACTTTTGATAGGGTTGTCAGATCCTCGATGTTTTAGGCTCATTTGGAAAGTCTTTCGATTATCTAACTAACGACAGGTCGCATGATGAACACGGACATAATTTTTATTGAAATATCTGAGATCTGGCATCCAAAAAGTGTATAAATAACACTTAAGTTCAATGTTTTGGGCTCATGGGAAAGGTCTTTTTAATACTTTTTAAAAATGTATAACATGATAGGTTTTCTTGCAAAAACCGCCCTTTTTACAATCTTCCGGACATACGCCAAAATCGATTTTTAGCATAACTTTTGAAGTACTTAACTAAACTTGCTGATTTTAAAAAGAGACCTATGGGACTCCAAGACGGATCTAATGAAACTAATACGGCCAAAATCCGTTCATCCCCCTCCCTCCTCCAAAGACATCTAAATATCTATGGAATTTGAAGTCAAATCAACTCAAAAAATCCTGCGTTGAAAATCATATGAAATAAATTCGATAACATGAAAATGTTTTCAACATCGTCAACATTTTTCTTGATTTCGTTGCAAATGTTTTCAAAATCGATAACATTGTGGTTCAAAAAAATGTTGACGATTTTGAAAACATTTCCATGTTGTCGAATTCAACAACACAGATTTGCTTACAGGATTTCTATCCGTGTGCATCAGGCAAAGGTCGAGGGAAGAGTAATCTCTAACCCTCCCCCCAAGTGTCTACGTGGTTTCTGGATGGTCCCTTTCAACATTTCAAAGAAAAAAGAGTTTTAAAATGCATTGTGCATTAGCACAGTTGTTTTACAATCTTTAGATTTAACAAATTCAAGGTTTAAATTTGTGTTTGCGGAGCTGTGCATCGACAATTCACAAAACTTTGAATAGTTTTTTATTTTTCATGGTGTAATTGATTATCTCCGCAGGAAAATTCATTCAATTGGTTGGGGGAGAGGGAGGAGATCATAAAATTTCAAGAATTCATTCATTTGTTAAGTGACGAATTACCTCTCTAGGTTAAAGTCACGTTAATAAAATAAACAACAACATTCATTTGTTAACATTGAAAATTGAATTAAAAGTTGCTGAGATATCGCCATTTGAAAATGTAGAGCTGTTTCAGTGACAATTGAAAAACATTTTTTTTTGTTTCTTTACATTTGAGTAGTGAAGCTCAGACGAATTTATGGATCATTTTCTAAGCTTTTTGATAAAATATCAACAGGAACTATTTTTTTAAACTGATAAACTAATTTTTCAAAAAAAAAAAAAAAAAAAAAAACTACCAAAGCGGTATTAACAAAAAAATGACGCATCTGTAAAAAAAGGCTTTCAAAACATTACATACATTCCAGTCACCCTAAAGTGCATGCAAGAATCGAATATGGAGTGCGGGAACCAATTTGGTCCGTTAAAGTGAACGATCAGCAAGATACCCCTTGTCCCGGTTGGAGGCGGCAGGGAGCTTAACCGGAACACTTCTCGTCGTACACAAGTGACTATAATAACATTTTCGATACACACACACACAATGCACTTTCCGGCGTCGTGGTCCGGTCGATGCATCGAGGGAGAGCAATCTTATTATCCCCACCCCAACCGAGGTACCTCCCGTCGTCCCTTCAGCTTTCCACGGAAAAGGTCGTCCAGGCATTTAAAGTGGTTGTCCGTGCGCCCTTTTTGCAGTTCAGTGAAGTACTTTTTAGCAGGCAGAACATTCCGTTGCATATCTGCTGCAACACACATGGTCCGTTGTAGTGCTCACACGTGTAATGGCGCACACACACTCAACACAGATTTCGGAAGTCATCTCTGTAGTGGGGGAAGTGGCCACTTGTAGTTGTTCATACCGTGATGGCCGGGAAGTACTTTTTGGCTCGTGCTCCAGGATATTGTTGGGTGAATTGCACGTGTACAATTATTTTCTGCGCCATTTCAAGTGGGTTTTAAATCTTGGGGAAATGTAAGGTACATGGAAACAAATTAGATTTTGAGATTCATTTTAAGGGTAAACCTGTGGTTCATCTACTAGAAAGTTGTTGATTCTAACCACAAATCCGATCTACATAGAGTGATTTCCAAAACACTTGAAGAAGCTTTTACCTATCATTTCTCTAATCTGTGTTTCAATCCAATGACGAGGTTTTTCATTGTAAACAGCTCGTCACTTAGCTAGAACTGACATTAATTAAGTGTTTCTGAGGGTCACCCCACGCTCACCGAAGCAATAACCCGGCTTTTAAATCTCGGTCAATAATCCACAAAATCCTTGGTCCTTTCGGTCGGGTCATGCCCTGGCCAAAGACAAGCCTCTGCCGTTGTGGCAAGTTACATTGTACTGCATAGCATATGGCAGCTGCCGGCGGAAAACTCATCGAAGCTGAAGAGATAGCGACAAGTCACCTAAAAGCCACAGCAACAGCACAAATCCGTACACAAACACCACTCCCAGGAACAACTTTGACCGCCGGAGAGTGTAATTTACAAGCACTGACTCTCACACCGAGCTGGGACGACCCGAGTCCGGTCCCAGGCCATGCCGGTTGGCGCCTAATCCGCCGCTATCTGGCGTAGTACTGTACGTGCCCAAATCGAACCCGAACCCGAACCTCCAACCTGACCGCTAATGTCTATAGGTTGGCCCGGAGAAGCGGCCGGGCCGGGAAACGCATTCGATGTAAATCCTTAATTAAACATATGGATCGCTTGTTTATTGACCGCCCCTCTACCACCTTCAAGCCTTTGTTACCCACAAACCCGACGATATTGCTTGGGCAACCGGAATGTGTGACTTGGTTGGTCCCCCGGCACATCCGCGCACCGAGTGGTAGTGGCCTATTCTCGGTCAAACTCCTTCTGGTTCTGTGGTTTGTGGTGGTGATGGTCACCGGAGGCGGGAAACATATTGATTTCCAGCGGAACGCGCGCCCGCCCGGTACCGAACTATACCTACTCCGGGAATTGTTGCTCGCCCCGTAACGAGTAATTCTGCGAGCGCGCTAATCTACGTGTTTGGACCAGATTTGCGGTGGCATCCGAATGGCCCGCCGCTGTACGCAGTGCGCCGTTGAAGCCGCCAAATGGCATAATTTCGGAACGGAAGATCATAACTGAGAGCGCACAGAATGTGCAGGATGCCGAATGTGTTGCTGTGTTCTGGGGCTTTGGGCAAATGAATTGAATTAACGTTCGGCGAAAGTCATTTGGCATAATTGAAATATTAGTGGGAAATTGATTTTCCATTCCGCGACGAAGAAGAGCTGGAAATTCGAACGTTTTTTTTAAATTTTATTCCGAAACTTGTCCTTTCAATGAAAAGAACCGTACTAATTCCACTTTTAGGTGTTTGAGGATTTCCTTACACTTAATTTTTTATTTTATCTGAATGTGATGTGCTGACTTCAGAGTTAATAGGTCATGAAACTTTTTGGAGCAACCAAAAGGACTAGGGTGTATCAAATACTCAACGTAGTATTAAGTCTGGATATCTTTCGAAAGTGTTTTTAGTTGTTATTTTTTTAATTTGATTTAAATTAATAATTATAGAAATCTAAATACAAAAAGAAATGCTTTTCCATACTAAATTCAATCGCTTTGCGCCAGTGGAGGGCTAAATCAACTAATTTCAAATTTTGGGAGATTGTTTTGTACTTTACTTCACTATATGATTTGATCTGAAAAAAAAAATCATTTCTCGTATAACTCTATTATTGATTTATACAGAAATCCCTTTTGAAAACAGCACGATTCAGACAAAAAGGTAACACAAATCTAACCTAAAATTTGAAAAGGTTATATGTATGAATATCTAAAAAGCTGGAACCAAAAAGCATAGACAGCATTTGGATTCCTCGCAAAACTTTACTCTAACTCAACATTTGAAAAAAAATAAATCCTAAAATCCGAAAGTATCATGAACATTTATCTTGATTATACAATTTTGAATTTATTACTTTTTGAAAAGAGCCAAAAATTTCACAAAATTTATTTTTTTTTATATTGAAAAAAGGACCCAAGAAATCGACGATCAAAAAATGAGGGCTAATTGGGAAACACTGAGAAAATCCATATCTCAGCAATCAAAGGCCTTATCAACAATGTAAAAAAGCAAAATTTAGGACATTTTTTCAGCTTTTTGAAAATACCTTTTTTTTAATATGAATGGGAAATCATGGGCATTATTTAAAAGAAACGCGGCTTGGACATGAAAAAGTTTTTTTTTCAAAATTGCATTAAGCACATTTTAGCTTGCAAATTTGACTTAAAATAAAAAAATGTAGTCAAATTTGTTTTGACATTTTTTATGTCTTTTTTTTTAAATCTGGAAAGATTGCACTATGTGTCCTTTATTTATTGTTTATTTTTGTTGAATAATAAAATCACTTTTTGTAACTAAAAATTGATTTCCAAAAATAAAATTCTACTTTTATTTTTTTTATATGTTTTAGGGCTGTGGTTCTAAGGTCTAAGATCTAGATATTTGAAAAGCTGCTCAGCTCATTTTCAAAGAATTGTTCAAAAAAATCAAAACTAAAAAAAAATGTAAAAAACTAACGAAAAATTAATAAAGTTTGTGACAACTACAATTCCAAAACTCGAGGAAATTCTTTATTTTATAATATTTTGGAGAACTGCTTATTAGAGCGTCCAATTTCTTACCCAAATTCCCGAAAAAAATATTTCCCGTTTCCCGGGAAATTTGTAAATTTCCCGGGAATTCCCGAAATTCAAGCGGAAGTATACATTTTCCTAACTTTTTGGTACCAAATTTTGAAAATATACAAGAAAAACTAATGAGAGAACCTGATTTGATTTTATTCATTTCAAACGACTGTTCATATTGAACTAATCAGCTCGTCTATAAATTGCATGTCAAGGTTTGATTCAGATAATATTTATTTTTGAAGCATTTTCAAAAAAATTGTTTAAAAAAATCAAAACTAAAAAAAATGTAAAAAACTAACGAAAAATAAATGAAGTTTGTGACAACTACAATTCCAAAACTCGAGGAAATTCTTTTTTTTTTTTAATAAATGTATAAATGATAAATGTACGACTCGTGCTGAAAAAATCCTCTTTTTGCAACTTGTTGCATAAACTACTATTAAAGTGCATCATACACCTGTACAGTTGTTTTGCAATCATTGATTTTGAAAATTTGTAAATACCTCCGAAAATTTTATTTTTGCTAGAAAAAAGTTTTTGCGGTGCTGTACATTGTAATTTCATAAAAGTTCAAAATATTTTTAAACGAGTCCAAACGGGAATTCCCGGGAAATTGGTTGAAATTTCCCGTTTCCCGGGAATTTTGTATCCCCGGGAAATTGGACGCACTACTGTTTATCTTTGGAAGAATAAAAAAAGACATGAAATTAATAACAGCTAATTTTTGAAAACTAACACTAAAGTAGTTTCTGTCGTGTCATAATTCCGAATTGCTCTTCTTCTACTAAGACCTTCATTTCTGTAACACCAACGGTTCAAGGTTCAAATTTTCAATGGAAATTTTAGTGCAATCAACTGAAATTAATTTATAAGGCATTGCCCTGTGTTTAGAGTCATTTTTAGCATGTTTGGGTTAATTTAAAAATCGTTTTGCAATTCCGTTGTGAAACTGTCAACTTGTCCTGTCCTTCTGTAGAAACGAAACGGCCTACTTGTCCCTACCTAAAATAACAGAATGGAAAAATAATACCTTTCAATACCAGTGCTGAAAAGTTGTACACATGAATGATTGACATAAAATTACATTCGGAATTGCAAAAAACTCGTTGCAAAACGTGATTCTTTCAGCACTTTCAGCAATTCCACAATTTAACACGAAACTCGTAATCTCAACATAAAATTTGGATAATTGGCTGCCGCAGAAAATTCCCAGACTCTATTTGCTAAACAAAGATAACTCTTCGCTCCAAATTAACAGTAAACAAGCCCCAATTTCGCTTCAAAAGCTTCGCGCCAAAGTGACTCAATTTTACACTCTGCTGCAAACTGATTCCTGGTTTTGTGAAAATTGCGCTGTGCAGGGTAAGTTTTCCACTCGGATGCCACCCGTTTCAGCCGCCGTTTCGTCAGTGTTTCTAATTGTTTCGCAAATTTGCAGACTCGTTCGTAGCTACTCGGCAAAGCAAATCGACTGACCGTAAAACGTGGATATTATTGTCAGCTCCTAACTGCTGGGTGCTTTTGTTTGGGCAGCAAATTAGAAAATGAGCCATATATCCTTTTGAATGACGACACCCGAGTTTTGCCAACAAATAGATATGTATGTATAAACAAATAGAACTATACCATGCGATAGTCGCTGTGAAGACGACTGTGTGTCTGCAGGTTTCTTGATATGTGGGCAGACGACATTGTTGTTGGCCGGCTTATTTTATCAAATTGATGATTTATTTTCACAACCCCGTTGTGTCTCGCTTTCGAGCAGATACACGTCCAATCAGCAGTTGCGTGCGTTCGTGTCGTTTCCTTAATGGGACTTCTTGGGTCATCAGCAACGAAACGCCATTCACTGAGCTTTCCTCGTTGTGATTTGATGAGGGTGGGTGGTTGGTTGCATCAAAGCACACATCCCAACCGACGAGACCATCATTGAGAGAATCTGAAGAAGGGGTTGATGCTGCTGCTGTTGGCAACGATAAACGATACTGCGATAGCCCGACAGATATTGTCGAAAGCGCGTTCATCCTCGTACAGTAATGGAAAACCCATTTGCCAGGAGGCGAATCGAGGTGGCGGAGCTAAAGTGCACTGTTGGTGGTGGTTTTAAGGACACTGCGTGGTGCTCATTGCAGTAGAATCGTTGGTTTGATTGACTGATGCCCACGGTGCACTGATCCGGTGGTAATCGAACCAATCCCTGTGGGATATCATTAAATTATACTTGAGATTGCTTCTTAGGGGGGTCCTAATAGACACTGGATTACGTTGATATCCTTTCGATTGGTGCGTGATCCCAATCATAATAACCGTAAAATAGTTTTGTGAAAGTGACTTCCGAACCATCTCTGGCTCACTTGTTTAGAAGAAATGGACTGTCCCGAGTTGGAGCGTATCGGTCGACGCCGGCAAGAATCATTTTAATTAGCCTAATCAACAGCTCAGTATGTATAAACATTGTCCCTATACCACTCTGAGGTGAAGGCAGCGATAGTCCGGTGTACTCTCGGAACGACCACAACATGAGATGATGATGACGACCCACACACGCAGTCTCAACGGGTCACCAGCGCCGTACGACGATACTATCGAAGGGAGGAAGTAGCACTCTGTTGATGCCGCACCGAGACGTTCTTCCGATGCTGGTGGTCCTGCGTTGATAGGATTTGCCGTGTGCGCCAGGTGAATACGCCGCCGAGAGTATACCTTGACCGGCAGTGTCCACCATATCGCCGGGGACATAAAAGAGACGACGACACACTCGCTACAACTGCTACTGCTCTGATTGAGCCTACGAGATGAAACTAGAGCACAACAATTATTTGATCCATTCTGCACGGTCGTCCTCCGGTAGGAAGTGATCCGGAAGAAGCTACCGACACAGACTGTGTTCAGCCAAGTTCAGCAATCTCGTAGTCGACGGTCGCTTCTCCGTGCGTTAATTGCTCGTTAGGCTAATTTGCTGTTTGATTACCGGGTAACACACTCTCTCTCTCTCTCCCTCCTTTCGTATCTGTGCACACCGGTAGCAGAGGAGGAGGTAGCTCTTTCTCCGACCGCATTTCGACGGAACTTGCAGCGTTGAGTGATGCGGAACGATGCTACTGCTGCTGCTGACAGGTAGCACATAGAAGCCGCAGTGTTGATGTGCACTCTCGCGGTATTGTTGGTTTGGAGTAATCTTCGCCGGGCGGAGATAACGCACGATCGCCTTTGGATGCTGCTGAAATCTGGACCGCCACCGCCATGAATAATAACTGCTCACCAGACCAGAGTTATGATGCAGCAGCATACGGTTGGACGGCCCGGAGTGTCACACAAAATTTATTAACCTGTACGCCAGATGTTGCGTTTTGTCGCTTGTTGGCTTCTGGCCCCGGTCCTAACCTACATCTCATACATGTGCGGTGACCCTGGGTGTCCTTGTCGTTCCTTTCCCTGTCCTCCTCCTCCTCGACCAACCTAAGCCGCTTGTCAGCTTCATCGGATAGAATCGAACAAAACGAAACGAGCGGACGACACAGTGCGACGAGCTGGTGCTTCACCGGAAAGAGTATTACTTTATAAAATCAATATCTTGCACGAGCAGTGTTGGCAGCAGCCAACGAAAGACCCTTTGATCCTGACCTGAATCCTTCTTGCCAGTAGAAGAAGAAGGAGAAGAAGAGGCAGAAACGAAGCGCCTGGGAGGAGGTGGTGGCTTTAATCTTCTTTCCACTCAGGCCAACGACTCCATATTTCTCCAATTTATCCTGCCAGAGGGTTGGGGTGGTGATGGTACACGACGCGCCACTTGCTAACGACATTTGTGTGTGTGTGTGTGTGATAAAAGGGTGGTGGTTGGTGGGGAAAGCGTTTTCCATTAGTTGGAGATTTTCCGTGCCGGTTTCGGAATTCGTTATTATTTGTTTCAACAGTCGGCACTCGTTTATCCGTGTTACAGAATTTCGGACCGAGCAGCGAAGCGCGCGGTGCGAGGGGGTCTCCATAAAGCAGAGAATTATTTGATTGTTTATTATAATTCTGAACAGCTCGTCCGGCTCGTCCGGCTTTCGGCAGTAAGGGGTGGGGTTCATTATTTTAAACAACACTTTTGCACGTTTTTGGACTTTGCCAGGGCCGGGGTGCCAAAAATCGTCAATTTTCTCATTCCGGTAAGTGGGCGACAAACGAGAGCTTTTATTAAAATGACCTCGGGCTCGGGGCAAGCCGTTGGTCATCATAAATTTGGCCGTTTGCGAACGAAGCGAGATGGTTTGATTTTGCGCTCGGTTCGATCCACTTGGGTGCGTGTTGATTGGTGGGTTTCTTCTTCGATTATTTTACGGTTCTGTGAGCGGGGGGTGCGTGCACTATCTCGACGGGCAAAGTGCAGTTGCGTCCTCGTGAGATGGATTTGAATGACAAATATGACGGATTCGGGGTAAATTGCAGAGATGGAAATGCTTGCTGAAAAGAATCCTAAAGAAGAAATTACAGCTTTTACGTAACGAGATTTTTAAAATACGTTTGAATGAAATATTCCAACATTTTAAATCAATGGCGAGTCATTATCTACGTTTACAATTGGGTAAATTAATAATTAGCCCAAAACCACGTGGATTATCTTCGTTTCGCATAACATCTGTTTCAAGCAATCAAGTTTGAAGTTTTTTTCCCCCAAAAGGTCCAATAAACTTTTTTTTTTCAAAAATATCCAGATATCAAAAAAAAAAAAAAGTTTGGTTTATTGCTAAGGACACCCAAGAATCCATTTTAACAGTATGAAAAGTTCAACTTTTGAGGCTTGGTTTGGCCATTTATTTTTTTTAAAATCTTTTTTTAGAACAGAATGGGAAAATCTTCAAAGTTTGAAAAAGAAAACTTTTTAAATCGAAAAATGTCAAGTGCATAAAAATTATAAATGTTCTGCAAAATAAAATACCGTTTCGTTTGAAAATATTTGAAGTTCTTTTATATTGATATAAATATCGCTTATTTAAATAAAAGGTTTTTGGTTTTGAATTAAATTAGATTTATTTGAAAATCATAACTCAAAACTATGCTTTGCACCAATAGTGACTACTCATGTCAAGAAATCGAGAAAACCGAAATATGTGGATAATTCTCAAAAATTTGCAAATTATCTGGAAAAAAGTTGGGAATTTATGATTTATTTGGTCATAAAGTCGTTATGCCATAGACATAACCGGGAAGGCGCTGAACAACGTAGTTCATTTTGGTTTAGCTGATATCGAGACGTAGTAGAGTTAAAATTATTTATTTGGTAAATTAAATTTCATTCGCGGTAGGTAGGCTTTTTTGGCTCGTTGAGCCTAAATATGATCCAAAAATGTTCTTAAGTGAATGGAAAATTCAAAATTCAAGATGGCGGCCATAAAATATATTGAGAAAATTTATTTTCAAATTCGGCTTCAGGGGGTCATATAACTTGAACTGGATGTTAAAAGTGGAAGTATAATCCGAAGTTACTAAGACAATTTTATTTGTCAAATATTCCACCAAACATCAGGATTGTTAGAAATAGACATTAAATTTTCATTCGAAATAGTTGTTCAATTCATTGTTAATTCAAAATAAAACATACAACATTGTATTACGTTTATTTTTGATTTTTTTAATTATTAGAAATCTTATAGAGTTTTCGCCAATTTTGTTTTTTTTTGCGTCTACGATCGGCAAAAAAAATGATTTTCATAAATTTATTGATATTTGACAAAGTTTCGGTAGTAGTCAGTTGTAATTTATAAAGCATTTTGTGATACTTTTTGCTTCAATATTTTGAAAGTTAGTCATGAAATTAGATTTTTTTTATCCCCCCATTGAACGATTAGTACTTCAAATAATCGGATAATCGAGGTTATTGTCAAACGAGTCTGGTTGTACACTATTTTATATTGTGTTTTATATAAGTTGGAAATGCTTAGATAAAAATATCCAACTGTCCTCATGTTTTAGCGTTTCTGAAAAAAATAGTTTTTACTTTTAGTACTTTGCCTTTTCCTATTTTTTTTTTTCTTAGTAAAACAAGAGAACAAACACTTTATGGTCACAAAATTTTGAAAGGAACAGTCGAATTTTGAGTTTTTTTTATTAGTTTTTAATTTTGATGATTTTTTAAGCAGTGTTGTAAGTGCGTTTATGCTTTAATTCTTATTTTATTATGCTGGTGCTGGGACAAAAACTTTATTATAAAGTTTTTGTCAACCCAAACGCATTTCGAGAAATCAGGGGACAAACTTTTTTTTTTCAAAAAACTTCAAATTTTAATACAAATTTATGTGTAATCAGCTGAAATGAATTAAAAATGCATTACCCTGCGTGTTGCGACGGAGCACGTCCCAAATACGGCCGAAGCAATCCCCTCGTACTACGTTGGTATTAGTGTTTGTTTTCGTTTTGACTGGTGCCCGTGCTGTCGCTTGGCAATCGAACAGAAGTTGAAAACTATCTGAGCAAGCGGGAGCACGGGCGCAGCTAAGAAAGTAGCTGCGAAAAGACACCGTAAATGTAAGTTTATTGTTTATTGTGAACGTTGTTAACTGTAATTAATCTGTGAATAAAATTACAGTTTTGTAGCATGTGGTAAATGAAGGAGTTTTATTTGCCCTGCTGACGGAACCGGTGCCCGGTTGAGAAATTCCCGCCTGTCTCAACACTACAAAAATTTACGACAGAGAGCGCCGAAGATCGGGAACCTGTGGCCACCGCTAGGAGCTAGAAAAGCGCGGCGGAAGTGGCACTGCGTCCCAACCGGAGACGTCCTTTCATTCGGAGCGGGTTGATGTGGAGTTCGTGGGAGCTGATGCAATGGCGGCTGAAACGGCAACAAAATGGAGTCGGTGAGGCGAAAGTTGCCAAAGGAGGTTGAGACGATGTGATCACCCGTGGCCCATAAATCGAGCCTAAAGAGGTCGGGCACGGGTGGGAGACGGAGGTCAAAAGATCACTTTGGAACAATACGCGCTCATCCACTTCAAGTTGCAGACGTCGTCGGTAGCACCAAAACCAGCGAAGCATCTTCGGGACGCGCTACGATGACGAAGGCGTAAAACTCCGGCTTCGGCTAACCCAAAGTTTTACGGGGGGGAGTGTTGCGACGGAGCACGTCCCAAATACGGCCGAAGCAATCCCCTCGTACTACGTTGGTATTAGTGTTTGTTTTCGTTTTGACTGGTGCCCGTGCTGTCGCTTGGCAATCGAACAGAAGTTGAAAACTATCTGAGCAAGCGGGAGCACGGGCGCAGCTAAGAAAGTAGCTGCGAAAAGACACCGTAAATGTAAGTTTATTGTTTATTGTGAACGTTGTTAACTGTAATTAATCTGTGAATAAAATTACAGTTTTGTAGCATGTGGTAAATGAAGGAGTTTTATTTGCCCTGCTGACGGAACCGGTGCCCGGTTGAGAAATTCCCGCCTGTCTCAACACTGCGTTAATTATCATTTTCAGCATGCTTGGGTAAATTAATATTTTTTTAAATTTTTGAAAATTGTCGATGTTTAGTTTTTTTTTTCGCAAAATTTTTTTATTTCGTCAATTGTTACATTTTTTGGTAACCTAATGATTGCAAAACAACCGAACTAGTGTGAAATGCATTTTAATTTTTTTTTACCACACCCTTTTTGATCCCGACCAGGGCATCGCACAGTGGGCAAAAACGGGTGAAAAAATGGATCTTTTGATGCCGTCAGTTCCTGTAATTTAACCCCTTTTAATTTGTTTTTAGTAAATATCTTGAAATTACATTATTTCTTACAGTTTCAACGTATATTATTTTATGTAGAAAATCACGAGGAATCGATTGGTGATGTTCTCATAAGCGGCAAACGACGGCAAAGGCTCGTTTTGCCCCATTTACCCCATTTGATGTATTTTCTTTAATATCTTGAATTGCCGTGGTTTTGCAAACTTTAAATGAATGTTTTTTATGCACGAGGAATCGATTGAGAACACTCTAATTAGCCGCAAATGGCGACAAGGGCCTATTTTGCCCATTTCATGTGTTAAAATATATTAAACATGTCGTGATTTCCAATACAGTTTACAAGAATGTTACTGTAGATTGCACAGTGCGTTCAAGATATTCACGAAAAACATCTCAAGAGAGAGTAAATGGGGTAAAATGGGCCCTTGTCGCCATTTGCCGCAATGTAGAGTGTTCTAAATCGATTCTGCATAAAATAACATTTATTTAAAGTTTGCAAAACCACGACAATTCAAGATATTAAAGAAAATACATAAAATGGGGTAAATGGGGCAAAACGAGCCTTTGCCGTCGTTTGACGCTTATGAGAACATCACCAATCGATTCCTCGTGATTTTCTACATAAAATAATATACGTTGAAACTGTAAGGAATAATGATATTTCAAGGTATTTTCGAAAAACACATTAGAAAGGGGTTAAATGGGGCAAAATGGGCCCTTGCCGTCATTTACCACCAATCGATTTTTCGTGATTTTTTACATAAAATAGTATACTTTCAAAGTGTAAAAACAACGGCAATTAAAGATATTGGCGATAAACACAAACAATGGGGTAACTGGGGCAAAATGGGCCCATGCTGTCATTTGCCGCCAATGAAAATGTCACAAATCGATTCCTCGCGATTTTCAACATAAAATAACATACTTTAAAACTGCAGGAAACTACAGTAATTCAAGATATTAATGAAAAACACATAAATAAGAGGTAAATGGGGCAAAATGGGCCCTTGCCGTCATTTGCCGCTATTGAGAGTGTCACCAATCGATTTCTCGTGATTTTTTACATAAAATAAGATACTTTAGAAGTGCGGCAAACTACGGCAGTTGAAGATATTCGAGAAAAACACCTTAAAAAAGGCAAAATGGGGTAAAATGGACCACTTCTCGCCATTTGCCGCTAATGAGAGTACCACCAATCGATTCCTCGCATTTTTTTACATTAAATATGATACTTTTGACAGGCAGGAACTGACGGCATCAAAAGATCCATTTTTTCATCCGTTTTTGCCCACTGTGCATCGGCCTTAAATAAGTGAAAATTTATAAGTTTCCAGTTTAACTAATTTTTTTTTCTAGAAATGTGTTCACGAGGTTTATGGATGGCCCTTTAACATTTGAATACACTTTGTTTACGGTTTGTGTAGAATGATTTTCAATTTCAATTCAGTTTTATTGGTAAATAATCAAATCAAATGTGTTATTCTTGAGTACATTACAGAGTTTTGAGTTCATTTCAGCTGTGTATTGCATCGAAATTCATTTTTTAGCAAATGAAAATGTTAAACAAAGTATAATCAGAAGTAAGAAAAAGTTAGATAAAACTTACTAACAAAGAATGATTTGAATTCAAATTTCATGCAGTTTTAATATACAACCTTCAATAATCATGACTTTACCACCTCTGATTTTCCCCACGCTGATGCTTTGACTGTTCATTTCTGCGGTGAGATGCTCTCTTTGCGCGAATGATTGATTTCACCTTCAGCGAGGCTGGCATTAGGTTCGTCACTCGTCGTGGTGCATTTGTGCTGCAGCGCAACTCGAGAGAGACAGAGACCACCGCCCCGGTGGCGATGTCGTATTGCCTAAATCCAGGCGAGAGTCATATTTCAAGTCAAGTGCAGCGATCCCCTGTTCCCCATTGGCTGCTTGCCGCTGCCTGGTGTCTATAAATTATCATATCGAGACGCATCGATGCGCAGCACAGTGGCTTCGGTCGACCAAATCCACTGGGAGCGGCTCTGCAGTGAGATTCGAGATTCTGCCGGGACCGGTTGATTGACAAACAGTCACTCAGTCAAGATGACACAATTGATATAGTGGAAAATCTTGTTCTGGAGCGCGCGCGCCGACTCACACGAGCCCTGACTGGTGTTTGGTTTCATGAACTTGGGTTAAGTTCAAATTTCCACACGGCTGTCGATTGCAGTTGTGCAGTTGTGAAATTGTGCTGGATTGATTGCTTGAAATTTTGGATACATGTTTTCTAATAACCCATTTAGAAGCTGTTGTTCTTAGTAATGTCCTGAATTGAAACAATAAAATACTAGAAATCCCATGTCCGATTATCCAGGATTCCGGAAAATGCAATCGATACGCTCTATAACAGGTATAAATCGGCATGACAGGCAATTTTGCACCCAATCCAATCATCAGAATCTGTGTTTCATCGAATGCTCATCGGTGCTGGAATCCAACGGAGAGAGTCATTCAGAATGGGCTACAGTTCGGAAGCTCATCCCAATCTCCGTCCGATCGTTGTTTAATCTTATTGTCTAGCTTTCACAAATGCCATAAAATTGCCAGCTTACCCGGAATTCTGACCTGCTGCAACCAAAGCTGGAAAATCAACAAATACACATCGCTGCACACCAAGCTGGAGTATCCACTCTGGGGAGTTGCACACAAAGGTACATACTTCATTTAAAATCGAACACCCAACGATTATGCCTTTTGGGGTTGTTTGTGTGCTTTCAATTAATTTGATTTCGATCTAAATCGGATTACATCGCTGTTCGGGCGTTGATGGTGGGAAAATAGCTTCCGGTGCATTGACCCTCCCCTTGCGGCAGGGAATTGTGGTGATTGCTGTAAATTAATCGTTTTTAACTCCGGAAGCGGCTTAGCTAAAACGCTGTTTGGCATGATACCGGGATTTTTGACATGCTTTTGTTATGGTAGCTTACGTGTTACAGTTTCAAATTGAAGGTCAATTATTTCACATATTTGGAAAAATTAATTTAAATGTTTGATTAAATGGGTGTGGAGGGTGAGATACAAATTTCAGTATTTTTTTTAGAGTCATATTTATGCAAAACAAATCAATTTTGCATTAACATGACTCCAAAGCTGATCTCAAGTTATATTGGAAAGTGTAATCCAAGATGGCGCCCAATATCGCGACGATTGCTTATTGAGAAAATTCATTTGGTAATGAAACAGATAGTCAACCACTCAAGTTAGACTTATTTTTAGTAGCTGAACTCGAATTTGGCATTAGAAATAATAAAATCAAAAATAACAAAAGAAACATATTTTTTGCGGTTCGATTATCTAAAGGTTGTATGGAGACTCTGAGTCAGAAAAGGGTTGGGAATTTGGAAAAAAACGGGAATTCGTCAAAATTCGAAAAAAAAAAATCGGGATCGATTTGAATATCGAGCTTTATTTCAACAATTATGACAAAAATTTTTCACAATTCATAATATTTAGGCATGTTTAAATTATAAAAAAATAACAACTGTAATCACCAGTGTTGGTATTATCGCGCTCTCGCGAGAAAATTTTCTCTCTCTCGAGTTCTCGCCGCGAGTCTCGAGCTGCCGAGAGAAACTCACCGATTGCCCGTGCTCTCCTCCGCTCGCGAACGGGCTTTCTCGAGAGCCAGAATTGCCCGTTCGCGAAAAGTTGAACGTTTTAGAAACGAACAAAAAACAACACAACGATTGAAGTAACACCTCTATACCATCGCCTGGTTCGTATTCATAAGCCTGATAAACAAATTGCTAGCTTGGGGCGAACGGCTAGCACGAGGCGCTCGCGGCGAGAGCGAGAACGCGAACGAAAATGCGAGCGCGAGCGAGACGAGAAAAGTATGTACTACAAGTTCTCTCCCTTGTTCGCGAGCGAGAAATGCTTTCCTTCTTCTCGCTCGAATTCCAACAATGGTAATCACGTTAAAAAAATCTTTGAAAAATAAAATAAAAGTTTGATGGAAATAAAATTATTGTAAAGCTAATGCATATTGTCGATTGATTGATTGTTAATAGTTTTGCCTTCCTCATCTTACTGAGGAAAGGCTATAAAATCACTCGGAAAATGAACTTTTTAATTAGACCTCCTAGACCTACCTTCATTTGTACATATCGACTCAGAATCACCAGCTGAGCAAATGTCTGTGTGTTTGGCTGTATGTAGACATGTGTACCGAATCAATGTCACTGGAATAACTCGTCACTGACTGAACCGATTTTGGCCGAAATGGATTTAATCGATCCGTCTTAACGCCCCCTAAGTTGCTATTTAAATTCATACAGTTTTATCATGTATTTAAAAAGTTATGTTAAAAAAACTGTTTCATATTAAATTAAAATTATGGTAAAAAGGGTGGTTTTTTCATGAAATCCTCACATGTTATATATTTTTAGAAAGCATAAAAAAAGACCTTTTAGGTTGAGTAAGAATTTTCAAGATCTGACTTACCTATCTTAAATTACAAGCAGTTTAAAAAATGGTCTGAATTCACATAACCTCAACTGGTCGGGTCTGATCGCCACGAAAAAGCCGTGTAGAGGGATGCCATTTTCCTCAAAGGCCGTGTCTGTATAATCTTGACAAAAAGTCTGTAGGTAGTCTGTTTTTTTACTCATCACTTATTTTTATTAGGGAAGATCCATCAACATGTGGACACTTTAGGGGGGTTGGAATCACTATAAATAAGAGGAAGGCACCAACCACCTAAAGGTGGATTAAGTAACGTTTTTTTAATTTGCTTTAAAAAAAGTTTAATGGTTAATATTGGCATTTTACACAAAAAAATGGCTATCATTGTTAGGATTGTTGGGACCCTAACATCTCTAGTGTTCCATGGTGTAAATTAGAGTAAACAAATGTCCCCCGACAGCGGTGTGATGAATATAGGAAAACGTCATCTAACGTTAATTTAGAACACAACGTAGGAGTTTTTGTTATTATTTACCTTTCGATCTGTGATAGTTTGAGTGTTGTTTGAATATTGTGAAATGTTACTTGTTAAGTTAAGACCAATAAAACGACCTCTTTTACATCCAGCCTCCGTCCAGACAAGTCGTCGGGAGGAGTCACCAAATCCCAGTTGTTTTTACTCCCTCCGAACTCTGGTCCGCTCGCCCGCATCGTTGCTGCTGGAAGGTTGGTCGCCGGTGGACCCGGTCTTCTCTGAGTCGGCCTCCTTGCCGAACACCTTTATTTGAGGTTCTGGAAAAGTCGGGAAATTGAAAATGGAATTTGAGTGGCTACCCTGTGGATTAAATCAGACATAGATTTAAATTGCAAATAAAATTCTAGTAGTCCAGTTTTTCTTACACAAATCCTAAAGCTTTTTTTTGTAACAAAGGTAAAACTGGGTTTTTTTTTAATACGCCCTTTGTTGAAAAGTTCGAATTCTTTCAATTCATGAGAAATTCAGCAACAATTAAAACACCACAATTTTCAATCGAAATTGAACACGACGAAACAATCCATGTACAATAAAACGATCCTTATTGTCACGTCCAGCGTCCCCTTGCCTCCCTGCCCACAAATGGGAGAGAAAAATTTCATTTCGTGTTACGCGTTGCTCACTTAACGAGGCGTGTGAACATTAATTTTACAAATTGGATTTCCACATCAAAACAAACACCACCGACCGAGACTGACAGGACGGACAGCCAGACTAGTAGCAGCATCGTTTTTCGACTCTCCGTTTTGCCCCGGCGAGATGAGATATTTTTTTGTGGTTAGTTGTGGTCTTAAAGTTTGGTTGGAATATTTTCCGCAAGTTTAAATCATATTTTCTTGCATAATTAGCTACTAAATTTGCAACGCACCTGCCGATTGGATTCTCTGAACCCTAGCTTGGTGTTGATTTGAACTTGCCGTTATATGTCAAGAAGAGATTAAGAAGATTCAGTTCACGGTGTGAGATGTTGCATAATTAAGTGTTTACATTCATCTCCCGCGTCGGTAGCCACGTATCGACGATTTTTGTAGGCTTTGTTGCGATGTTGTTTTCAGAAATAATTGTGTTGTTTTTGCTTACGCTCTTCTCGTCACAGATGCCGAACTTTTTGTTTCACCTGAGTTCTTCACTAAATTGGGGCGTAGGGCTTTTGGTAACTCCTAATTAATTGAGCCATTAAGATATGATTTATTAGGCGATGCGAATATCCACCGTTTGTTGGCCTGGGGGTTATTATGAGTGACATCTGATGGTTTTTGCTCGTCTTTGGTGGAGTCAGCTGCATAACGTGATCATTGTGGGTGGTAATGGATTCAACACGTAATTCAATAGCAAAGATTCAGGTCAATCACTGGCAGCTTGGGCTGTCAAAATGTTAGTCAAGTGGTGAAGTTGATGGCGTTGAAGTCCGCTAATCTCGGCTATCAGCAACATCAAAGCAATTCACGTTTGTGATTTCATATGGAAATTTAAACGCTGCCAACATTGTTGTGTAATCGATTTGAAAGGATTTCCTCCTGAATCCGCCACAAGAGACCGTGGCGTCAAGCTGAGTGTGCTCGGATTAGCTAGCAATCGGGAGGCACCACAATTAGCTCTCTGTAATTTAGCTAGAACGATTAATTGACAGTTGATTAAATCCCAGAATTGGCTCATCTGAAATTCATCGCTTTGTAGTAATTAAGCGTTGTCCAATTAATACCCAACTCGCGCACCGAAGCACCGACAAACCCGGAGTGGGCGGCCTTTCTAAACCTGCCATCAGAGTGGACAATTCAATCTCACCGTGTCATCGTGGCCCACCAAACACACTTCATCAACCGAGGCCAGTGATGATTGTGTAATCGTGGTTTTGGTGTTTAGTAGCGGTTACAGGTTCACCTTTTGGGGGGTCGGGTCGCTTTGTAATGCAACCCGAGTCGAGTGGCTTTCCGAAGCCCAAGACGTGGAGATGATCCCATCAAGTGCGCACACACAGTGTCATCCCAGCTGATGACGACGACGACGACGACCGTAATAGCTCTTAATATGCGTCGATTCGTCGCCGTTGGCGTTGCGGTGTGCGGCGCGTCGGTGGCACTGCATAGACAATGCTATCAGATCGCCGATTGAAGTCGTTTGGTCAGCTAATTAACGGCCTCCGGAATAATGTGATGAACTGCGGGTAGACGACGTGCAGAATGACTGACGTAAAGTGGTTTTCGATGTGGTTGGGTTGGAACAATCAACTAGGACAGTACTGGTGGCCAGCCGGTGGCCATTTTGATTCAGTTACAGATAAGGTGTTATTTACACAATGGTGGGGTGCATTCATTGCACAATAGTTGGTTGAATGGACGGCAATATGCTTGTTGAATTATGTGTAGTTTAAATGTTAGTTTTGAATATTTAACACGGACGGTCCAGACCCGATTACCTGAAGCTTCGATTATCCGAAGTTTGATTTTCCAAAGGATTTTAGAGACTTCGGATATTGAAACACAGACTAAAACATTTCTTTTGTATGGTTCACTTTCAATATCAAATTCAAGCACATTAGCACATCGGAGGAAAAATTACACATTTTTTCTGACATAAAAGATGTACCCCTTCCCAGATGTAATATTACCATGATTTTTTTACTGTGTTGTACTAGTAGCTTTGGGAAGCTTTTTCAACAAGTATTCCAAATCGTCTCGTGGCGCAGGGGTAGCGGCTTCGGCTGCCGATCCCGATGATGCTATGAGACGCGGGTTCGATTCCCGCCTTATCCACTGAGCTTCTATCGGATGGTGAAGTAAAACGTCGGTCCCGGTTTCTCCTGTCTCGTCAGAGGCGCTGGAGCAGAAATCTCACGTTAGAGGAAGGCCATGCCCCGGGGGGCGTAGTGCCAATAGTTTGGTTTTTTTTTTCCAAATACTACACAAAGTAATTGATATTTCAATATAAAACTACATTAAATCTATGGAAGTGTTGTAATTTTTAAATTTTTGGTCAGCTGGTCAATATTTTTGTTAAAGAACTTTCACTCCCGGATCCCGGGAATTCCCGGGAAACGACAAAAATCAACTCTCGATTCCTGGAAAATTGAAAATCTCGTGAACCGTCAATTCAATTCAATGTAACATTACAAATATGTAGAAAAATGTCATACTCATATACTGCCCATTTTCGCATAAATGTCCCATATGCAAAAACAGCAAGCTGAGAAAAACGCATTTGAAGTTTGTCCCACACATAAGGCTACGTGTTAAATTTTCGCGAAAAAACTGGATGTCCTCCTGATTTATAGAACAAAGTACTGGATGTTATAGGCTCTTTCGAAAGAGCACACGATTTCGAACAAAAATGCACCAATAACTCAAAAACGATGAAAATGCATATGGGACATTTATGCGATCAGGGGCAGTATAGGCGTTTATCCGTTACACTCTTCAGCGATGATAGCCGAGCGGGTTAAGCCTCTGTGAGTGCTGGCCCAAGTAACATTTTAGGTTTTAAGTAGGCCATAAAAGCCTATTAAGGCCGTATCAGGGTTTTCAGAACCATGATAAAACCTGTAAGTTTAAAAATGTTACTAGGGGGGTATGATTCCCGTCAGTTGTAACTTTTTTTATAACATGAATACGACACTTTTGAAAAAAAATCAGTCATTTGCTGTAAAGTAACGAGCTTTCAACATTACTCAATATCGTAAATAGCTCAAAACTGTTACCGATTGGAGAAAATCTTAATGCTGATTCAGATTCAGCTGAAAAAAATAAATAAAACAGATGTATAGTTTACCCTAAGAGACACGAAAAATATATAATATTTTCTATTGGACTTTGTTTCTGTCACTCCGGTTTCCCTAAAATGTGAAACATAATTATCTATTGAACCAAAAATGCTAGAGCTAAAAGTTACGAAGAAACTTGTATAAAAATGAAAAATATAATCTGTTCTTAAGCTGCGTTTTTTTTTTAAACAGTTTGTCTAATTATCCATGATCTAAAAAATATAATAAACAAACAAAAGGGCATTTCAACAACATTGTTTAACGCTATTCCAAATTGTCTTTGTGCTGAAAACTTTTGACAGCAAATTACATTATTAGCTTTAGCACCTCTCGACCCTCGACGACCACAAGTCGCTCGTGCCACCTCCGTCGTAGCAATGAACTGTAGAGTGAACAATGAGTATTTACACCGCGCACGATGATGATAATTAATGAACGCACAAAGTAGAAAGCTCTCCACCGCTGTTTTAGAAAAGAGCACCCTTTCGACATTGACTCTTCTCGCGTGAGTTTCGAATATTGTTGGTGGGTGTAACAGCCCCACTCCTACGCGATGTAAATATGATTTACATCATAAATCATCCCGGAAGCTCTCTGTGCGCTGCGATCCCAATGGCGGTTAAAAAGAAACCTGAACCATGAGGACGCGCCACCGTTATGGAGCAAGTTTTATCCTTGCGTTCATCTGACGAGATTTTGTGCGATCTCATTTGTGGCGTGTCGGTCTTAAGTAGATCACTGCCGGCGCCTTCAATAGTGTTTATGATGATGGATGATAACCCCCCCCCCGCAGGGATGGTTCATGGTCTCACGGGGTCATGTTCATTGACTAATGACGCTCTTTAAAACTTTAAACTTATTAAGTGTTTCTTGCTGTTTGGGGTGGCGGGGGGTGTGGGTGGTGTTCATACACATCCGATTTAGCGTGGATTATCGCGTACATCCTGCATTATCACGGCTCATTATTCGACGGAACTGCCACGGTTTTCATAATTAATAGCATTTACTCTACTAATCCGGAACTTATCTCTTGTGTTTCTCGTTTACAGCGATGTCCATTTCGCCTCCGCCCACGCCCGAAAACGTGCGCATCTGCCTGGTGGGCGCGGTTGCCCACGACACGGTCACCCTGGCCGCGGCCCAGTCCTTCAAGCTGCCGGTGGTCACGTCGGAAACGGGCGGCGAGTTCGTGTCCGACACCAGCCACGTCACCTACTTCGTCCTGAACGACTTCGACGGTCCCGTGTATGATACAATTTACCGCTCGAAACACAGGTGAGTTTGATACGATGAGCAAGAGGAGAGAAAAAAAAATGTCGAGTACATTAACCGAATATCCGCGCAATGCAATGGAAAATTAGTCGGATGAGCTGCAACTCATTTTCATTCGTAACGTGTCTACCCAACAGCATATGCACCACCACCAAATAAGTGCCCACGAACTGAAATTAATATACGCTTAGTTCTATCTAGTAAGTTGAAAATTGAAACTGAACATTAAAAAGTTATGAGTTTGTAACACTGGTCGGTGGTGGTCACGTTGCTATCGCGCAACGTGCAATCCCCATTTATAACATATCAGTGCGCACTTCCGCTAACTATAGAGCAATTATTCGCTAAAAGCAGTGTCCTGGCACACTTCCAATCTCCCACTTCCACTTCCCAATCGGATGTGTGGTTCAAAAGCACTTCAAATTCAGTATGAGTGCCGTCGCCGCCGCCATGTCCATTTAAATATTGCCTCTAAATGTTAGCAGCTCTGCTGCCGGGCTTTTGTGTGAAACTAACTTCGGTATGGTTCGCAATTGTCATAGAAATTGCATTCTGTGTTCGCATTTACAAGTTTTGTAAACGTGCAATGTTACATGAACAATCTCCCTAGAGTGTTTTAACACTTTTGTAAAAGGTTGGTTTTATATTACAAATTTTCTAATTAGCTTCCAAATAATCAAAATTAAACAAGTAAATTCCATTCAAACTGTCTCAAAACCGACGTATCACTGTAAATCACACGATTGCTGCTGATGATGGTCGGTTGGTCACCCAATCGATGGATCCTGCCAGAGAGCCCTCTTTACATCGACCATCAGAAACGTGTTGTTGCAGTTTATTTCCGAAGCATTTGCATATTACCTTCAAGCTCAGTCAGTCGCATTCATCGAGTTTTAATAGAAGAGCTGCCGGCGCTCATCGAGTGATGGCACTAATCGCGGTGTGATGTGAGTTTTCCCCAGCTAATTGAAGTGGGTGGCGCTGTGGAACATTCGACACTGACTTCTATGGGGAGAGAAATTGTACGGGAAATCGGGATGATAAAATCACTGCAAGTAATTCTAAAGTACACAAAAAAAGGAATTTTTGACAGGTTGAAAATATGATGGTTGAATATAACCTATTTTTGCCCAAAAATAATTAGTAAAACAGTAAAATTCTACTATAATTTCATTTTTTTTTTTACTCATCTGTAACTATTCTCAGATAAAATACTACCATCATTTTTCACCTGTGTACGACGTGGATTCAACCGAGCTGGAAACAAATTTAAGGCTTCTTACGCTTATAATTTCGTTCAGTTATACTGTAATAGTATGATTGGTGTACTTTTCGATTCGATTTTTTAATCAATTTTCTATTGAACTTTCAGGGTTAAACGTGCGCTTCCCTATCAAAGGTGTAAGCTTCAAATACAGTCATTTCTCAATTATCCAAAGTACTCGTCCAAATTTCATTTCAGTCGAATCGCAACATTTTGTTTGTATAAATTTTTTTATCAATTTTTATTTTTATCAATTTTTATTTTTATCAATTTTTATTTTTATCAATTTTTATTTTTATCAATTTTTATTTTTATCAATTTTTATTTTTATCAATTTTTATTTTTATCAATTTTTATTTTTATCAATTTTTATTTTTATCAATTTTTATTTTTATCAATTTTTATTTTTATCAATTTTTATTTTTATCAATTTTTTCATCAATTTTTATTTTTATGAATTTTAATTTTGAGCAATGTTTTTTTTATAAATTTTTTTTGTGGGCAAACTTTCTTTTCATAAATTTTTATTTTTATGAATTTTTAAATGTTTTAAGGCTGGTACAAATTTTATTTAAAGTTTTGTGCCCCCTTCAAAGTTGGCCCGAAAAACAGGGGGTGAAAAAAATATTTTTTCAAAACGCTTCATAATTTTAATGGAAATTTAAGTGCAATCAGCTGAAATCAATTTAAAATGTATTAACCAGCGTTTAGCACCGTTTTTAGCTTGTTTGGGTTAATTTAAAAATCTTTTGAATTTTTGAAAAATTTGGATGTTTAGTATCGCGAAGAGTTTTGTTTTTCGCAAACATTTTTGTTTTCGTCATTTTTTTTCATTTTTTAAAAACAAATGATTGCAAAACACCGGAACTCCTACTGTAAAATGCATTTTAAAACACTTTTTCCACTTTTTATTTCAATACTTTCCTTGACACAGCCGGACTTGGACTGACTTGATCTTAGCTTTCCCACTTCGCTCCGCAAAAAAAAATTATATTTTTTAATATTTTGCCCTCCTCTCGACCCCGCCAGAGCCGAGAGACAAAAATTTTGAAAATTATTTGCGTTGGCCTTATCAACTATTAATCAATTTTTAATTTTTATAAAAATTAGGGTTTCTTTCTTAAATTATGCTACAATAGTAGTTTATGCAACAAGTTGCGAAAGAGGATTTTTTCAGCACGAGTCGTACATTTATCCAACGAGGTTCACCGAGGAGAATGCCTTTAAAATTGTTTCAGGTGATTGCACTTAAAATACATTGAACATAAGATTTTTTTTTGCCGCGTGTTTTTTTTAACCGTTTTTGAAAGAGACAAAAGTTTGGAAAAAATATTCCCAACAGCCTTCTTCATCATCGTTATTTTGGCCGCTTTCTTGGATTTAAATTGGATGGCATTGGTTCTAGGGGGTGAGAACGGGTTATACAAAAATGCTGAAATTGAATGAATGACCCCCAGACTTAATGTCACCTCTGATGACGGTACATTAAATTAGTGTTGTGGTCATATTTATAAGCTCGACAATCAAAATGAGTAGGGTTAGTGAAATTTCACGATTTCGCGGAGAGCATGAAATCCCTGATATTTGGCTTTTTCCGTGAAATCCCGTGAAATTTTTTGTTTGAGTGAAACTGTAACGATTTTTCTCAAAGTGATTTAACAAACTCAAATAAGAGTAAAATTAATCTTATAAAATGGTGTAGAATTAAGCGAGTGAATACCCTTGTTTAGTTACGAACATAGGGTTAGTGATTTTTGACGATTTCTTGAACGGCGTGAAATTCATGAAATTTATCAATTTTCTCAAATCATTTTTTTCAGTATAACGAAATAATAAATATTTCATCCCTACAGACTATTTAAATAAATTTTATTTATTTACAATAAAAAAGCTTGATATGAACCATTTGAAGAATTTCTCAAATTTTTCAGTTTTTTTTAGAAACTAACTAAGTTTAGTAATATTTTCATTAGCTGTAATAAAAATTTAACTGGTTTTATTTTAAAGGTATGGTTTCGTAAGAAATTAAAAGAATCAAGCTTTGTTTTATTCAAATCAAAATGAAGGATTTTTTTTTATCTTTTTATCTTTGAAATCAACTTTATGAAAAATCAGATTTTTCTGAGTCCTGTTCCTGTTTGTGAAAGTTAAACAATACTTCTTTTTTTTGTTTTTGTTTTCATTTTGAATAATATTTTCGATTTCGTTACAAATATATTAATTTTGCTTAATTTTTATAAATTTAAATTTGGAATAGGGTGATGAAAACTTAAAAAAAAATTTAATGTGCTAAATGTCGCAAAAAAATACAAATTATTTAACCCATTTTGGAAGGACAAGATTGTTAAATCTTGCTTTGATAAGAAATTCAATAAAATGGAGCAAATCAGCGAAAACTTTTTAGCTTTTTTAGTCGAATATTAAAAAAAGCAGTTCAATAAATGAGAATACGCATGCCCTACACTGTGTTTCAAAATATATATTATATATGGAGCTAACCCATAACCTAGGTGGAATCTTTTTGGAAAATAAGGAGATTTTATTTGTGTCAGGTTCAAATGCATTGAACTTGTTTTTAGCTTATTTAAATAATATATATTAAAGCATAAAAAGCAGTTTCTGTGATTTAAACATAAGATTTTCAGAGTTTTTTTCACGTTCCGTGAAATTTGCGTGAAATTTGGTGTTTTTAAATTGAGGTTCCCGTGAAATTTGCAATTTTGTAGCGTGAAAAATCACTAAGCCTAAAAATGAGACAACGAAAAAATATATCTATTTTTGTGATTCGATTGTACGATGTAACATTTTCAGTGTCCTGTTGTATCGATATTTACTATTTTATTTAAACTTTAACATGTAGAAAATCTCAAAATTTTTAATTACAAAAAAAATATTGATTCCACTAAAATTATAATTTCCAATCACTCCTGAAAGTCCTCGGTATCTCGAGATAGGATGAGCCAAATTTCTTAAATTTGAAGTAAAGACACTTAATGAAAGACGTAAACATATTTTTATCTTTTTTATAAACTTTTTGAAAATCGACCTTTGTCATGCACACAAGTCTTCACCACAAAATTTGAGTCGATTTGGTAAAAGCAGTGTTGAGATATCGGGGCAAACTTAATTTGCTAAAAAAAGGAGGTTGACAGGGTATAAACTTTTGAAGATTATTTTCGCTGCTGATCTGTACCTGAGGTTTACTCTGAAAGGTCACAATTTTTTGCTTAGCTTTTTCCAAATGTAAATAATTACAATATTGACATAAGTAAAAAAAGCTATTTTTTTAAATATGCAATACTGTGTTCAGTATCCAAGAAATTAAAAAAAATGGTTTTTGAAAAGCTGATATTTGAAGACGGTGCTTTCTTTCAATGGTTATTTTAAGAATTATTTGTTTATGAAACATCCTAACTTTCCCCAATCTTTCAGTGAAGTATTTATCATTTTGTGTGGGTATACGGTTCTAAATTGTCCACTGGGACACCAAGTACTCGACTATGATAAAGGCCGTTCCTGTTGGCATAGTGTCACACGTGTATCATTACAGCACCAATTTTGTCGTCTGTCTGCGGGGGTTGTTAACGTTTTCTATTGGTGCATTGAACTGTTTAGGAATTCTCGGAAGCTTATTAATTTAGTGGTTGTCCAAATCAAAAATGGCATTTCGCTGGAATAGAAAAGCTAATTTATTTCAATGAATATATCAACAAGAATCAAACGTTCTTCTGTATAACCCCTTCCAAAATAAATCATTCACGCTGATTGCTTTCACGGTCACGTGTTCCAGGCGTACACCTACAACACCTGACATTTGATCCGGACATTGTCGGGATACGAGCAAGCGCAGCAAATCACAGCTCGTAACAGCAGCAGCACACATCATCGAAATGGTTATTTCATTGAATTTGCTCAAACTGCTGCTGCTGCTGCCGGCTGGTCGTCTCATGTTTCTGAATCCAATGTGTACGGATATCGAGTATGGGGAGGAATCTTTTCCCGCAACTAGCCGGCACGTAGCTGGACCAATAAAGCAATCTCATAACAATCTTTTGTCGATAGCCAGTCCGGGCAGTGGATTTTTGCACCAGGTGTTGCAGAATTACAACTGAATTTTGGGAATTTGTCGAAAAATTACAGATTTTAAAGTAAGGAATGTCAAATTGACGAAAACAACTCGTCCATCGTGGCATCCAGTGAAGTGCTCGATGTCGGTTGAGCTACAACTGCGCGATATCGACCAGACAAACAATTAATTTTATGATTATTGAAATTGCACCCATCATGGCGTTGGAGTCCGCAAACTACTGCTGTAACTGTTCAGAACTCATCCCTCCCCCCCCACTCCCATTCCGTTTGTGAGAAGTGTAGTGGCAGTGTGGCATGTACTGGCCATAAATTTAAGCGCCACCCAGCGACAGTTTCGGGAAAGGGGCTGTGGAAATTGCTCCACGCCCCGACAATATATGTGACTTTGCACTGACTGTTCTGGATTCTGGGTGACTATTCTGGCACCAAATGCTGCTACTCGACGTCGGTTGGCAGCTCGAGGTAAGTGGTTTAAGTGATTTTGCAGCGCGGTGCAGTTGATTATTTTATTGGCGAATTTATTGCTAGTTGACCAACTGATCTGCTCTGCCATTTCTGCCACCACCGGGTTGGAAATCAATTCTGTTGTGGCCATTCCGTGGATTTAGTTGCAGCGTGTTCACCGAATCGGAATCCGGACTGCGGGCCGTCGTTGATCTGCGCCGATCCCCGGATTACAAATTCCGCTGGGTGGTGGATGGCGGGGGGAAATTTATTGGATTGTCAAATTGTGTTGCCACCGCTAAATTTATGGTCAATATCACTTCAACGGATATTTCATAATTTGGACCGCGGCTAATAGAGATATTACTTATTGGCGACAATGTCCTGCGGAAATCGATACTATCTGCATTGGTTAAATTTCGTTTTTTTTTTTTTGATAAATTTCAAATTTATTCTATCGGGGTTCTGCTTTAAGTCGAACCCTTCTAGTCTTTAAGCAAACCACACGTGGAATGTTCTCTGGCCAGCAGCTGGGCCCCACCACAAAAGGAAAAGGTTCATAACGGATGAAGTGTTAAAGTGTGAAATCATACGAATGGGTTCGACGTTTCTCGATGTGCTGGCCAGCAGCGCTGGGTGGAATAAGGGAAATTTTCACAACCGTTATCGACTGGAACTTCTGGTCGGAAATTATGTTGTAGAAACCATAGGAAAGTCGAATTTCTGTGGGGATTCCATGTGGATAATAGTGCTGGACTTAATTTTCTCCTGATATCTCTGTAATAGATATGTGTTCGATACGGAACGTGATTCAAAGTTTTTTTTATCTTTTCTTGCAGAATTCTTGGTCCACCGGCCCTGCAGCAGGCTGCACGATCCGGCGATGGCCTTTTCCACAACAACCGACCAATCTACAACAACTGCATGCGCGGTGTCATCACATGCTTCACCGGAATCAGGAAAAAGGACGAGCTGGTAAGTAATTTTGAACGGACTAATTCTCTTCTAAGAAATTGGGTTGATCTTAAGAAAAAGACAGAGTCTTCCTTTCCCTCAATCAGCATCTCCTAATTTGGTTGACTTTGAAGTTACAATTTTCTCCAACAAAAAGGCCCACACGCAATCTTGAGATACTTCGAAATCTATAAATGACTCGTCTTTATCTTCAACTGATTGCGAGCTGGATCTTGAACCGGCCACAAAAATGTCCCCCTGATTACCTCCTTCTTAGTAAGCGAGCGACCCCGTCCGAGGCCGGTTCAGCCGACCTCCGGACTTATTCCTGCAGGTCACGTGCGGCCGTTCCTAACTGTTTCGTTGCCGTTCGGATGCTGCCTCATGATTATGATGATGCCACTCATGCTCTCATCCTTCCCACCCGTAACTTCTTCCTGTCCCGCAGTATATTATAAACCATCTTCGAGCGAGGCGGCCGCCATTGGGAACCGACGCCATTCGGGGGGAGCTTTCTTTTATCGGGAAGACGAAGCCGGTAATTTGTGGAAAGGAAATACCGCACTCACACGACAACGTATCCCCTCCTTGCTTTCGGAGGGTAAACCGATGGGAACGGAACGTGACATCTCTTTTTTGGTTTTTTTTTCTCGGGGGGAGGATTGACCTCGAGCCTTCTTGGACCTTTTGTAGAATTTAGAGGCGCGTACCATGAATATAGATGATCCCCCTGTGTGATGCAATTAGGGGCGGGATATAAGTCAGTCAGGCAGCAGTAGCGCCTTAATAACCAAGGGGATCTGTCTTGCAGATTTGCGGCAAGGAATTAATTTGCTATTATCTTTTCATTTACAGACTCAACTCGTACACCTGATCCACTCGATGGGAGGGTCGATACGGAAGGACATGATGACCAAGGTGACCCACTTGATATGCAACAGCACCGGTGGAGAAAAGTACCAGTAAGTATCGATCATTAGAGCGTTATTCGTGAGAAAATTTGGAAATCTTTCTGGAAAATGACATATTTATGAATTACCGAAATTGAGAAATTGTTAAAAACTCGTGAGGTGTAACCAGCTGCCCTAGTAGCAACCTGCGCTAACTAACATTCCCGTCCCTTATAATCGAGATCTACAAACTGACATGGCGGGCGCCGTTGGTGGTCAATGACTGTTACCTATTCGCAACTGATCTAGCTTTAGCATCATCGAAGCCAACACGGAGAAAAAATAGTTCTCAAAATCGTGAGCAAGCATGAAAATCATGAAAATGGGATCCTCGAACAAAGTGTTCAAATCCCATGGTACGATTTTGAAAAACGTACCATGAAATTTGAACACTTTGTTCGTGGTTCCCATTTTCATGAGTACTTGTTCACGATTTTGGGAACTTTTTTTTCTCCGTGTATGATCAGTACTGCTGAAAGGATATAACGGTTCTGTTGCTCATGCTCATGCTTATGAAATTTCCGAAATTGAAAAAAAAAAAAACAAATTTTGGTCTGCAAATCAGATTCGGTTGTAGAAATAGATTACAAGTTGAATACTTAGCAATCGATAAGAATTTTAAAGCATTGAAATTTGTATTCGGAATATATCTCGAGTTTTTTTTAAAAGGTCCTTTGCTAAAATTTTAATCCATTTGTTTGCATAACAACAACAACAGAAAAAACAATAGTTAGTACACCGATTTCCAAATTTATTGCTTCAAAATCTCTGGTATGAAATTTTTACATTGATTGATATATTTGTTTTCGCTTCTTTCTTTTTACATTTTCTAAGACATTTTTCAAGCTTTTCTTGTCATGTCAAAACAAAATATATAAAAGATTATATTTATAAAATACTTATTTAATTTGAATCACATTGGACAAAAAATTGTACAACACAGAACAAAAGATCAATTTTCAATTTCATTTAAGCTAACGTCTTGATTCGAATTCCCGGACGCTTCGAAACCCGGACACAGTTGACTTCAACTTTTAGGGCATATCCTCAAATTCACTAAATTTCAAATTTGATAAAAAAATAAAAATTATTAAATCTAAATTCAAAAAATAAGGTTTCCCCATACAAACTCAACTAATCGCTCCCAAATTTTAGAGGAAGAAAAAAAAATAAGGCTGATTTCGATTCTACACCATAATTACTGCTCTTGAGTTTGTATGGGGACTACAATGTTACAATAAGCCATTTAGCTTATTTGAACATAATGGTTCGATGGACTGAGTTTCATCCAAAAAGAAAAAAATACGCTGAAAAGATTTTCGAAAACATACAGAATTGCTCATAAGTCAGTTCATGTTTAAAAGAACATTCTTGCAATCTGCGAACGCACTAACGCTAATCCCTCTCTTCCAGGTACGCCATGACCTTCCGCCTGGCCGTCGTCCGCCCCAGCTGGGTCGAGGACGCGTGGAGCAAACGCCACGATCCGAACTTTACCGCCAACGTGGACGAGGTGCTGCGGCCGCACCGCCTCAAGGCGTTCGAGGGCCAGAAGGTGTGCTTCTTCGGCTTCCCGCCCGACGAGCACCAGCACATGGTCGACGTGCTCAAGGAGAACGGTGGCATTCCGGCGGATCTGGAGGATCCCCAGTGTTCGCACGTGGTGAGTACCTGGATTCGTCTCTAAGCGAGGTTTATTTTTTTAATCGGGGCTTAAGCATGATTCAGGGTAGAGTGGGAGAATTTGCGGAGAAAATGCCTCAAAATCGGATTAAGTGCTCTCGCTATGCTTGTTGTCCTTGTTGCCTGCTCGCTGTTGATGGTTGATGATGATGTTATTTCTGCTCGGACATAACTGAACGCGCGTTGGTCAGAGGAAACAAAAAAATCTCCGCCCTGTTTCATGTTTAAGCCATTTTTATGTATTTGCGTTGGTGTTTGGTTTATCCCGAGTTTGTGTGCGTTGTGGTTGATTGACATACATAAAAAGCGCGCCTCGTGTCCTTGTTCATTAAATTCGCTTTAATTAACAGTGAATTCTGTGTGCTTTCTGGCCGTGTCAACTGGGGAACTCTTTTTTTTTGGTTCACGAGCGCAGCAATGTGAGAAATATTCGATTGATTTATCGTGCACACCGCACGGATTAATGAATATCACTCAATTGATTCGGTGGATGTCAGAGGAAGAGGTGTGGGAGGGGCATGCAGTGGAACGATTGAATGAAAAACACCATAATTAATTCATGAAAACGCATTAAAAGTAGGGAGGGCTGCTGCCGCTGACAACGCCGGTTGATGTATGTGGTGACGTGTGTCCCCACCCAGGGGAGAAAGGGGGGTAGGGCAATTCTATTGTGTCCGGTAGTGATGGGAATTTGCAATTTCATCGCGGCGCGGGGGCGGCTTTTGATTTAAAGTCCGAAATTGATACCCGAAGAAAGCCATTGAACCGTGCAGAGTGGTCCTCCTGATTGATCGCTGCACGTTTACAAATTATTTAAACTGTAATTAATAATCGTTTGGGGAGGCGATGCAGAGCGAGAGAGCGTGCGTGAGTGCGTGTTTTCGGGATTGTTATCCGAATCCCGTGATTAATTGCAGCTTGCGGTGATTCTTCATTTCAATGAAATAATCAGAATTAATTGATTAGGGGTCGATAGAAACAAAAGTTTCACTTTTTGAAAAATAACTCGTAACGATTCATTGTCTCATTTACATTATCTGTGATGATTGTAATTAATTGTAGCTTTGTCGCACTTCAGAATCATTTAGAGGCACCACCTCCGTTGATATCTAACACAATATGGTGACACACCCACGCACACTCATTCTCTCGACCGCACACAATCACAATCCACACGGTGTATCTTTCCACAGGTCATGTCCAACACGGGCGAGCATTTCGGGGACGCCCTGTTGCCCTCGGGCGCTGGCCCAGGTTCACCCAAAGATAAGACTTCATCATCATCATCGTCGTCGGAACGAGAAGACGGAGATAACAACAACGACGACGACGACGACGAAAACAATGAGCCCAACAGGGCAGAATTCAAGGTCGAAAAGAAGGATGCCTTCCTGAAGCGGTTGAACGAGTGTCAAGCGGCGGCGGAGGGAGGAGAGATGGACGAGAGTGTCCTGTTGAATCCACTGCCGGCGCTGCCGGAAGAGAGCGAAACAAGCGACTCGGACCACATGACCGCGGCTGAGAACGAAAACAATCAGAACAAGCACTCGGAGCAGAGCAGTGTTTCGCCGATTCGGTACATTGATGAGCCGCCCCGGCAATCAAGCTCGACACCGGAAGTGTTGACTGTTCCGGTGGAGAAGGACGGCGTGGTGCTGGTCTCGGGCGAGGAGAACGAATTCCTCAACCCGAACAACATTTCGCCAATCTTGAAGACGAACAACAGATTCGCGGATGAATCGCTGAGGAGAATCGTCGAAGAAGACGACGACGACGATGACGATGTAGACGATTACATCATTGCCAACAAGGAAGCGTTGAAGCGCAAGCGGCAGGAGGACAGTTTCGACAACATTTCCATGATTTCGACCGACTCACTTGCCAGCAGCGTGGCGTACGGTTCCGCCAAGAAGCCCAAACTGATCCGCACCGGATCGATTACGCGAGGCCTTCGTCGCAGCATGAGCTTTGCCGCGATCAAAACGCCAATCGCGTCGATGCTTCGATCCCGCCGCAACTCGGTCGACCCGAACTCCTCCATCAGCTCCATCACCTCAATCGAAACCACCTTCAACGAATCGATCAAAAAGCCCGTCAAAGAGAAGCTGCTCAGCATCCGCGACAAAATCACCAAAAGCAGCAAGAAGGAAACCCCAAAATCAATCAAGAACAAAGGTCTCATCACGTCCGCCAACCTCGACAGCCTGAAAAAGGTCTGCAAGTTCAAAACGGTCAACACGCCGGAACACTCCAAGACGGAGGTCGATTTCAAAACGCCAATCGCGCCCGCCCCCAGCCATTCGTCATCGGCCAAGTCCAAGATGAAGTCCATCTTCAACCGACACTCGATTGTCGCGGCCGCGGCCGCCGCACCGCCGGTCTTCACCATTGAGCCCAAGGAGGACATCGTCGCCGCAGCTACGGAACTAAACGCGTCTCTCGCGAACGATGATTGCGCCGTGCCGGCCACGGCAACCGGTTCCGACGAGGACCTCCCCGCGACCGCGACGACGACGACTGCGACGGTATCTATTACACTTTCATCACAATTTGCCATCAATTTATTGTAGTTAGAATGTACGTCTGTTTGTGTGTGTGTGAACGTATCTGTGTGTATGTTATCAAAAGGGCAACAAAAAAAATGTGTGTTTTGAATTCTTCGCATATAGAGTTTTCCGCCCGACTTCCCGCCAAAAAATGCTATTTTCCAACTATTTACGGACACAATAGAATTGCGTTGACCCCATCCCGCAGAAAACAAATCAAAAAATCGAACCCACCCCCTCTCAAATTGGCGCTTGTTGATGAAATGTATGACAACTAACCTCAATCGCGCGCTCGCACTCACTCACTCTCTCATACTCGCTTCTTCGCACCACCACCACCACACTTTCGCACCTCCCCTCTTTTTTGCTCTATATGCTAAGGATATCAAAATCACATTTTCATCCCGATCCTAGTAGTTTTTTTTTGCTTGTTTAACTCACAACCCTCCTTCCATCACTAATCAACAGCAAACCTAGCTATGTACTAACACAAAAAAATAGGGGGACATGAATTTGATTAGCCAAAAACCGCGCGCCAATTATTTGCCTTGCTCGCTCAACTGCAAACGAGTGCGCTCGCGATCCGGTGTACGATGATACCGGGGCTCGTTCGACCACAAATCTCTAATTTTGTTGTGGTTTTGACGCACAATTGGCAATCGCCAATCGCGGGTTCTAACGGGGTGGATTTTGATCTGAGTGGGGTATCATTTAAAGTGTTGAGGATGCTGAGGAGTTGTTTAGCTAATTCAATTCTAGTTGATTGAAATTAAAAGTTATCAAAAAATTATTAAAACTTATTCAACAAAATACCTCAAGTAAAATTGGCTATCGAACAAAATTGAGTATTTTTCGCATCCTGAAGTTGAAGGTGACGAAAATAAAGCTGTCAAAAGTGTCATGCAAATGTTTGATCAGCAGTCTAGTTAAAAAAAAAAGCGTAATCTTGTTTCAAGCTTAAGATTTTACCTCACGTAGTGCATGCTCGACCCGGTGAGCGAGTGTGGATTTGATATCCGAAATTGAGTCACATGTTAGTGAAAGTGTTGGCACATTTTACTATACCCAAATCGACACATTTTTTCGAGAATATGTATCTTACATGCACAGCACATGTCAAAGTTTGCGAACGACCTAAATTGATATTGAAATCATTACACTTTTCGTCTGAAGTGTTGATTGAAATTCATCCATAAAAACCATATAAAAAAGTCAGCTTAAAGTTAAAGAAAGAATTTTTAAAATCAAGAAATTCAAACTTTATAAATTTTTAGAATATCAAGAAATTTAAGAATAAGATAAGATCAAAAATTACTATAAAATCAAGAAGTCGAAATCAAGAAGATTCTAAAATTCAAGAAATTTTAGAAATACATGAAATTCAAGAAAATGAAGAAATTCAAAAAAATCAAGAAATTCAAGAAATTCAAGAATTTTAAGAAGTTTAAGAAATTCAAGAAATTCATAAAATTCAAGAAATTTAAAAAATTCAAAAAATTCAAGAAATTTATAAAAATTTAAGAAATTCAAGAAATTTAAGAAATTCAAAAAAACAAGAAATTCAAGAAATTCAAGAAATTCAAAAAATAGCATAGCATAGCATAGCATTGGTGTCTACCCGTAGCTGCTACTTCGTTATTGACCAGGACCCCCAAACATTGCTCCGTGGACCACAGATGAAAAATAGGAACCAATCATCACCCCTTCGCAATTTTTAAAGGTCCCTATCGTGCTGATCAATACCGACGCCGGCCACGACCAGTGGTAAGACACGGGGAAGTGGATGGGAATGTTAGCCGATACTTGAGTGATGGGACCGCTAAATCAGCTGCGTCTCCGACAAAGTATCACATGAGTTTTGAGGGGTTAGTAAGATGGGTATGAGGTCAGGATTCACTGTGGTAGGTGATGCGACCATGAGCAATTTGTTTATCGGTTGAAATTTTAAAAATCTTAGGCAGCCGGCTGCGGAAAGATACCTATCTAGGGATTTAAATATAGTATTAATTCGACCGCGATTCTCCAGAAATTCTCCGTCGGCGTGCCTTCTGATCAACGGTGATGTAGCTTCATTCATTAAAATTATTTTATATCATTCATTAAAATTATTTTATATCATAAGCCTTGAAACATATTCGTCGACGTGCCTTCCGATCCTCGATGATATGGAAAGGAAATGATCCAGCAATACGACTTGCTTGTCTCAAAAACCAAAAATCGGATCGTTTCTATCGAAAACTATATAAAGAGAACAAAAATAAAATTCATCGGCCAACGAACGCGCGAACAAAAAATAAATGAAAAAAGAAGAAGAAGAAATCCAATCTCTCGAACAGCGACACAAAAGAGACGGAAAATAACACGAAAAAAAACAGGAATGCACGTCCCCACAAGCACCGCACTGCTGATCATTCAAAAAAACAAGAAATTCAAGAAATTCAAAAAATTTCAAGAAATTCAAGAAATTTTAGAAATTCAAGAATTTCAAGAAATTAAAAAAATTCAAGAAATTCAAGAAATTTAAGAAATTTAAGAAATTCAAGAAATTCAAAAAAATTCAAGAAATTCTAGAATTTCAGAAATTCCACAAATTCAAGAAATTCGAGAAATTCAAGAAATTCAAGAAATTCAAGAAATTTGAAAAAATCAAGAAATTTCAAGAAATCTCAAGAAATTCAAGAAATTTTAGAAATTCAAGAAATTTAAGAAATTCAAGAAATTTAAGAAATTTAAGAAATTCAAGAAATTTAAGAAATTCAAGAAATTTAAGAAATTCAAGAAATTCAAGAAATTCAAGAAATTCAAGAAATTTGAAAAAATAAAAAAAAAATAAGATTTTTTGGAAATTCAGAAAATTTAAGAAATGCAAGAAATTTAGAAAATCGAAAAATTCAAGAAATTTAAGAAATTCAGAAAAATAAAGAAACTCAAGTAATTCAAAAAAAATATCAAGAAATTAAAAAAAAAACGAGAAATTCAAGAAATTCTAAACATTAAAAAAAATTCAAGAAATTCATGAAATTTAAGAAATTCATGAAATTTAAGAAATTGAGGTAATTCAAGAAATTTAAGATATTTAAGAAATTCAAGAATTCAATAAGATCAAAAATTGAAGAAAAAAAATCAGGAATTCAAAATCAAGAAAGTTTAACAAATTCAAGAATTACAAGAATCAAGAAATTTTAGAGGATTCAAGAAATTTAAGAGGATTCAAGAATCTAAGAAATTCAAGAAATTCAAGAAATTCAAGAAATTCAAGAAATTTAATAAATTTAAGAAATTCAAGAATTTCAAGAAATTCGAAAAAATTAAAAAAATTAAGAAATTTTGGAAATTTAAAAAAATTATTAAATTCAAGATACTGAGAAAATCGAAAAATTCAAGAAATTCATGAAATGCAGAAAAATTAAGAAACTCAAGAAATTAAAAAAAGAAAAATTCAAGAAATTCTAAAAATTTAAAAAAATTAAGAAATTCATGAAATTTAAGAAATTCAAGAAATTTAAAAAATGTAAGAAATTTAAGATCTTAAAGAAATTCAAGAATTCAATACGATCATAAATTGAGAAAAATAATCAGGAATTCAAAATCAAGAAAATTTAAGAAATTCAAGAAATACAAGAATCAAGAAATTTAAGAGGATTCAAGAAATTTAAGAGGATTCAAGAAATTTAAGAAAAACAATTAGTTCAAGGAATTCAGAAAATTTAGAAAATTAAAAAAAAAAATAAAAAATTAAGATAATTCAAGAAAATTTAAAAAAAATATCAAAAATTTCAAAAATTTCAGAATTTTGTAAAATTTAAGAAATTAAAAAAAAGAGACTGGCAAAAATTAAGAAATTTAACAAATTTCAAAAATTTTAGAAATTTCAAAAAATCTAAAAATTTCAGAAATTTAAGAAATTTAAAAAGTACCTAAGAATTTTTTTTTGAAAATTGAAGAAATTCAAGAAAATATATGATATTTAAAAAAAAACAAAAAAATAAGAAATTTAGGAAATTATTTTTGAAGAAATTGAAAGTATAATTTTCCAGAATAAGTTCCATTAATTTATGAAATTAAAAAAATAAAGAAATTCCACAAATTCCAGAAATTCTAGAAAGTACGAATTACTTTCTAGAATTTCTATTTTAAATTACTTCATAAATAGAAGTAATTTAAAAAAATAAGAAATTAAAAAAAGTTAACTTGAAAATTTTGGAATAGGAAGACAATAACTTCCTTGGTTGCTGTGAAAAATAATAAAAATAATTGGTCAAATTGAAATTGAAAAAAAATGTGTAAAATCGAAAAAATATCAGAATATCGCTTATGTATGCATTTTCAATCAAATAACACCTTCTGATATTTTATCATTTTTTGAATTTTGGATAAATCATGATATTTGTATAAAGCAGCATATGAGAAGGTTCAAAGTTTTAATTTCAATTGTGTGTAGATAAGCCTTATAATATGTAGTATTTCAAAATGTTTAGCATTTCTTTAACCTTACAGAAAGAGCAACATGAAAAAAGATTATCTAATTTTAAAAAAATGTATTAAGGCCATTAGGCCATCGCAAATATGTCGACCTGTCGATTTCAATTTTCCAACTATTTTATTTTATTGTCAAAAAAGTTGGTTGGTTGGTTGTTTTTATTAAGGTATAGGTTTTTTCGGCATTGCTTTTATTTTTTATGTTTTGTTCAAAACTGTAACTTATCAATTTCATATCAAAAGTGTTAAAATTGGATTGATTACATCTATTTTTTTGAAAAGGTCATAAACGCAATTAGATTTTTAAGAACTTAAGGAATAACGTTTCATTTTTGTTCAATTTGAAATAAGTAAAGTTCTGAAAAAAAAATCATTTCATTTCGATCTTTAATTTATCGTTGCTGTTAGGCATCATGAATTAATTATCGTGCATTGGATGCGTTTTTTCGCCCTCCCCCCCAAACTACCATCGATGAATGGCAACTGTTTTCGGCAGTGCAACCATTTTTTTTTGACAACTTTTTAACGCACCCCCCAGCTTAATCCTCATGCAACCGCGGCGGGCAAAAATATAATTCATCATCAGCAGTTTTACTTGTTGCCCGAATCGCGGGCGCACTCGCCACTGCAAAATAAAACAGCAATTTATGCAAAAATTGTGACAGTCGTGGTGCGGTGAGTTTGCTTTTTTTCACACCTGGGCGGGAATGGGGCGGGATTGGGGCTAGGGCAGGGTGGCCACCTCGGGAAAAAACCGGGAAAACCGGGAAAAAACCGGGATTTTTATCCACCGGGAGAAAACCGGGAAAAACTCGGGAATTCGACTGAGAAACCGGGAAAATATTTTTAGTCTTTATAAAATTTGACAAAAGCCTCTTTAATGTATTCAATATGTTCTTTTCTCAAAAAGAATATTATTCCTGTTATTCTAAATGAAGACTTCGCGAAAACTATGTTTGAATTTGTGTAGTAGACTCATGCTTCTTGGCTATGGATGTTTTTTTTTCTGTAGTATCCTATGATATTTTTACTTGGAGAATTTGTTTTTTTAAATATAGCATTTGTTTGCTCTACAGCGTGGTTTTCAACCTGGGGTGCATGACACCGTAACGGCGGACATTTGTCGCAAACAAAATGTTTAAGAGACAAAAATAACAAATTGATTTGAAGCAACAAACTAACAACCATATTTAAGGTGCAGTGAGTTACGAATGAATTTAAAAATATTTAGATGATAAATCTATAGTTTGCATTCGTTAAGCAAATTTAAGAATTTTAAGTAAAGTGCACCGTTTTTTATTTTTTTTTTTTGGTTTATTTCTACGAATATTTGTTTCACATTTGTAAATTGTGCCAACTACCATTTAGGTATTTAAAACATTCAATATTTTTGTAAAAATATCTTATGTTCTATAATTTAGATATTGTCAATTTGACCTTTCTTTGGTAAAATATTAGTTTTGCATAAAATTAAAATCAGGATTATTTAAAATTTAAAGATCAAGATTTTTCTTTCGAATTGTCACACAAAATACACTCTTTTAAAATATTTTTCATGGCCTGTATCTCAGCAACAAAAGAATGGATCAAAAATGTTTAAAAATGAAAGCAGTTAAGAATTTTGTCAACCATTCTATTTTTTAGAGATAAAACCGAATTATTCTTTATTGAAAATAATTACAATTTCTGAAAAGTACTATTAAATAGCATGTTTAAATCTGAAATCAAAACAGTTCTTGAAAATCTTTTGAATGTATATTTTGAGCAGTTTCAAAATCTCTGTTTTAAAAACAATTCGTCCGTCATCAGAAATTTACAAAAATAAAAATTAAAACATATATGAGAAATGTTTGTACAAATAAAAAAATCTATGAACATTTGGTTTACAAAAGGAATATTTCCGAATTATTGACATTTTTAGTAGATAGTTTAAAAGAAATAAAGAAATACATTTCATTTTGAAGCTTTACTTAGAAAACTGATTTGAAGAAACGACGTTGTTTGGCCTATCCAGTATAAGTTTTTAAACAACTCTAGAAACAAGATTTACAAAAAAATAAAAAAATATAAAAATTTAAAGAACATGCCATAGTCTCAACATTTGAATGCAAAAAGTGTTTAAAAAGGCATTTTAAACTAGTTCAGTTATTTTGCAATCATTAATCTTCAAAAAATGTAAAAATTTGTCGAAAATAAAAATGTCAACGAAAAAAACTTTGCGATACTAAAGATTGAACATTTTCAAAAATTCAAGAGATTATTAAATCAACCCAAACATGCTTAAAAATGGTTCTAAACGCAAGGAAATGCACTTTAAACAGATTTCAGCTGATTGCACTCAAATTTCCATTTTGATGTTTTTTGAAAAAATATTTTTTTGCCTCCTGATTATTCGGGTCAACTTTGAAGGGGGGCGACAAAAACTTTAAATAAAATTTGTATCAGCCTTATGCGTTGTTGAAAAAATCGCAAAACGGCAATTTTTTACGATTTTTACCATTTTGTATTTTCGAAAAATTCCAAATTTCAAATTCATCCCATCAATGTATGTATTAACTTACCGAAGATAATTAATCGGTTACCGTTACCGGTACCGTTTTTTTTACTTTCTATGGCACTTTTCCTGCACTGCTGTCTAAGTGTATAAATTTTTGTTTGGACTAATGATGCAAAAATACTTTAAAAAAAAAGTACTCACATAATTTAAGCCAAAACTTAATAATTAATTCACAGGAATTGGTGATTCTTGGAAGAATCGTTTTTCTTGAATTCACAAAACTTTGTTTCAAAGAAAATTTACGAGCATTTACATAAATGTTGATAACAATGTATTTTTGCAAACCTTTTCTTGTTAATTCATTTCCTGCTTTCTAATAATAATTTATGTTTTTCTAAAAAATAAAAACGTTTTTTTTATTTTGAGTTTGTAAAATCCCAATCATTTGTGAAATTAGAGGTTTGGATTGGAAAAAGATAAAAACGGCGTTTACAACTTACTTACTTTGTTCTCAAGATATTTGAAAGCTTGTTTAAGGAATTCAAACTTTGAACCAAATTTATGCCTTCAAAAAGTATTTTGATACTAATGCTAGCCTAAAAAACATTGAAGTTTGGCTTAAAAACATTCCGGAAAAAAACGGGAAAAAACCGGGAAATTGAAAATCGAAATCTGGTGGCCACCCTGGGCTAGGGGAGAAGGAAGGAAGTTTGACTGCTTGATCGACGATTTACACACACGGTGGGCGGCCGGATTGAAAGGCTCTGCTGCGGTTAAATTGTGCATTGATTGTTGATTTTTTTTGCGTGTACAGGGGGGAGGGATGTGATTAAACTTGAATTTGAGTGTTTGTTCAATAAATTACGGAATGAGTGAGTGAATCGTTTTTTTTTGTTGTTTCTACCTATTCAGAAGTATGGTGGGTTGGATTAATTGCTGTTGTTTTTTTTTGTTTAAAAGTTTAATTCGAAAAGTATGCACCGGATATCGGAATGGTGCATCGGATTATTTGTATTGGGCGCGGGATGCCACACGTGGGGGAGCATTTTTAGTATGCATCACGTCGCGCAGTTAGCACGTGCTGCACCCTGCGTTGGGTGTTTATGAAGATCCTGCGGTGCTGAAATGAATTCCAATTTAAATTGTCCCATTATTGTCGATAAATTGTGGCTTCATCACATTATTTAACATACACACTCACTATAAACCGTGAGTGCAAACATTGCGGTTTTTGGATTTGTTTTTTGTTGTTCTATTCTGGAGTGTGGTCGCGCGTTCATTGCAAATGCGGTTTTTGGTTTAATCGATTCATGGTAGATTAGTGCATGTTTACTTACTAATATTTACAGGTTTTTGTTTGTGCAAACCTTAAATAGTTTATTTGTTTTTCGTTTCCCTGCAGGTGGTTGACGAGCACGTGGTTACGTCCAAGCCAGAACCTAAAAATACCAAAACTCACATCGTGAAAGCGGATTGGTTCTGGTACACGATCCAGAATGGTTACGCCGACGAAGGACGATACCTGTTTGGAGATGTAAGTCCTTTATTGTTTAATTATTTTCCAAACAGCCTAAAAATAAATCATTTTCTCTCAGTACCTCGACAGCATAGCCAACACCCCGGGCGCGGACCGGCGAGACTCGCTTCCGATCAGCTTCAACAAGCGCAAGCGGAAACGTCTCTCGCACCGGACGCCGGCCGGCGGCGAGGGAACTCCGCTGGGCGCCGGCAAGCGGCGCTCGTCCGTATCGGACGCGGGCCTGCTGTCGGTGTCGGGAAGCTTCCTCGATTGCACCACCAGCCCGGACCAGAACAAGCATGAGGGCAGCAAAAAGAACGCCATCATCGCGGAGACGGCGGACGCCTCGATCGACCAGACGATCAAGAGCCAATCGATGCGGCACAACCACTTTATGGACTTTTACCACACGGAGTCGAACTACGTCGGGATCCTGGACACGATTGTCAATGTGAGTCGTGACCAATTTTCTCCGGTAATTCGTCTTACTAATTCTCTCCCCACTCCAAAACAACCAGCTCTTCAAGGACCCCCTCGAGGAGATGATCGAGAAGGACACGGAGAACGCGCTGCTCAACAAGTCCGAGCTCAAGTCGATCTTCAGCAATTTCCTGCCGATTCACGACGTCCACAAGCGCATGCTGAACCGGCTGAAGGAGATCCACGCGAACTGGGCCGAGGACCACCTGATCGGCCAGATCATCATCGACAACCGGGACGAGCTGATCAAGGCGTACCCGCCGTACGTGAACTTTTTCGAAAAGATGAAGGAAACGCTGCTGCAGTGCGACGCGGCCAATCCGCGCTTCCACGCCTTCCTCAAGATCAACCAGGCCAAGCCCGAGTGCGGACGGCAGACGCTGCAGGACCTGATGATTCGGCCGGTGCAGCGGCTACCGAGCATCAGCTTGCTGCTAAATGGTAAGTTCTTCAACCTCTCAAAAACCCTTAAATATCACTAATCAACCTTTTCGTTCGCGCAGACATCCTCAAGCACACCGGCAAGGGCAACCCGGACCACCGGAAGCTGGACGAGGCGCTGAAGGCGATCAAGGAGGTGATGACGCACATCAACGAGGACAAGCGCAAGACGGAGGGCCAGCTGGCCATGTTTGACATCTTCAACGACATCGACAACTGCCCGGTGAGTATTGTTTTTACTGTGCTTGATTTTTTGTTAGTTTGCGTCTCTTTCAGCACAAATCGTACATTTATTCAACGAGGTTCACCTAGTCCGATAATTACGACGAGTGATGAAAAAAATATTTCAGTGCTGAAATTATTAATTTTTAGCTCTTGTATCGAAAATGTTAAAATATGAACATGTTAAAATGTTAAAATGTTAAAATGTTAAAAAGTTAATATATTAAAATGTTAAAATGTTAAAATGTTAAAGTGTTAAAATGTTAAAATGTTAAAATGTTAAAATGTTAAAATGTAAAAATGTTAAAATGTTAAAATGTTAAAATGTTAAAATGTTAAAATGTTAAAATGTTAAAATGTTAAAATGTTAAAATATTAAAATGTTAAAATGTTAAAATGTTAAAATGTTAAAATGTTAAAATGTTAAAATGTTAAAATGTTAAAATGTTAAAATGTTAAAATGTTAAAATGTTAAAATGTTAAAATGTTAAAAAGTTAAAATGTTAAAATGTTAAAATGTTAAAATGTTAAAATGTTAAAATGTTAAAATGTTAAAATGTTAAAAAGTTAAGATGTTAAAATGTTAAAATGTTAAAATGTTAAAATGTTAAAAAGTTAAAATGTTAAAATGTTTAAATGTTAAAATGTTAAAATGTTAAAATGTTAAAATGTTAAAATGTTAAAATGTTAAAATGTTAAAATGTTAAAATGTTAAACAGTAAAAAATGGTGGGCCTCGTTAAAGAATATTCTGGTTTATTTCAAATTCCGATAAACACTACCGCATAAAGGTTTTTTTTTGTGAAAACAAAGTTATTGTGCATGCTTGCTTATATATTTTGGAAACTAATGATTGTAAAAATTATCTTGAATGGCTTTTAAAGCATTTTATAACACTTTTTTCATTCAATTCTTGAAATCAAATATTTTTGATTTTTACATATTTTATTTTGTTGCTCAAGCATGCTAAATATGATAATTATACAGAAAAATGCATTTTAGATTGTTTTCAGCAGATTAAACTACTATCTGCATTGACATTTCAAAGTTTTTTGAAGAATTTTTTTTTGTCCCTGATTTTTCAAAACCAATTTTGAAGGATAGGTGGCATAAACTTTGAAAAATATTTGCAACGGCCTTTATTAACTTAAAAAAATAACTTGAAAATTCTAGAAACTTAAAACAACTTAAAAATTAATGCAATAATTTTAGGGAGTTAAGAAAATTTAGGAATTCTGAACATTTAGAAATTAATAAAAAGCACATTAAATAAGGCTGGTACGAATTTTATTAAAAAGTTCTTTTCCCTCGGCTTTTGTCAAAGTCGAAAGAAAGGGTATAAAAAATAGCAAAATTTTCTATTTCAATCCAAATTTTGAAGCAAAAGTATCATAATAATTGATTTATGTCTTCTTTTCGATCTGTGGTCCCAAATTTCAAAATTGGCGAAAGGCCAAAAGTTCCCTATTTGATAAACAATTGCAAAAGAGCAATTCTCTGAGTTTTCGGTCATTCTATTTTTTTTTGTATTTTTTAATCCGGCTGAAACTTTTTTGGTGCCTTCGGTATGCCCAAAGAAGCCATTTTGCATCATTAGTTTGTCCATATAATTTTCCATACAAATTTGGCAGCTGTCCATACAAAAATGATATGTGAAAATTCAAAAATCTGTATCTTTTGAAGGAATTTTTTGATCGAGTTGGTGTCTTCGACAAAGTTGTAGGTATGGATGTGGACTACACTGAAAAAAATGATACACGGTAAAAAAAAATTTGGTGATTTTTTATTTAACTTTTTGTCATTAAAACTTGATTTGCAAAAAACACTATTTTTATTTTTTTTTATTTTTTGATATGTTTTAGAGGACATAAAATGCAAACTTTTCAGAAATTTCCAGAATGGGCAAAAAATCTTTGATCGAGTTATGATTTTTTGAATCAATACAGATTTTTTCAAAAAATCGAAATATCGGTCGCAAAAATTTTTCAACTTCATTTTTCGATGTGAAATCGAATTTGCAATCAAAAAGTACTTTAGTGAATTTTTGATAAAGTGCACCGTTTTCAAGTTATAGCCATTTTTAGGTAACTTTTTTGAAAATAGTCGCAGTTTTTCATTTTTTTTAAATTAGTGCCCATGTTTGCCCACCTTTGAAAAAAATATTTTTGAAAAGCTGAGAAAATTTTCTATATTTTGCTTTAATGAACTTTGTTGATGCGACCCATAGTTGCTGAGATATTGCTATGCAAAGGCTAAAAAACAGGAAAATTGATGTTTTCTAAGTCTCACCCAAACAACCCACCATTTTCTAATGTCGATATCTCAGCAACTATAGGCCCGATTAACAACGGGCCAAACGGGACCGATATTTCGATTTTTTGAAAAAATCAGTATTGATTCAAAAAATAATAACTCGGTCAAAGATTTTTTGCCCATTCTGGAAATTTCTGAAAAGTTGGCATTTTATGTCCTCTAAAACATATCAAAAAATAAAAAAAATTAAAAATAGTGTTTTTTTGCAAATCAAGTTTTAGTGACAAAAAGTTAAATAAAAAATCACCAAATTTTTTTTTACCGTGTAGCATTTTTTTCAGTGTAGTCCATATCCATACCTACAACTTTGCCGAAGACACCAACTCGATCAAAAAAATTCCTTCAAAAGATACAGATTTTTGAATTTTCACATATCATTTTTGTATGGACAGCTGCCAAATTTGTATGGAAAATTATATGGACAAACTAATGATGCAAAATGGCTTCTTTGGGCATACCGAAGGCACCAAAAAAGTTTCAGCCGGATAAAAAAATACAAAAATTAAAATTGAAGAAAAAAGACCGATTCCGTAGAGAACTGCTCAAAAGTAAACGTTATAAAGTCGACTCTCTAGCTGTCAATCTTCTCGATAATGATATTGCTCCAGCTGTCATTAGAAAGATTCCACTGTGCAATGTATTTACAATAGTTTACAATCCATTGTACAACTTTTTTCAATGATAAATAAAACTTTCAACAATATTTTTTTTGCCACCTGATTTGGGGACCATCCATAAACTACGTGGAAACCCCTTAAGGGGGGAGGGTGTATGGCGATTTCTAAAAGTGGTTTATAGGTGATCCCTTGCCAAAAACTTGAAATTCAAAAAAATCGCAAAATTTTTTAACTATTTTTAAATTATCCAAAAGCCAATAACAATACGTTCCAGACTCAATTATCCAAAATTCGATTATCCGACATTTTTTTCGTATTTTTTTTTAATTTCCAACATTCAATTTGAGTTTTCCGACCCCATTCACGTGGTTACGTGGAATGGTTTATTGTCTATTAAATAAATAAAAAATGCAACATTTTCAACATTTGCAACATTTTATCACCGTCATTCCGCCATCTTGAATTTAAATGTTCTAAATCATTTTAGAGTAGTTTAAGGATCATACTTGAGCTCAACAATAAAAAATAAGACAACAACAAAAAACATGTTTCGTGATTCGATTATCCGAAGTGAAATTTTGCCAAGGGCTTCGGATAATCGAGTCTGGACTGTAAATCCAATAAATCGTGATTATGATGATTGAATTTAAAACAAAATGATTTTACGAAAAATTGTAAAGTTTTGGAACTTTGGTGTCTTAAGAAGAAAATTTGTTGCCAATGGGAAAAAGCTACTTTTGGCTTGGTTGAAAATCAGGATGTTTCACGATTAGGGTGTTTTAGCCTCTCAATCCAAGCGTGCTGGTGTCCACCAACATTTTATTTCGCACTCTACGCGTTCTGCTGTAAATTTGGTCAAGGCATCAAAATTCTGTTTTCTAACGTAGCGACTTAAGGTTCATTTCAAGAGAAAAGTGAAGTTCTGAGAAAACCATTTCAATCTTCAAAATTGATTTTGGACTTGAATGTTAAAAGTTACAGCAATTTTTTTGTAAAAAAAAAATGATGCAATTTTAAAACTTGAATATCTGAAAAAAGTGCTAATTTTCAAGGAAAAAGTGTATTGGACCACCTTAACGAAATTCGTAAACTGTTTGTGTTCCATGTCGGGGAAACATACCCTTTCCAATCAAACACCTATCTTCGTCGTATGGAGAGTTTGATGCTCGATTAAAGCTCCAAAAATATTGTTTAGGCTATGAACTTACCAGCAACAGCACCGCCTCGAGTAAGCACGCAAACGTATGCCACTTACTGGCCAAAAAGATCTAATTAATTAAATGCACTTTTGGTCATGATTTCTATTTTGCGAGACCATTTCTCATCATTTTGTTGGCACACACAGTGACACACGCGAGAAACCCTCAAACGCTTAATGAATATCGCCAAAATCAACTTTTCACTTTCGCTTACTTTTTCACGGCGCTTTCAATACAAAACTGCCCCCAACTTTCGGCAACATGTTCTTTTGCACATTAGTTAGTCACTCACTTGAAAAATAATCCCGAAACATGTAAATATTTAGCAAGCGGCCATCAAAAACAAACGCGCCAAGTCTTTTGACGTTTGAATTTCGACGACCCATTCCCATCGAAGGCTTAAGAAAACCGAGCGAGAAGCGAAGGCAAATAAAGGCCACCAACACCACCAGCAGAGCCTGTTGGAGTGAGCCAGCGATGCCAGGAAATTTTCTCTATAAATGCTACTTTTCGTGAGTGTTCACAGTTTTTCACAGGTGGCAACTCTAAGCAGACCCAAAAGAGCGCTGAAAAAAAAAAACTAAGCTGAAAATAGGAAAATTGGCGTGGCCCAATGCATTCTCGTCTGATTAAAATACATTTGGGAAATATAAGGAATTGAATAAATTTTAGTAAAAGTGAAAATAAACATTAATGTTCACAAAAAGTTGCTCTACTCGTTGGTGTACTTGGTTTTAGTGAATTTCAAGGAACACTCCAGATTATCCAGCATCATTCAAACACGACCGCTTATTAGGCTTAAAATGGGTATATTTTCCCTAATTTTGACAGCCAGCTGTCCTTAGATTGCATATAGAAATAATAACAGCTTAGATTTTTTTTTATCAAAACCCAAAATAACTTATCATTTTCATCCCATTTCCCAAACAGCCCCACCTGGTGTCATCCCACCGGCACTTTGTCTCGCGCTGCGAGGTGACCGAGCTGACCGACAGCCTGAGCGGCCGGGGCGACTCGCTGATGCTGTTTCTGTTTAGCGACACGCTGGAAGTGTGCAAGAAACGGTCGCGGGCGTTCAACAACGCCAAATCGCCGAGCACGAACGGGCTCAACACGACGCGCTGCCAAACCTCGAAGCCGTACAAACACATCAAGCTGATGCCGCTGAGCTCGCTGCGGCTCGTCGTCAACATCCAGGACAGCCCGCGGGCGTTCGCGTTGAATTGTAGGGCGACGGTGGACAACAAGGACCGGCTGCACTCGTTCAGCATCTGCGACGAGGAGATGGACAAGATCGTCTACCTGCGGAGTTTGTGCAAGCAGCTGGCGGAGAACGCGTGCAAGGCGGACGCGGAAAAGTTTATGGTCAACTGTGAGTCGGAGGAGTTGGGGATCGATGTGACCGATATTAACGTGGGGACGCTGTCGAAGGCGTTCAAGTTTGCCACGAGGACGAGGATGCGGGTAAGAAGATGGGAGCGAGAGTTGTGAGATTGGTGGTGATTGTAATTGGGATTTCTTTTTTGTTTCTTTTGCAGGTTGGCCGCGCCTTCTCGTTCAACAAAACGCCGTCCAAGCTGAAGCGAGCCGTTACGACCATGATGACGTCCCCGTTCGGAAGCACCCAGTCGCTGACGCCAGCCTCGCAGCTAGCCCAGATGAAGCTGGCCAGCTGTACGAACCTAAACGTATGCATTCCGCATGAGCCCACAGAAAATTAAGCACACACACAAGCTCACACCCGTCCACACTCATTAATTATAAAACTAACACACAAAAAATAGCCATTCAGATAAAGCCACCATTCTCAAGAGAGAGAGAGAGCGTGGTTGGCCAAATTTGTTTTCGGCTTGACCTGCAAGTCGAAAGCGATTTTGGGCCACCAGCGCATCAGGAATTAACAGGTTTTTTCCCCCTTCCCCAAACCCGCTTCACACACGACAGGAAGTCGGCGAGGAGTCGTCCGAAAGTGGTGACTCGAAGGCGTCCACGTCCCCGTCGGCGGCGTCGGAAATCCTGTTGGCCCCAATGTCCGTCCAACCGACCCGCAAGAACAAACATCCGCCGATGTCGATGGCGGCCCTGCGACGGCTCTAGGAACAGGAAGCGGTGGTGGCCTCTTCTCATTACCGTGTGGAGCGAGCGAGCGAGGAAGGAGAAAAATATTGTGCCCACATCACACTCAAACCAGCAGAATCTCGGAAATGTCCTCGAGGAAGATGCTAGTTGGCAGAAGCCTTTTGTTTTACCACTTTTTTTTTTGTTTTTCTCTACTCTTTTGTGTGGGAAATAACGATTTTTGTTTCGGTCGGAAACGAGAACACGTTGTCGAGAGAGGAAGGGTGAAGAAGCTGTGCTTTCGTAATGATCATCGGCTCAAGTAGAAAAGGGAAGAAAGCAGGTGGAAAATTGTTGTAAATATTTTACTATATCTATTGAAGCTTATCGGAAATTGAGAGCACCAGCAGCAGGGACGTTTCCACTTTTTAAGTCGTAAGATTTTATTTTGATTAGCATTATTTTCTGTATGTGAACGTTTATTTGTGTCAGCTGATAAATATTTGTAAAATCGAACATAGTTTTATGCCGAATCAATACAGTAAGATAGATTTAAAAGACATGGGCGGGGCGGCCCGGCTTAGTTACGAAAAAGATTACAAAAACAAAACGTTGTTCACGTTCTGGAATGTGAACAGCTCTCACACGCTCGAATGTTGTATTTATATGATAGAAAACAATTATTTGGAACCGTTTCGTAGATCCATCGTGCTCGAGGCGATTGAAAATCAATAAAACATGGGCTATTCAAGGATAATTTTATCCTTTTACTAAAAACATCGGGAGTGGGGTGCATTCATGTGCGAAAGAAATTCCATAAATAATTGTTGATTTAACTCGACGTGCTCGACCGAGCGCACTGCAGAAGATCAAAAGCCCCTAATCAAAACAGCATTAGCAGTCCCTGGACCAGTTAGCACCGTCGGCCCACACCCAACCATCATTCAGCATTATGCTATTTATGCTAACGCAATATTATCACTCGCCGTGCTGTTGTTTGTTCTACAAATAAGCACGAATTAGCACATTAAATCATCCATTAGCCAGATAAACAACAAAATTCAGTCAGCAGAAAATGCGCTCGAGAAAAGCCTTGCGGAAGATTCGCTTGGACGCGCGCACCCAAGGAAAGAAGAACATTCCAGTTCCAACCAAAAAAGCATAAATTCTGTTTGATGTGTGGTTTCCGGCGTCGAAGGCGTTCGACGATTCGGTAAGTATTTTCAGCTTTTGAACACGGTGGGGACGTGTGCCCTGCCAAACTATGGTGCAACCCCAGTAAATAAAGGGCCCTCCTGTGCATTGACTGAGGGCGAGAATGGTGGGAGGAAATTTCTTCGGAATCAAAAGAAGCTCGACCTGGAATTTCAAAAATTTCCACCCCTCCAGGGAGGCGTACAATATGCGGATGGTGAAAGCAAAGACGCTGGTTGTTGATGGACGGGGGAGCGCAAAGGAATCGTTAAGCTTTTCGCCACAATGGTTCAGTTGTAATATGATTGTACCAGTACTGGTACTGGTTTCAATAACTGTTGTTGAAATATCGTGCGTCTCCACATTGTTCGCGGAATTATGGCCGATAAAGAAAACGATAGATCAGTTGAAATTGATTAGTGCCCAATTTCATTTATAACGCTAAAAAAACGTTATACAGTCCAGACTCGATTATCCAAAGGCCTCGGAAAAATTTCACTTCGGATAATCGAATCAGGAAAAAAAAAGTTTTTTCGTTCTCATATTCGATTGCTGGGTAGGGCGACAATAAAAAAAATCGACATCAGAGAGATACTCTTTGATTCGATTCCGTAGGCAAAAATAAGTAACTGCCAATTTTGAGCCAAATCGGTTATGGTTTAGGGGTCGCTTTTTATCGTTTAAGTTTATATGGGGAAAATTGCAAAGTTGTAGGAAATTAAATTTCCTACAAGAATCTCACACTTGAACAATCTTGGGCGAGACCTGCGCCACCTGCTGCCAAAATCCTGAAGCGATGTTCTTCCTCATACATTCTAGCGATTTTCCTCATATAAACTTCAACGATAAAAAGCGACGTTAACCGATTTGGCTCAAAATCGGCACAGTTACTTAGTATTCTTTTCAAATTTTCCAACATTTTTAATTTTTCTTGTCACCCTTGCTGGGCTTAAACTATGACCACCAAACTACTCTAAAGTGATTTAGAATTTTTAAATTCAAGATGGCGGCCAAAATGGCGGCGATGAAATATTGAAAAAAAAATGCATTTTGTAATTTCAGATAAGAAAACGCATTTAAAGCACATAGCAATTATTAGATCATAATTAAAATTAAATTTTGCCTTCCTCACCTCACTGAGGCAAGGCTATAAAATCACTCGAAAAATGAACTTCTTAAATACGACTCCTAGATATACCTTCACGTATACCTATCGACTCAGAATCAAATTCTGTACAAATGTCTGTGGGGATGTGTGTAGACATGATTTTTTCCACACGATTATCTCAGAACTGGCTGAACCGATTTTGGCCGGATCCGCCTTATTCTGTTCGTTTCGAGGTCCCCTAAGACCCTATTAAATTTTATTCTGTTTAGTTAAGTATTTAAAAATGTATGCCAAGAAAAAGATTTTTGTAGATACAAAAAGGGTGATTTTGCCTAACCTCAAAAGGCTGGGTCTTTTTGTTTACGTGCGAGAGTCGCGCCAGATGCGAAACGCCCGGTTGCCACATTGCTTCAAATGAGAGTCTGCATGTTTTCTGGAAAAGTCTGTATCAGGTATGTATTTTTTGCATAAACTTATTTTCATTATTACTTTGTAAATGTGAGGAAGGCACCACCCACCTAATGGTGGATTAAGAAACGTTTTTCATATAAAAAATCACATTAAAAATTGAAAAAAGTGACATTTTGGTGTAGCTTCGCTAAGAATCGGTCTTATGATAGTCAATAATAGGTTGCTTTTAAAAATAAAAATTAACTTCCAAAATATTTTAGAAATCGAACTTTTTTTTCAAAGCATTGCACTCGTTTAAAAAAATCAAAATACTTTCAAAAACATTAGGACAAACAAGAAAAGGTTGTTTTAAAAAAAATAAATAAAAATTAAACTTAAAAATACAAACAGTCCAGACGATTATCCGAAGTTTCGTCTATCCGAAGTTCGATTATCCGGAGGTTTACATGGGACTTCGGGTAATCGAAACACGAACAATGTTTTTTTTCGTTTTTTTTATTTTCTTGTTTATAGCACCAAATTCGGGTTCTGCGATTTCATTTTAGTTGAATTTAAATGGTTGATTGCTTATTAAGGCTGTTGCAAATATTTTTCAAAGTTTATGGCGCCCCCCGTCAAAATTGGTCCCGAAATCAGGGGTAAATTTTTTTTTCAGAAATCTTCAAAATTTTAATGAAAATAGAAGTCAAATCAACTTAAAACAATCTAAACAACATTTTTCTGCATTTATAATCATATTTAGCATGTTTGAGCTGGATTAAAAGTATTTTGATTATTTATGAAATTCCATTGTACAGCACCGCAAAAACTTTTTTTTGCAAAACAATAAATTTTCCTTAATACTTAGGCCGTTGCAAATATTTTTTAAAGTATAAGTCGCCCCCTCCCCCGCTTTAAAATTGGTCTGAAAAATCAGGGGGCAAAAAAAATATTTTTCCAAAAAACTTCAAAATTTCCATGAAAATAGAAGTCTAATCAACTGAAAACAATCTAAAATGCATTTTTCAGCATTGATAATCATATTTAGCATGTTTGGGCTTGTTTGAAAATGTTTTAAATTTTGATGAAATTCCAATGTACAGCACGCAAAAAAATTATTTTTCGAAAAAAATAAAATTTTCCTCAATACTTAGATATTTAGAAAACTAATGATTGCAAAATAACTGGGCAGATGTAAAATGCATTTTTAAACATTTTTTTTAAATGCAAATGTCAATGCCGTGGCTTGTAATTTCAATTTTGACCGCCATCTTATGTTAATAAAGTGTAAATAACTTTAGAGTAGCTAAGAGATCATACTTAAGCTCGACAATCAAAAATAAGACAACGAAACAAATGTGTTTGTGTTTTGACTATACGTAATATTAAATCTTGCAATTTTACCACTTTCCAATTTACACTATTTTTTAATATGTAGACGTGTTTGTAGAAGTTTTTCGGAGCGGATAACATATATGTTAAATTTTGAAAAATATTTGCATCGGTATAACTACGAAGAATAAAACACTTTAAATTATTAAGATAACAGATAAATGTAAATGCGTTGATTCCAAGCAATGAAGATTGACCATTCGGCCTCTAGATTCAAATCTTTAAAAACAAACGTTATAACAGTGCATAACCGCAACAATCTAGATCTGCGACACGTGCTGCTTTCAGTCGGAAGTACAATATCACGTCCTATCTTGATTGATTTCCGTTTGCCGACACGTATATCTCATTTGTGCCGTCTTGGTGTACCATGCGCTATCTAAAATGTGTATTTAATTGTAAAAGATGTCCCATCGGGTAAGATAAAAGACTGTTTGATTGGAAGAATTGCTAATATATGTTTCAGTCGGGGACGATGCGGGCTGGGTAAATTTTATATGCACATGGCTACGACTGTGGACTAGTGTGACAAGATTTTGTTTTTAAATTTTTCCGAAAATCTCAAAAGATGCCCCTGGCAGGTTGTGCAGGTCTTACCCAAAATTGCCCTAGTGTCAGATTCTTCTTAGGAAATTTAATTTCCTACTACTTAATCGAAGGGTGCAAGAAGATCCGAGTTGATCCAGATGAGCAATGCGATGAAAAGAAATAGGCTAATGTATATAGCAGTGTTTCTCAACCGATGAGGAATTCCCCCCTGGGGGGGAATTTGGCCATTCTTGGGGGGAATGGGGATGCAATATAAATGTAATACCTTTTAACAACGAGCTTGCAAAAATAATCCATGTCTAGAACATTCAACCAAACTATCGAATTGGAAAGAATATTAAAACTTTTAAAATAAAAGTCCTTTGGGTTTTTATACCCTTTCAAACATTAGCTGTTTTTACAAAATACATTTTTTTTCATGTTTTTGTTCTTTTTCTAAAAGATTGTTTTTATACTCTCCTAAAATTTAACTGTTCTTTGAAGAATTAAATTGAATTTAGAAATTCTGAAAGTTTTTGCATTTCATTTTGAAAAGTAGATATTACATTTTTTGTGAGTGCTCTCATCTTGGGTTTTTTTTAAAAGTATTATGATTATTGTCAGTTATGTATAGATTCATACATGAAAAGAAACTCGGTTTTTTTTCAAGGAGGCATTTGCATTAATTCAATCAGGAACAGTTGGTTTATGAAAAAAATACAAATGTTGAAGATAACTGCACTGCACTTATCGCTTAAAATTGGAATATTTTTCAAAATCATGGATATAACCAGTTAATTTAAGTTTGCTCAAATCTTACTTTTATAAACTTTTCAAACGTTTCTTTCACATCCAGATTATTTTAACTATATTTGAAAAAATCTCTCTGAATGAAAGTTTTATTAATTTTGGACTACATTGTGAAGTGTCTTATGATAACAATTTAATCTTAAATTATGAAATTTGTCCAAATTTAAGGGGGGAATGGGGTTCATGAAAATTAGCCAAGGGGGGAATGGAACGAAAAAGGTTGAGAAACACTGGTATATAGGAAAATACTAATTACTAAAAAAAATCATCAAAAAAACAGGATCAACTCGGATCGTTTTGCACCCTTGGGCAAAGTTGTTGGAGATTAAATTTCCTTCAAGAATCTCACACTTGAGCAATTTTGGGCTAGACCCGTGCAACCTGGCAGAAAAATTCTGAAACGATGTTGTTCTGCATACATTTTTGCGATTTTCCCCAACGATAAAACGATAAAATGCGACCCTTAAACCTAAATCGATTTGGCTCAATTGGCACAGATACTTATTTTTGCCTAAGGAATCGAGTCAGAGGGTATCCCTTATGTCGATTTTCTATATTATCACCCTACTGTGGACGCAACCCTTCACAATGGGCCGTTGATACTGGTCGATTTTTTGGCAAACTGAAGAAAACCTTCGAAAATAATCGATTGTTATGTCGTTTGCTTTTTTTGTTGGCAAACTTGTTCTGATAAGCGGAGAAAAACCCAAAACCAACGACAGTCACCGATCAATTTGCTGCTATCGAGCGCCTCTCACAGCAGAGAGTAACAACCGCTGTCGATAGACAAAGGCGACTTAGCGTTGCGTGCGAGTACCAACAACAGCTCACCAATTTTTTGAGTTTCAACTGGATAAATCCTCTCCGATCCAACCATTTCCGACGGAAGACAAACACGAGCGCTATAATAACACATCAGCGGTAGGAGCAGCTGTGGAAAGAAAGAGAGTCTCTGCATGGAGAGCTTCTTTTCTCTGCTTGGGTCTCGTACCTGACTGACTGGGGGGGCTAAGCGGAGGTAATACCGAGAACTGCACTTAGGCGAACGATTTGATGCCTGACGCATCAAGGCTATGACGCATTCGTTGATTAGCGTGCTGGAAAAGTGACCCCATAATAAGATACTGGTTTGGGAAGGCTTTCAATTCAGCAAGTTTTGTTTTTTCAATGAGGAAAAATAAATTGTCTTTCCAAATGTTATTACTACGGTTAGTGTGTTTTCACGATTAAACAGACAGCGTTTGACATTTTTCAATACATATATGTACCAAGATTTCATCCATTCATGTAAATTAAATTAGTTTTGAATTGAAACTTGCAATATAAACTATTAGGACACTTGAAGATATTCACCAAATGAATTGAAAGGAAAACATCCTTAAAAATTCATTTGTTACAACATTTTTGATTATTTTTATAAATCAGGCCTGCCATTTCATCCGGCCTGCGCCGGCCTTTCAAAATAGTTCTATGACTGGCACTTGAGGCTATTCATGTAATATTGAATAAATAAGTTGAGAGTCTGAATTTCAGTTAAAAAATGTCGTCTGGACAATGTTGACATATTAAACAAATCAAATTGGGAATACAGTCGACGCTCTGGCTGTCAATCTTCTCGATATCAATATTGCTCCATGTACCGATGAATTTTTCAGTCCCTTCAAACAGCATACTTCGATTGTCTTTATTCCTCGATATTCTCACTTGCTTGAAGTATCTCTTCCTCAACGGCCCCTTGGATTCAATTTGCTTTAAATATCTATTTCGGTTGTCAAAAATTTCACTTTCTCATGGCTTGCTTAGACATTTTTCTTTGAGAAACCGAAGCTTTGAAGGGAGTTTGACATTTCTTTGTTTTTGTTTGCTGGACGTTGCCATGATTCTCTCCCATAGCTGGTTAGCAAGAAAAAAACAAATTTCAATCGAGTCTTCATTTTGCAGATTGTCGGTCGCTTGGATATTGAGAACTAGAGATTCGGCTGTATTTTTTTTTTTGTTTTACCAATAATATGTTGCTAATTAAACGTATTATTTGGATTTTGCTTTCGTTTTCTTTAATGTTTTGTTTCAAATTCAAACATTCTTTATGTTTAAATTTAATTATTATCATGTCTGTATTGATATTTTCAGAATCACTTGTTAAACTGAAATTTTGCGCAAGAATACAAAATTATCACTATTGTAAAAATGCGTAATATATGAAGAACCTTAGATTGTTGTTAAAAATGCAGAGAAAGACACTAAATTTAGTTTTTTTTTCTTTTCTGAGGAACTTGATTATTTTTTTTCAGATCAACTTTTCAGTGATTAAATTTTGCATAAAAAAATTTAAATTGATAATGATCCATACTGAAAATAAAGATTAATAAAATATCTCAAAATGATTCAAGAAATCAAGAAGCACAAATATAATTTTGTTTTTTTTTCATAACTTTTTATTTTTTTGTGTTTTATATTTTTTATTATTTTATAGGTTGTGGTTGGCCAGGAAAGTTAAAACTGACTTAAATAAATGAACTAATATAATGTTTTGTAAAATATTTGAATAAAGTTGCACAACAAAGCAAAAAGTGATAATTGTAAAGAAGATTTGAATCAAAATTTCGTTTCAATAAATTTTATCATTCCTCATTGATTTTTTTATTATTGTGTTGAGAAGTTTAAATTTTAGGGAACAAAATAAAAAAAATCATAATAAAAATAAATCAAGAAACACATTTTTAAAAGTTTCCTTTGTTTTTCTATCTTAAAATAAAGATAAATAAATTTTATTTGCAGCAATTGTTTATTAATTTATCTACTTTAAAAAGAACTAATTAATAATAATGTTATGCAAACAATTGTTTATTTTTTTAACTTAATAAAACATTAATTCCGGCCCGCCAAAGTTTCAGAAAAATTAAATCTGGCCTGCAGGGCCAAAAGGTTGGGCACCTCTGGTTTAAGACTTAATCAAAGTATTTCTGTTGCTTGTGCAAAATTTACCAAAATTGCCATTTAAAAAAAATTGATTACTGTTTATGTTTGCATGATAATTAATATATTTTTGTTTTCTGATCAGTGTCAGTGCCACAATATAAATGAAAATCAGTTACTGATTATATTTGTCCATCATGTTTTTTTTTATTGAAAGTTGCCTTCAAAGATGAAAAGATTTAATAAGATATTTTGATTTAGCTTTAATGGTTCTGCAAAGTAAGTTAGATAGTTTTAGTAATATTTTATAAAAAATTTTGCAATGATAAGACAGTAGGTTCTAGTTTTGATTTTAACTTTGGAAATCTTTAAAAGTCATAGAAAAGTAGTGAATAAAAGATTTTTTATGCTTTATTCGGGAGATTAGTCTTGTCAAGAATAATCTTATGTTTATTAAAAGAACGTTGAAAAATAGAAAAGATTTTCTACGAGTATAACAGACAGAAGAATAAAACCCATTTTCGGCGAACGAAACAACCTATTTTCATCTCTTATGAATCTCAAATAAATTTGAGACCGAGTTTGAGACAGTCAAATTCAGGCCAATGCATTTAAAGTAGTGCGACCATCCCTGGAATTCCCGGGATTTTTCATATTTTGTCCAGGAATTCCTGAAATTGAAAAAAAAAAATAATTTTGGTCTGGATATTCAAATTTTGTGTGGAAATAGATGAACAGAAAATTGTTAAAATATTTTCTATTTAATTTTATATTTTCTTGAAAAAAAAGAAAGTATATTCATGATTCAAAAACCCGGGAAAATTGGACGCCCTAGTTTAAAGACTGATAATAGCAAATTATTAAAATAAGGATATTTCTGCCATTCAAAGTTTTTTCTGTCAAAAATTTACTGAACTTCTGGGGATTTTAATTGTTGTATTTTCCCCTTTTTCGTAAGTTTGATACTTCCTTTTTACCGAATCAAATTATGCCAAATAAATGTTAAGCTTATAGAAAAACAGCAGGCAAACATTCAATTTGAATGAAAGTGATAATTGCAGAACCACAATATTCATAACAGCTTTTGAACAATAATACACGTTTTTTTCTCGTATAAAAAACATCAAAATACTCCAACTGTTTAAATAAATCTCGGATTCGTCAAATCAGTGTCATTTTTTCAGGGTTTTTTATACAATAATTGGAGTTAAAAAAATATTACCATGCTTTAATTTTATTATGTTAAATATAAGTGAACAAATAACATTGGAAAACAAAAAGCTACATGATCAAATCAAAATTGAACAAATAATTTAAATTATACTTTTTTTTGATAACTTTTTAACTTTTTAAAACCAGAAAATGCATTGTTGACATACATTGATAATAAATAAATAAATTGAGCGTATCAAATTTCTTGACTTAACGTTAATTTTTCTAAGCTCCGAGAAACTTTAAAGTAACATTATGTTTGGATTTTTTTTTATTGAGACTAAATTAAATTTAAATCTTCAGCCCACGAATCCACACCACAAATTCGACATTTCCGGGTTAATCGTCGAGCACCTGTTTTCGACTGGCGCGAACAAAACGGAAGCATGGCCCGAGATGACATTACAGCTGATGTTTGGCTCGGCTCTCTATCCCTCTCTCCGCCCCAACTAGCAATTCTCAGACGTTCTACAACGTGACAAAATTGGCCCGGCGAGAGTGACTTACGTTTGCGCGCGCGGTTTGCTTCTTCTCAGCATCTCTCGCACACGATATGAGGGTACAAAGTGTGTGTGTGGTTTCCCGCGAGAGTGTTTAGCCGATATTGCTGGAGGAGCCTCCGAATTGCTTATAAGTAATAGCCGATTCAATTGGACCGTCTTACTAAGTTTCGAGCTTTCGGTGGAGACGCGCGCGCTTGTGCAGAAGTGATTTCGAAGACAGGAAAAAAGTCGTTTTTTGGAAAATATTGATTGAATTGTTATTTAGAACCTTAGAATCTCAGAGTGTAAAATTCATACGTTATCATTGAAAAAAGGGACTCATAGCAAGTGCAACCACAATAATTTACTCTCCAAGGACTCTTGCAAGAAAAACTCCGACATTGGATCCCCGAAAGAAGAAAACTCGTCCTGATGTTCTGTCGAGTTCCGCCCTCAAGCGAATGAAATACCGAAACAGTTTGGGGCTGATTGTGCAGATTCAGTTCAGGACGTTCCTGCAAATTAAAGAAAGTCCCCATCGCAAGCGGGGATTCGGCGGTGGTAAGTTGAGATACGGTGCGGTGTTGCATGAGTGATTTTTCATGTTTGTTTTGATAGTTACAAATGGTGGAATTTTATCATTGGAAATCTTCAAGAAATACGGGTTTCAATGTACGGACCAGCGCAGCACAACTTGTTGCACTAGTTGCAAGTTAGAAGCTTTTTGAAAAGAACGTGATGGGTTTAGTCATGAGGCAAATCGATCAATTTAGAAAATAAATTGTCACAATAGAAGGAAATTAGAAGCAAGCAGTAGATACACGTGAGTGGAAATTTTATTTGTAAGGATTGAAAAGATTTTTGATATGTGTTTTAAAATCATCATACCTTTAAATAAAATTTATACCAGCCTCTTAAAAATGTTAAAAATGTTTAAAAAAATAAAATCAAATCACATCTGAAATAATATTTTTTCAGCGATATTTTGAAATGCTGGACGAATTCTAGTAAAACATTAATTTTATAAAAAACGCTTAAGAAATAAAGTCTACCCAGTTATAAAAATACTCATGCTAATTCCTGGAAATGTTGTCAGATAGCCAACAAATTCTGGAAATTAACATATTCCATGATGCAATCTTCAAAGTTCCCTGATATTGTGAATAACTTTGCAATGAACATTTTTTATAACATGGGCAATTCTCCGCCATCTCACACAGCAGTTGCCCCGACCCCTCTTTGATTTGCGTGAAACTTTGTCCAAAGGGGTAACTTTTGTTCCTGATCACGAATCCGAGGTCCGTTTTTTGATATCTCGTGAAGGAGGGGCGGTACGACCCCTTCCATTTTTGAACATGCGAAAAAAGAGGTGTTTTTTCAATAATTCACAGCCTGAAACGGTGATGAGATAGAAATTTGGTGTCAAAGGGACTCAGAATTCCGAAAAAACATATTTTTCATCGAAAAAACACTTACAAAGTTTTAAAAACACTCCCATTTTCCGTAACTCGACTGTAAATTTTTTTGGAACATGTCATTTTATGAGAAATTTAATGTACTTTTGAATATACATTGACCTCAAATGGTAATTTTTCATTCAGAACAAAATTTTTCATTTTCAAATTTCGTGTTTTTTCTAACTTTGCAGGGTTATTTTTTAGAGTGTAACAATGTTGTACAAAGCTGTAGATCAGACAATTACAAAAATTTTGATATGTATACATATCATACTTGTAAACATCACGAGTTATCGCGATTTTACAAAAAAAAAGTTTGGTAATTGTCTGCTCTAAAACTTTTTAGAACATTGTTACACTCTAAAAAATAACCCTGCAATGTTAGATAAAACAAGAAATTTTAAAATTAAAAATTTTGTTCTAAATGAAAAAATTACCCTTCAGGTCAATGTAGATTCTAAAAGTACATTAAATTTCCCTTAAAATGACATGTTCCAAAATTGTTTACAGTCGAGTAACGGAGAATGGGAGAATGTTTAAAACTTTTTAGTGTTTTTCGATGAAAAATACGATTTTAGGAATTTTGAGTATGCCATCAAATCGGGCGCCTCATTTTACATAAAAGTCCCTTTGACAGCACATTTCTATCTCATCACCGTTGCAGGCTGCCAATTATTGAAAAACACCTCTTCAGGAACAAAGCCCAAGTAACATTTTTTTCCAAGAGTTCTACAAGAGCTCTTCATGATAGCTACAGCATAGCAGTTTGGTCCGCGGTAGGATAAAATTCTCTTCAAAACTTCTTCAGGAGTTTGGAAGAGTACTTGAAGAGAGTTTTATCCTACCGCGGTCCAAACTGCTATGCTGCAGCTATCTTGAAGAGCTCTTGTAGAACTCCTGGAAAAAAAAGTTACTTGGGAGGTTACCCCTTAGGACAAAGTTTCACGCAAATCGAAAAGGGGTCGGGGCAACTTTTCCCGATTTAGTGTGAGTTGGTAGAGAATAATGCTCATATTTTTGAGAACAGAGAAAAAAATCCATACGCTTTTTATTTCGTGTATTTCCCTTAATATGTCATTTCTAAAAAAAATTAATCAGAATTTTAAAATTAAAATGGCTTGTTTTGTTTCGAATCCCAGACACTGATAAAAGCTGATTTGAATTCCGGACACTTTTGCTTCGAATTCCGGACACTCAATTATGCTTATGTCTAAAAATCCGATTTCGTCAGTTGTGTGCTATCTTGTGACAACGGCCATTTAGTACTTTTCGAGAAAATCGATTTTTAAAGTTTGTTGGTAAATTATTTCAAAACTATAAATGATAGAGCCAAACTTTTTGAAGCAATCGGTTCGTATACTATCGCTTAACAAACGCTCCAAGTTTCAACTAATTTGGATACACCAGTTAACCCTCTACTGCCCAAATTTTTTTTCGATTTTTTTTTATTTTTCCCGTGTTCAGGAGGTCATTTTGAGCAACTTTTGTTCTACGAAAAACTTTACTTCTCTTGTTTTATGTTTTTCTTGTTTCATTTTTAGTATTTTAATTTGCATTTATTTTGTTAAGCTTATGTTTGTTTTTGGTAGTATTTGGCCTACTGTATCACCTCCTATCATTACATTTTGCCTATCTAATTTTTTCATGTTTTTACAGTAACTTTTTCAAATTTTTGCATGTTTTTCACATTTTCTGCTATAAAATGGAACCATTATCATTTAAATTGTAAATAAATGCGTAGAGGCATAGCCTGGGGCACTAGAAAATTACTGTATACTTCTTTTACTTTAAATATAGGAAATGTTAGTAAAAACACAGCCAAAGTTGACCCCTAAAAAAATACATTTTTAAAAACATTGGCAAAGTTACATGAAACAAGTCAATCTTCCAACCCTAAAATTTAAAAAAAAATTGAAAAGTTCTTCTTTCCAATGCTTTTTGAAGATCAAAAATTGGTTGAAAAATGGATTTTTGGCGATTTTTAAAATCAAAGCCCGTCTAGAGGCGGGGTTGGGTTGTAGAGGGTTAAAAGATACAGTAAATTATGTAAACAAAAATCTGAAAAGCACGTGTCACAAGTGTGTTTCGAAAGTAAATTGTACTACGTGTCACAAGTGTGCACAGAATTCCCATACAAACTAAAATAGACTTAAATCAATAGATTATCCGACTTAATCAGTATATTTTTATAAACAAAAGGTTGCATTGCCTTGCGAAAGTATATGTGTACATTAATTTGTGAAAAACAAGAAAAAAATCCACATTTTCCAACAACATGTATGATGTGTCACAAGTGTGCCCAATCATTTTGATGATAAATTGGTCTATGTCACAAGTGTGTATTGCGATATCCGGGAAACGGAAGCGAGTTTCCAAAATCGGGTTAAAGCATCTTGTAGTGTTTGTTAAGTATAGCAAAACGTCATCATTATCTCATTTTCGACCAAAATGGTCTATGTCACAAGATAGCACACAGCTGACTATTTGTTGCGTTACGTAATAAAAGAACGCTCCCTTAGTGAAGGGCTGCTAGAACTTTAGGAAATCAAAACCATAAATTTCTGCTTTGCCTTCATGGTGCATCGGACGCTTATGAAATATTTCAGTGAAATGTTTCGATTTTTTTGATAAACTTATAATTTTATTTTATTTAATTGTTTTGGCACTAACTACAGCGTTTAAACAAACTTCAAATGAAAATTGATGTTGAATTCATCAAATAAAACAGTTTTTACATTCATAATGCGAACTTATACTTAAATAATTGATAAAACAAGATGAGGTGCCCGGGTTTCGAAGCGTCCTGGAATTTGAATCATGACGTTATTACCATCATTTATTTTTATGATTCTAAAAATAAGTGATTTTACCACTTTTCCGCTTTACTGTCACTTTTCAACCACATTTGAGGTTTCGTTCTCGAATTGCAATTTTTTAAATTTATCAAAACAATATTTTTAAATTATGAATATTTTCTTATCTTTGAAAATGCTTCTAAAATGAAGTTAACTTGCTCAAAGCGAATTTTCTATAATGAGTAAAGTACGCCTGCAAGATTAGTTTTAATAATTGTCGACCAGACAACTGGCCTCAACAATGCCCAATCTGTTTAAACCGTCTCGAACGATCCCCCGCAATCAAAATTTCGCATTCATCGTACATCATTTCCGAAATCGTTTCGCGCGCGCGATATTCCGAATTTGTTTATCTTTCGCTTCTGGTCCGTTATCAGCCGAACGACAAGCAAAACATAAAAACCTGTCGCTCAATTTTACGCAGTCAAGGCATTTAAACACAGCTGTTTCGGGGCTCGTACGTAGACGAGCCCAACCGGCGACCGCCGGCAGGTCAACATTCTGCTCGAATGTCGTTCATTCACTTGAGGCTTGTCGTTGCAACTCGTTGCTCGATCCGTCCATTCTGCTTGCAACGGTGGTGTGGGATGGATAAATGCAGATCAATCTGGCACGTGGCAGATCGCAGCCGATCGGAGCCACTTTGGACTTGTCTTTTCTACCGTTTGGGAATTTTACTCTGATGAACCAGTAGCCGCGGCGGCGATGACTGTTTGCTGGGGGTGGAATTATTCGTGGAAAAAGACCGTTGTTGACTTGTTTGCTGTAATAGCAGTTGATTGTTATCCCTTTTTTTGTTTGTGCAGCCTTGAGTTAAGGGTTATTATGTGTGACTGTTTCGACAGTTTGACACATTGATGTTAATTTGTGGAATTTGTCAAATAAATATGAGGGATGGCACACAAAATTTCCATCCTTTTTAAGCTTAAGACAAAAGGGTTATGAGTAATGAAAAAAAAACCCTTTATGTTGATTATTTGCTTGGCAAAAATGAGTAACAATTTTTGATTATGATTTAAACATAATAGATATTATTATAAATTCATATTCAGGAAATCGTACACTTTTCCAGTTTAATCTGCTGTAGCACAAATAATATCAGAACAAAAGTGTTCAAAAAAAATTGTTAAACAATGTTTAAACAAAAAAAAAATCTGAATATATCATCATCAATGTTTGTTTGATGTTTTTTATTGTGAAGACACGTTTTGGGAACTTTTTTTAGAATTACTGCATTAGTTCTCTATGAAAAGATTGCATTATATAAGCTACCTTTACTATATGGTGGTGTTCTGTACTGCAATTATGATTAACATCGCAACCGTCTTAATTGTTGGTTGTAAATTGCTCACCTCCCGTCTATTGATAAGCGGACATTTGTCTAGCAAATTTGAGACAGCTCCAATCTCAGACGGCACGTCACACCTTATCAGCAGCCGTTGCTAATTCAACAGCTAATGACATTGTTATTGGTGCAATTGTCTGTGATTTTATTTTATCAATCGTCGAAAAATCAACCCCAATCTTGGCTGTAAAACTGTCTCGAAAAATCTGAGCTGTTTGGTGGGGATAATTGATGACTGACAGTTTCGATAAGCGAATCAACGCGCGAGTGAGACGAGTTAAATTTAAAATGAACCTTGTCACGGTGGCTTTCTTCATGACTTGCAAATATTTACCTATTAGTTATCACTTCGATGCTGCGGCTACCTATATATTTTTAAGCAAGCCGCTGATCTTCTTGTGCACGATTAGCCTTCACAAATTATCACTTTGGTCCAAATTTTGTGGATTTATATCTTCCACTCTATTACCCATCATGCGTAAATTGGTCGAGTTTTGCCGAAATTGGCAAATAGCCTGAGAATCGTTGAGCTCAAATATGGTGGACAAATAAAATTGATTGGTGTTTATTTTCTTATTTTTTTTCCAGATAAAGCAGCGTCCTCCAGATTGGGACGATCCGGGTGTCGGCAGAGCGCTGCTGATTGGTGCTAGTTTTACTGTGATATTAATTAGGAACAATCGTAAATTTAATTCAAACTTACAAAACTGGGTGCGTACGGAAATGTAAACTATTCGCCTTCAGAACCAATTGAAAAGTGATCTTAAAAATTATCAACCGATTTTAAACAAAGTTATTAATTGATACCAAAAAGAACAAAACAAAAGCTGTTGTGATAGTTTAGTTGATTAGTGAAAGAGACAATAAAGGACAATTTAGAACAATGAAGCTGTTTGGTGTTGTGGCGGTAATTGGCCTGGCGGCTTGGTGCGTTGTGGCCCAGGAACATGCCGGAAGTGACGGCGAGTGGCCTGAATGTGGCAGCGAGGAAAACGCCCACCGGGGAGAGTTTACCCCGTACGACTACTCGGCGCTGGCGTTTATGCTTGTGGTTTCCCTTGGAATAGGTAAGTTGGTTGAACACTAGGGTGTCAAAAAAAAAAAAAAAAAAAAATTAAAACTTTGGTTGATCCATGAAACATATATATAATGACAAAATTACGACTGCACTCACTGAAATCAATGAAACTCATATTTTTTATGTTTTTGAAACTGTATGATTTTCTTCATTGAGCAGTTCTCTACGGAATCGGTCTTTTTTCTTTAATTTTAATTTTTGTATTTTTTAATCCGGCTGAAACTTTTTTGGTGCCTTCGGTATGCCCAAAGAAGCCATTTTGCATCATTAGTTTGTCCATATAATTTTCCATACAAATTTGGCAGCTGTTCATACAAAAATGAAATGTGAAAATTTAAAAATCTGTATCTTTTGAAGGAATTTTTTGATCGAGTTGGTGTCTTCGACAAAGTTGTAGGTATGGATATGGACTACACTGAAAAAAAATGATACACGGTAAAAAAAATTTTGGTGATTTTTTATTTAACTTTTTGTCACTAGAACTTGATTTGCAAAAAAACACTATTTTTAATTTTTTTTATTTTTTGATATGTTTTAGAGGACATAAAATGCCAACTTTTCAGAAATTTCCAGAATGGGCAAAAAATCTTTGACCGAGTTATGATTTTTTGAATCAATACTGATTTTTTCAAAAAATCTAAATATCGGTCGCATAAATTTTTCAACTTCATTTTTCGATGTAAAATCGAATTTGCAATCAAAAAGTACTTTAGTGAATTTTTGATAAAGTGCACCGTTTTCAAGTTATAGCCATTTTTAGGTAACTTTTTTGAAAATTGTCGCAGTTTTTCATTTTTATAATTAGTGCCCATGTTTGCCCACCTTTGAAAAAATATTTTTGAAAAGCTGAGAAAATTCTCTATATTTTGCTTTATTGAACTTTGTTGATGCGACCCATAGTTGCTGAGATATTGCTATGCAAAGGCTAAAAAACAGGAAAATTGATGTTTTCTAAGTCTCACCCAAACAACCCACCATTTTCTAATGTCGATATCTCAGCAACTATAGGTCCGATTTACAATGTTAAAACAAGAGACATTCGTGAAATTTTCCGATCTTTTCGAAAAAAATATTTTCAAAAATTTAAAATCAAGACTAACATTTCAAATGGGCGTAATATTGAATGTTTGGCCCGTTTAAAATGTTAGTCTTGATTTTAAATTTTTGAAAATATTTTTTTCGAAAAGATCGGAAAATTTCACGAATGAACATTGTAAATCGGACCTTAGTTGCTGAGATATCGACATTAGAAATGGTGGGTTGTTTGGGTGAGACTTAGAAAACATCAATATATAGCAATATCTCAGCAACTATGGGTCGCATCAACAAAGTTCAATAAAGCAAAATATAGAGAATTTTCTCAGCTTTTCAAAAATATTTTTTCAAAGGTGGGCAAACATGGGCACTAATTATAAAAATGAAATGCGACAATTTTCAAAAAAGTTACCTGGCTATAACAAAACGGTGCACTTTAAAAAATTCACTAAAGTACTTTTTGATTGCAAATTCGATTTTACATCGAAAATTTGAAAATTTATGCGACCGATATTTAGATTTTCAGTATTGATTCAAAAATCATAACTCGGTCAAAGATTTTGCCCATTCTGGAAATTTCTGAAAAGTTGGCATTTTATGTCCTCTAAAACATATCAAAAATAAAAATTAAAAATAGTGTTTTGCAAATCAAGTTCTAGTGACAAAAGTTAAATAAAAATCACCAAAATTTTTTACCGTGTATCATTTTTTTCAGTGTAGTCCATATCCATACCTACAACTTTGTCGAAGACACCAACTCGATCAAAATTCCTTCAAAGATACAGATTTTTAAATTTTCACATATCATTGTTGTATGGACAGCTGCCAAATTTGTATGGAAAATTATGGACAAAATGATAAATGATACAAACAGCAAAAAATACAAAAAATCGAATGACCGAAAACTCAGAGAATTGCTCCATTATATTATCGTTTAATAGAGCGATTCTCTACGAAATCGTTTTTTTTTTCTTAAATTTAAATTTTTGTATTTTTTTAATCCGACTGAAACTTTTTTGGTGCCAAAGAAGCCATTTTGCATCATTAGTTTGTCCATACAATTTTCCATACAAACTTGGCAGCTGGCCATACAAAAATGATGCATGAAAATTCAAAAATCTGTATCTTTTGAAGGAATTTTTTGATCGATTTGGTGTCTTCGGCAAAGTTGTAGGTATGGATATGGACTACACTGAAAAAAAATGATGCACGGTAAAAAAAATGTGATTTTTTTTTTCACTTTTTGTCACTAAAACTTGATTTGCAAAAAAACACTATTTTTGCCTTCCTCACCTCTATGAGGAAAGGCTTTAAAATCACTCGAAAAATGAACTTCTTTATTTGACCTCGTAGACCCACCTTCACGTATACCTATCGATTCAGAATCAAATTCTGAACAAATGTCTGTGCGTGTGTCTGGATGTGAGTCCGTGCACCGAAAAATATGCACTCGATTATCTCCGGACTGGCTGAACCGATTTGGAGCGTTTTGGTCTCATTCGATCTGTCTTGGGGTCCCACAAGACCCTAGTTAATATTATGAAGTTTAGAAAAGTACTTCAAAAGTTATGCTAAATAAACGATTTGGCCATAGTTTGAAATATTATAAAAAGGGTGGTTTTTGTAAGAAAAACCGTCATGCTATATATTATTAGAAAGGTATTTGAAAGACCATTCCAATGCGTTAAAAAGATTGAAGATCTGACAACCCCATCAAAAGTTATGAGCACTTAAGTGTTGTTTATAGACTTTTTTGAAGCCGGGTCTCAAATATTTTGATGAAAAAGTTATCCGGATCTATCATGCGACCTATCGTTGGATAGGTAATCAAAAGACCTTTCCAACAAGCCCAAAAGATTGAAGATCTGACAACCCTATCAAAAGTTATAAGTACTTTACTTTGATACACTTTTTTGAGGCCGGATCTCAGATAATTTGATAAAAAAAATAAGTGTTATTTATACATTTTTTGGAGGATGTGTAGTGTCTTTGCTTTATGAATGTGAGGAAGGCACCAGTCACCTAAAGGTGGATTGAGTAACGTTTTTATTTTTTAATATGTTTTAGAGGACATCAAATGCCAACTTTTCAAAAATTTCCAGGTTGTGCAAAAAATCTTTGAGCGAGTTATGAATGTTTGAATCAATACTGATTTTTTCAAAAAATCGAAAACTTGGTCGCAAAAAATTTTAAACTTCATTTTTCTATGTAAAATCAAATTTGCAATCAAAAAGTACTTTTGTAAAATTTTGATAAAGTGCACCGTTTTCAAGTTAAAACCATTTTTAGGTGACTTTTTTGAAAATAGTCGCAGTTTTTCATTTTTTAAATTAGTGCACATGTTTGCCCACCTCTGAAAAAAATATTTTTGAAAAGCTGAGAAAATTTTCTATATTTTGCATTTTTGAACTTTGTTGATACGACCCTTAGTTGCTGAGATAGTCCCACCCAAACAACACACCATTTTCCAATGTCGATATCTCAGCAACTAATGATCCGATTTTCAATGCTAAAATATGAAACAGTCGTGAAATTTTCCGATCTTTTCGAAAAAATATTTTCAAAATTTTAAAACCAAGACTAACATTTTAAAAGGGCGTAAATAAAAAAATTAAAAATAGTGTATTTTTGCAAATCAAGTTAAATAAAAAAACACCAAAAATTTTTTTACCGTACATCATTTCTTTTTCAGTGTAGTCCATATTCATACCTACAACTTTGCCGAAGACAACAAATCAATCAAAATATTCCTTCAAAAGATACAAATTTTTGAATTTTCATACAACATTTTTGTATGGCCAGCTGCCAAATTTATACTAACTAACAACAAACTAACAAACTAATGATGCAACATAGCTTCTTTGGGCATACCGAAGACACTAAAAAAGTTTCAGTCGGATTAAAAAATACAAAAAAAAATCGAATGACCGAAATCTGAGAGAATTGCTCAATATCAGATGTTCCATAACGGTGGACGGTCTAATAACATCCCACAGTTATTCAGCGGGATATTTGGAAGCATAGCTTTTTTCTGCTTTTGAAAAAAATACAGTCTAGAAATGCAGTATTATGTTTAAAGTTTCAGTAAAAAGATGGTATTATTACTTCTGAAAACGAAGACAGATTTTGTATACCAAATCCTCAGTTTCTATTGAAGTTCACATTAGTTTACATTGTTTAGGCAAAATAACCAAAAAAGAGGTAATATTTAACCAAGCGAATTTTCAACTTTCCATAAATCAATATTGTAATGCTAAGTAGTGACATTGAAAAAGAACGCCCTATACAAGGTTCTAAAAATTATAAGATCTAAAGCAAAGTTGCATGTTTTAGATGGCAGAAATTGTCTTGGGACCATCCACAAACCACGTGAACGTTTTGATAAATAAATAGCTTCTGTAAATAAATTTAAAAAAAACTTGTTGCGAGATAACTACAGTTTTGGAAAAAATAATTCTCGATTCGTTTAAGCAAGTTGTATAGAAGCAGGATACAAGATATATATATGTTATGTCAAAATAAACGTTCGAATATTTTTATTAAAATACATTAAGCTAAATTAATTTTGTACTGCAAACCTTAGAATCCTTTCTTGCAATTTTTTTTGATAATTTCATGGACCTATTGTAGCCTGATTAACTTCACTTTGGATAAAATCAATAAATTAAATATTTTCTAGATAGAATTTTCAGTACGAAATTAATTTGTTTGTTTTTTTTTCATGCTGTTGTAGATATTTTTTAAATATTAATGCCCTTCGACAAACAAAAAAAAAAGTAAAAAAAATAATGAAATCACAAGCCATGGTATTACCATTTGAATGAAAAAGTGTTTTAACATACATTTACACCTGCCGTGTTGTTTTGCAATTATTAGTTTTCAATACATCTAAGTATTGACGAAATTTTTCTTTCCGTGAAAAATATTTGCAACGGCCTAAATACTTGATCACCAAACCTGAACTTTTCTTGTTTCCTGGTTCTATAATTTAGATTTTATTGCAAAATGTGATTTTCCAAATGGAATTGAAGCTATTTTTTATGTTTAACTAATTTATCCGTTTAATTATTTGGTCTAAAAATGAAGTTATCTTGCGAATATTTTAGAAAAAAAAAACTTCTCTGCAAGATAACTTATTTACTAAAATGATATCGTGCAGCGATTTTTTTATGGTTAGTATTTGCACGAATCCATGTTGTCCCCAGACCTGTAGGAACGATTGAACGAAAAGCACAAAAATCCCATAGTAATTTCCATATAAACTTTAAACCGCTGGGGACAGGCCAATTCTCAACCAAATGGGCTGATATTTGGCATGAGGGTCCCTATGGGTATCCTCTACAAGGGGAACCTCGGTTTGCCGTAATCTGAGAACTTTTTTGTTTGGCTGAAACACCCTAGTATACAGCTGTAGTGTAATTGTGTTCGAGTAGGATGCATTTTAAAACAATTTTACCAAGAATTTTGCTTTAAAATTTCGAATTGTAATTTATTTTAAAGTTTATAATAACTTTATTGAAGATTTTTGCATCAAATGTACAAAGTTTTTGGTTTCAAATTCACAGCATACATCAAGTCGTATTGCCATTGCTGTTTACCACTTCGATTTCACCTGTTTACTTCTTACATTTGCACCTTTCTTTGAACTTCCAGGCGTATTCTATGGATATTTCGTGAAGCCAAAAAAGGATGCGGATCCCGAATCGAACGAGTTTCTGCTCGGTTCTGGCATGACTGTTTTCCCGGTAACGCTGAGCCTGACGACGAGCTTCATCACCGCCATCGAACTTCTGGGAAATCCCTCGGAGATGTTCTTCAGCGGAACCCAGTACGCGCTGATTGGTAAGACGCATTTGCGGGAGGGGTTTGGCTATAACGTTCGTTCGCGAAGTAATCAGCTCGTTCGATTTTCAGTTATTTCTGCCCTGCTCGTAATCCCCGTTGCGGTGAAGATGTTCTACCCAATCTATTACAAGCTGAATCTGACCAGTTGCTACGAGTATTTGGGGATGCGGTTCGATAACAAACTTCGAGTTTTCGGTGGAATTTTGTACATTTTGCAGGTAAGACTTTGATCCTTTCTCAAAAGGGGGTTTATCAAACGCAGATTCCCACGTGGAGACCGAAATTACGGGACCTTTTGATGGGAAAGCTTAGTATGCAAAGTCCCGGTTCTTGTTACCACTTTGCGTCTCAGAAATTAACTTCAAAATTCAATCAACCAATCCCAAAATCTGGTAATTAATCAACTTTCTGATGAAATTTCCTCAGTCGACCCAACTGGCATACGAAAATCATTTTATTTCGCTCCCACACGGTAGGATTGGTGGGAAATTGGTTGACTTCGTGATGAGGGAAAACCAATTAGATGCCAAGCATTGGAGTCCCTTTGATTGAGCTGTGGAACCCAAGATCAGCAGACGAAGTGGCGACAAAACTTTTTATCGGTTAACAATTATAACTTGCAAAAGATCCTTCGTAAGCAAAAAGGTTCTTATTTAGTCCGAGTAAGTTTTTCAACCCTTTTCAATTACCTGGAAAAGATGAGATTTCCGTTTTATATTAAAAAAAAACTTCCTTACATCAATTTCAAAAGGTAATATTTCTATTTCAAAGAATTAGTTCCCCTCAACAGTTGAGACTTTACCCTTTGTTACGTGGAAGCTCCAACAACCTGTAATCCTACTAGTTACTGCTCACCTTTCTATCCTCTTTGAGCATAGACAGTAGTGTGTCAGCCACGTGGCATGCATACTGACTCTAGATTGCGCTGCTTCCTCTATTCTGCTAGTGGTTCCTACTCATGTAAGCTCATCCAATCTCGTGTAATACACTGAAGAAGTGCTCACTCAGATGAAGTCTCCAGCCAGCATAATCTTCCATTGAATTTTCCCGCGTGTGGAAGTACAATGCCCGCCCTCCGTCCACCCGTCAGCTATTTCCGTTCTGAACTCAGCTCAGCTTTTTTTTGCGTTTGTTACAGATGTCGTTCTATACTTCGGTGGCCGTCCTGGCACCGGCGATCGCCCTCTCCAAGGCAACAGGTCTGGATACGCACGTGGCTGTCGCGTTGATTTACTTTGTGTGTATCTTCTACTCGTCGCAGGGCGGGATGAAGGCCGTCGTTATTGCGGATACCTTCCAGGTGAGTCCACGAGACAGGGGGATAATCCTTGCAATTTCTGCGCTTTGGGTGCCATGTCTTTTCAAGTGATGTGTTTCTTTGAATTGTTTTTTTTTTGCATACCTGCAGCGAGTTGCATTTCGTTGATACTTTCTTGCAGGGTTGACCAAAGTTAAATGGTTTAAAATGCAACATTTTTAGGTTTAAAAATAATATAATTTTTGAAGCAGCCAAGTATCGCGCAAATTTTCAATATTATGAGGCAGGCACAAATCTTAAATTTCAATACTTCGCAGGCACAAATCCTAGTTTTTTGCCAAAAAAACATGCCACCCTGTTGTTCAGTCAAGCCCTCACCCTCTTTTATTTTGGCATGCAGAAACATAATCATATAAAATAATAGTAGTTTATGCAACAAGTTGCAAAATGAGGATTTTTCAGCACAAGTCGTACAAAAAATCAAGTTTTGCAACGAGTTCCATACAACATTTTTTGCAATTCCAAAAAACACACACTGAGTGAAATTTTATGTCAAATTTTCATGTATTTTGTCAATAAATCGTTTAAATCAAAAAATGTTGAAAAGTGTTACTTTTCGAAACAAGTGCTGAAAAGTTCAACTTTTCAGCACCCATTTGAGTGCTGAAAAGTAGAACTTTTCAGCATTTATTTTGAAAAGTGTTACTACTCGATTCTGTTATTTTTGGTACAGAAAAGTAGGCTATTTCGTCGTTCAAGAATGACAGGAAAAGTAAGTAGTTTCAAGACGGAATTGCAAAAAAAACATTTGCAACGACCTAGTTACAATTATGATAAAGACGGTCATGACAAGTTCTGTGCATCACTTTTTTGTCTTCAAAAATCAAATTTCTTTGCAACCATCCGTGTGCGTAGGGACTTTCCATATTACCTTATGAAGCCATTTTGGATTAAAAAAAGGAAAAAAATGAGATATTACCGAGAAATAGCTTAAGCCCACTGAGAGCTCGAGCCTGAATCGAGGCCCATTCCAAAATTCTCAATATTTAGCAATTAATTCTGAGATTGGAAACGAAATGTTAAATCAAAAAGTACTTTAGAGAAATGTTGATAAAATGCACCTCAATAAAATGAATCCAAAGGTTAATTTTTGAAATAATTTTTCGTTTTCTTTCAATTGTGCTCTTGGTTGCCCAAGTTTGAAAATATTTCATTTTAAGTTTAGAAAATTACTTCAAATTTACATAAAAAGCTTTGCCGAAACACAGAAAGATAAAAAAAACAACAGGTTTTTGTTTTGTTATCACCCAAATTGTACTCAACTTTCACATGGTTTTCATTGTCAAAAAACTGATACATACAAGGTAAGGCGGGAATTCCCAGCTGTCAAAATAGTTAGCACGAAACCCGGATTTTATATGGAGATTTTAGGAAAAGTGAAAATTTGACCATTTCCGGGCAAATTTCGCCGGATTTTTTCCGTGGGGGTTTTTAGCATGTCAAATTGAACCGAAAAACGCGTTTAGTTGAATTTATTTATTTTTTTAAATATTTGTGTTTTAAAGGCGTATTTCGGTTAAGTTTGGCATGCTTAACAACCCCACAGAAAAAAATCCGGTGAAATTTGCCCGGAAAATTGTCAAATTTTCACTTTTCTGAAAATCTTCATATAAAATCCGAGTTTCGTGCTAACTAACTATTTTGACAGCTTGAAAACCCGCTTTACCTTTTTGCTCCTACTACAAAACAAAACTTACAAAAAAAATACTCCAAATGCACTGAGAAATGAAAACAAATCTGTGATCCGTTTTTGGTTGATAAGATATTCCTTTACATCGCTTTGTTAAGACTTTTAGTGGATTTTGAATATACTTGTTGTTGTTTTATTTATTTATTTTTTAAGTATTTTAGATTCTCAAATGGACATTGGAACCTAAGTTCTAAAGCTGAAGCCCTGTATGTCAACGACTTATTGCAAACTTTGTTTTCAAAATGCTTTCGGCGACCCATTCTTTTAACTTACAAAGTTCCAGAGTACATTCAAAAAAGACGTAGCAAATTTAGGGCAGTGGGGATCAACGAATGTACATTTAATTTTCATTTGGTATGGAAGCTGTGTCATGGAAAAGTCGACATTTCTGAAATTGCCTCATTTGTGCTACGTCATATCCAACCAACCCCCAATTGCTTCCACAGAATCGCACCGTTGATCCGTTGTTCTGTACAGCTTGTTGCATGCTAGCAGTTAACTAAGGACTTCATGTACAACATAGCCAAGTATAGTGCTTTATCGCTTTAACAATCTCAATTCCGTTGCTTCTCGACGCTCTGGATGGCTGGCTGGCTGTTGGACGTCCTCGGGTTTCATTCCGGGGTCACGTCCGGGACCTTCTCGCAGCGTAGAGTGTGGGTAGATGTGTGTGTGTGCTCACGCTCGGGCAAAAGTGGATGTCAGCAAAGTGATCAACCATTGTCGTTATCCCGTGATTGTCCTTTTTTCCGCCCAGCCGAGTATACTCTCTGTTTTGTTGAGCGACGACGACGATGATGGTGGAAAAGCGCGTAAAGTGGAAAAAGGTTGACACTGCCCGGTTCTGGCCCAGGTTCGGGCTCCGGGTCCGCGTTCCCGGGCGTAGATCACGTCTAGTGGCCGGGCAGTGTTTCAACACGGTTTCTTGAGACAAGTGGCTGCCACGCCACACTCACAGCAGTAGGAAGTGGGTGGTTTATTGTTGTAATGAAAATTGTTAATTTTCTGTTCTACTCTGTCCCTGTCGCGCAAGGGAAGTGGAAGTGAGCGAGCAAGCAATGCTTTACCATTTGTGCAGTACTATTACATAATCCTGCAGAAATGGTGTGTCCTTAAGTGAAAGCAGGGGCTGGCGAAATGGCAATCCCGTGTTGTTGCGTTGTTCCAGCGTGCCCGTGGAAACAATGTAGCAGAAAGGAACGTGGAAAAAATAGCGGAAAAACCGTTTTATTCTTGACTCCGGAAAAGACAAACTATTATGTACACTGTTGATTGTGGAGTATCACTTAACTGATTACCTTTGCTCACGAAGATTTATGTTAATGCAGGTTCACAGAGCGTAATGGCAGAATGATAATGTGTACAATGGGATTAGATTTTTCTGCTAGATGTGATTGTAATTGTTGGTAAATATTTGATTTAAAGTGGTCCCAAGTTACACTTGCTTGGCCAACGATTTGAATTATTATTGCCAGTTAGTTAGATTAAGTTTAGGATATCTATTGACACAATATTACAAAACATATCTAATGTTGTATACAACAGTACCCTATACAACATTAAAAAATAAAACCAGCATTCTTCAAGTGGCTAACATTCAATTTTGCATTCGAATACCCAAATCTCATTTATGTCGATTGCTCCCGGAGGCGTCGTCTCATGACGCACTTTGTCCTTAAAATGAAGCCACAACAAAAAAATCCCAGCACACCTTCAATTCAGGCAATTCTACCTCTACCACTATTGAGCCGTTAGAATATATGTTTGTGTGTGTGTGTGGTTTATTTTTCAGTCCTTGCTCCGATATTTTTTCCACGTGCCTTCACATTCAACTTTTGTAAAGTGCAAAAGAGCACGAGCAGCACTCCCACACAGCAAGGACGAAACATTAAATTCCACCCGCCATCCTGGTGAATCGTCCTTCGAGGCCACAATCGCAAAAGGTCTCTCTTTATGCTCGTGGGTCAGGGGCGTTTTGGGTGGTTGCTTGAAATGCTTATTCCCCCACGCCCCCTCCCACATGTGATGTCATTCCGAGGACCCACACAACCCCAGCAACTGTCACGCCAATACAGAGTGTCGTGCCGTGGTGGGTTTATAAATTTAGCTGAATTTAATTCCATTACTTTTCGTTCAGCGTTCCAGGAGGCGCGCGCGCTGATTGAAAATTATCTCGCGGGGAACGCAAAAACGAGACTCGCTGGGAAACAGACACGTTGACACAGACGTACACATGCACACCCACACGCATTCAGTGTCACTCAGACTCACACTCCACGTGGTGGTTGTCACTCGATAATGCGGTGATTATTTTGAAATTTTACCACAAAAGAATATTTCAGCAATAATCTGCGAAATATTTGTTCAAAACAATACCAAAAATCGTTACTTAATCCACCTTAAGGTTGTTGGAGCCTTCCTCACAATCATATATTAAATCGTCTTGTGTACTACCTTGTTACACGTTTAATCTTCTTACAACAGATTTGTAACAAAATCGCACTCTAGCTATAAAATACCCAAAACAGCATCATTCGCCCTAAAAATATTTAATAATAACAGCTTCGTTACTCATTTCTTTTGATAGGATTGTATTTTAGGACCATCAGAAAATACTTTCAAATACCATTTTTTTTAAATGACGGATTTTCTTGCAGAATCCAAATACAGTTATTGGAAAAACTGCGTAAATTGATCGCTACATTAACATACCTGCCAAAACTAGTATACATTGTAATCAGACAATAAGTCGAGTTGAGTCTTAACATCAAGACTTAATTGCTCATATATTAGATAGGGTTATTCGACTTTCGATGTTTAAAGCTCATTTGAAAGGTGATTTAATTATCTAACTAACGAAGGGTCGCATGATCGACCCAGACCTCATTTTATTCGAAATATCTGAGATCCGGACTCTAAAAAGTGTATAAATAACACTTAAGTGCTAATAACTTTTGATAGGGTTATTAGATCATCGATGTAATAGGCTTATTGGAAAGGTCTTTCAATTACCTAACTGACGACTGGTTGCATGATGGACCCGGACTCTAAAAAGTGTATAAATAACACTTAAGTGCTCATAACCTTTGACAGGGTTATTAGATTATAGATGTAATAGGCTTATTGGAAAGGTCTTTCAATTACCTAACTGACAACTGGTTGCATGATGAACCCGGACATAATTTTAATCGAAATATCTGAGATCCGGTCTCTAAAAAGTGTATAAATAACACTTAAGTGCTTAAAACTTTTGATAGAGTTATTAGATTTTGATGTTATAGGCTTATTGGAAAGGTCTTTTAATTACCCAACTAACGACGGGTCGCATGATGGACCCCAGACCATTTCATTCGAAATATCTTCGAAGTATCTGTCCGATATATCGGACTCTAAAAAGTGTATAAATAACACTTAAGTGTTCATAACTTTTCACAGGGTTATTACATTATCGATGTAATAGGCTTATTGGGAAGGTCTTTCAATTACCTAACTGACGACTGGTTGCATGATGATCCCGGACATAATTTTAATCGAATTATCTGAGATTCGGACTCTAAAAGGTGTATAAATAACACTTAAGTGCTCATAACTTTTGATAGGGTTATCAGATCAACAATGTTTTAGGCTCATTGGAAAGCTGTTTCAATTACTTAACTGAGGACTGGTCAGCCGGCAGTGTACTTCGAAATTTATGCTGAAAAAAAAAAGATTTTGACTTAAGTCCAGAAGATTGTAAAAGGGTGGTTTTTGAAAGAAAACTTTACATATTATATACTTTTAGAAATGTATTTGAAAGAACATTCCAACATGTTCAATAGATTGAAGATCTGACAACATCAAAAGTTATGATTAGTTAAGGGATAATTACACATTTTTTTAAAGTGGAATTTATGATATTTTGAAAAAAAAAAAAAAAATGTCCAGGTTCATTATGCTACTCATTGTTGGATGCGTAATCATTAGACCTTTTCAAGCGTTCAATAGATCAAAAATCGGACAATTCTTTTAGGAGTTGTTATCATATTAATAGTAATTATAATTTTTTTAAAGTTGTGGAACGTTCTTTTATTACGTAACGCAATAAATCGAATTTTTTGACCCCCTCCCCCCCTTGTAACAAAATTTTCATACGAATTTAAAAGAATATGTATGAAGCGTAACACGACCTCTGAACACCTTCCCCCCAACGCTGCGTTACGTAATAAAAGAACGCTACCTAGGGTCTCACATATCCCATCGTTCAATGCGTATTCGAAAGTACCTTTCCGCGAGTCCAAATGAGTTAAGATCTGACAACCTTATCAAAATCTACGAATTAACTTAGGGGAAATTCTTGTATGTTTGGCAGGTCAAGCACTGATAGAAACTTGCTTGCTCACTTCTTATTGAGCTATTTATCACTCGAGTTCAGTTGAAAACGCTTTTAATTAGCTTTAACTGAATGTCAAAGTTCTGACCTGCCATCATTAGAAGCACGCTGGAATTAGATGCTGTTCCCCTACTTTTCCTGTCATACTCGAACGACGAAACAGCCTACTTTTTCCTACCAAAAATAATAGAATCGAATAGCAACACTTTTAGAAACAAATGCTGAAAATTTCTTACTTTTCAGCATTGAAATGGATGCTGAAAAGTTGAACTTTTCAGCACTTGTTATGAAAAGTAGTACTTTTCAACATTGTTTTGATTTAAACGGTACTTTGACTAAATATATAAACATTTGACATACAATTCCATTCAAAGGGTGTTTTTCGGAATTGCAAAAAATGTTGTATGGAACTCGTTGCAAAACTTGATTTTTTCAGCACTCTTCGTATTTATCCAACTCGGTGAACCTCGTTGGATAAATGTACGACTCGTGCTGAAAAAATCCTCTTTTTGCAACTTGTTGCATAAACTACTATTACAGCACTTTTTTCACTAAAAATTTAAGTTACCAATTGGGTCCTAATGTGAAATATAGATACTAATTTTACCACATCCGTTGATACATTATTCTGTGCGCAATGTTATTTAGTAAGGCCACAAATGGTTTAAAAAGGATATTTAAAAAATATACAATACAAGATTCATATCCCATTTTCGTCATACAGGTTTTCTTTGCCAGCACGTTCCACCAGATTTTGAAGATTCCGGTTGTTTCGAATTATGCACAAGCAATTTTTGAGTTTATTTGTATGCGGGAAAATCTTAAATAACAAATGATTTAATTAAAATATTATATTTTCTAAAAATCTGGAAGCAAAATGAGGAGCTAATAATTTAATACATATATAAAATTAGATAATTAAATTTCCTAGCGTGAATTAAAAACACGGCCACTTTTGATTTTTTTATTTTTTCTGTGAACATCCACCTCGCAACCCACCGTCAAGTATTTCCCCGTTCGTTTTCGGAAGCTGTGCTGCCCCAAGATGAACGGATTATGTGTGTGTGTCTGTAAGCAGATATAGTCCTGGAACAACAACAAACCTGCCGTACATACCTTCCGAACAACCCACCTCCGGAATGGTGCTGGAGCGAGAAATAATAAGAACACACTGGAGACAGATTAGATCGCGAATCAAAGCGTATCGGCGGCGGAAGAGTCACCAATGGAGTGGGGGGTGCGCTGAGGTTGGGTTCATAGCATTTTGGGGGGAAAACGAGCTTTTTCGAGAACCTACATGTCGCGCAGGTCCTCTTCGACAGCTTATAAGGATGCCGGGGGTACGTTTAAAGTTCGGCTAGGAAGTCGAAAGGAATTGTCATTGAAATGGCATTGGCGGGGGACTGATGTCGGATCGTCGGATGTGAATCTAATTGCCAGATGTGAGTGGGAGAGTGTATGTTTGCTGAATAGCATATTCCCAATTATGGAATTTCGTCTTCTTGGTGCGTGATTGAAAGCGATCAGTGGGGAAGAATCGCTTGTCGAATTGGATATTTAATGGGATTGAATTGATTACAAGTTTATAGCACTTGGAATGGTAACTTGTACGAGTGTTTTAAGAAGTATTCGTCAAGGCCTAATGAACGTGTATTAAGGATTCTCTCGATTGATGGGAATGTGTAGTTTATGTTATGTTCCATCCAATTTATTCTGTGAAAGGGATCAGCCTCTGATCCTGATGGAATGAACCGATTTTTCTGCAAAGTCATCAACAAGCAACATAAAAATGCTTTCATGTAATATCATATCGGTGGAAATGCTCGATAAATATTCTTCTTCTGATGTTCTACCATTTTTGTTAGTTCAATCTGCAAACATTATACACACAATTTTGCCATTGGTTCGTGTGGCCTCGTGCAAATCACAAACCAAGAGAGTTCGCTCGCCTTATCAAATTAATGTCATCTTTATGACGACGTACAAACAAGTTCTTATTTTTATCGCCGCATCGCAGTTTTCCTTTTAAAAATTTGTCTCACAGCACGCGACCGTGTGGTTCTTTTGCTATGGCAATGGGGATGAAGTTGGGGTGGGGGATGAGTTGATAAGTGCCAATTTGCACTTGTGATCCCTTTTTGCCACAGTCCACAGTCCTTTTCCGAATGATATCGGGGCAGAGGACAAACGCTGGTCGCCCGAGAGGGTATCCACTTTGAACCCATCAATGTCACAGCGTGGTGGCCTGAACAAAGGTCTTTGGATTTTTGTTTCATTTATAAACAGTTTTGGAAATGGTATCATGTCGTTTGAATTGCTGCAAAAAGGTCAATAGGAAGTCTGTCCTCTCATTTCTTACGTTGAGCACCAGTTTAGCATATTGGAGTTGAAATATGACACCAAGTTAAGGAAATGGCAGTCATTCGAAGACGATAAAGCTACATTACCGCAAAAGAAAATCATGAAGTTGAGAAAAGTTAAGTCTGTTGTAAGCTTACTTAACTTCGTTTACAAATAGTCGTTTGAACTGTTTAAAACATTTTTGCGATTCAAAATACAAACGATTACACTGCCAATCAAAGCAAAAACCTAGACATGGTCCCTACGCGTACAGCGCATTTGCGAAAATAGACTGCTTACCGCCCATTCTGCGAAATTTTGATGAGCTTAACTTGGCGAGTTCACGATGTTATTATTTGTGTGCCCGGCCCGGGCGCTGCGAGTTTGATTGAGATGTGACGTGCCCGCGGAAAATAGCTTACATTTATTTCCTGTTTTTGTGCTGCCTGCGTTTTCTTTGATAAGCTCGCGCTGTTGTCGCAAAAAGTTCGCCAAACCGTCCACGTGGTGCCCTCCGCCGACTCCCCGGGAGTTCCTTCTAATAGGGCATTTGTAGGGCCCACGGGGGAAGCAATAAGCGGTTGTCAGATTTGCTGTACACATGTTGGCGAAAAAAAAACGTGAGAAGGGAAGAATGTCAAAATTCGAAGGAAATCAGTCATCTGCGCGCACTGAGCTCGTGACTTTGATTGCGCAAATTTTCCACTCAACGAGAATTGGCAAGTTTTCGCTGGTGGCGGACGCGGTGAACTGTGGAAAATTTGTGATTTTCCACTGAATTTGAATAGGTTGGAAATTTGAATCTTTTGTGACTAGCTTTCTTTGCGAATCTTGGAACAGTGTGAATGTTCTGTTTCAGATGGTCAAAGTTTGAATTATTTGATAAGATTTCGTATTTCCTTTCAATAAATCATTGATTTCGTTTTTTATTCTAACTGGTATATACGTATCAGTATATTTGTCTTGTTTGTAATGTTCTCTTAGCTAATCTTGGGTTTATCAAAAACCCCATGTGGTAAGGAAAATTTGGATTCATATTGATTGTCTGTCACGAATCATTTGAAGTAACGTAACGTAATTCCTGATAATTTAATAATTGAAATCAGGATTCAAACATAGAATATGAACACAAAACCGACTCGACTATAGTTTTCCATTATTTGGAAAACACACACACAAACTAAATTATTCAGTATTTTAATGATTGTTAAGATTTTGCAATGTATTGTTTCCATTTTTGTTGGGTTGTCTACTCAAGATAATGCAAAAATAAAATGAGATTCACATTTTTTTTTTGTTTTTAGGTATCTTTAAAATTTCGAAATATGAGCAACTCTCTACGAAATCGGCCGATTTCGACCATTTTTATTTTTATATTTTTTTAATTGATTCCAACTTTGTGGGGCCTTCCCTATGACCAAAGAAGCTATTTTGTGCCATTGGTTCATCCATACAAGTCTCCATACAATTTTGGCAGCTGTCTATACAAAAATGGTACGTAAATATTCAAAGAGCTGTAACTTTTGAGTGAATTTTCTGATCAATTTGGTCTCTTGGGCAAAGTTGTAGGTTTTGTTGAGGACTATTTAGAAAAATATAGGGAAACGGAAAAAATTGCAGATTTTTTAATCAACTTTTTTTTTACAAAAACTTAATTTCCCAAAATAGGCATTTTTAAGATTTTTTGATATGTTTTAGAGGACAAAAATAGAGAAATATGGTCAATAAATGTGTCGCCGAGTTTTGAATTTTTGAAAAATAGTGATTTTTGAGAAAAAATCAAATTTTCAAGTAAAAACAAATTTTACGCATTTTTAATGTAAAATTGAATTTCCAATTGAAAAATACTTAACAGATTTTTTGATAAAGGGCTCTGTTTTCTAGATATAGCCACCGAAAGTTTGATTTTAGCGAAATATTTGCAGTTTTCGTTTTAAAAAATAGTGACCATGAGTGATCATTCCTTAAAATATTTTTTTTTAAAGTTCAGAAAATTTGCAATAAAATTGTCTAAGAGACATTGAAGATTGGACCTCTGATTGCTGAGATATATTGCTCAGAAAAAAAGTTAAGAGCCATATTTTCGCTAGGGGGCTTTGTTCTAGAGGTCGTATTGATGAGCTCCGATTTTGATGAAACTTTCAGCGTTTGCTGGTCAACAAAAAATATGAACTCATGCCAAATATGAGCCCTCTACGATACGAGGAAGAGAGGTAAAATATCAATTAAAATTTTTGCAAAAATGTTCAAAAAAAAAAATAGGCCAAATTTTTAAAACTCTCATAGTTTATGTTTGGCAATACGTAAACCTGCTCGCTTGGTTTCATTTGAAAGGTCTTTACATGTACTACAACTTCGACTTCGAATAACATCTGTCGGATACTTACCTTCAGAGATATTTACTAATTACTGAAAAGTCGTGATTTTTTTTAAAAATTGTCGTATCTTTCTTAAAACGGAGATACCACCATACCCTATGTGGCAAAATTGAGTCATGGCTAGTACTCTAAATCTACAATAATAACTTTTTGGTACCTCCGATTGTGGTAAAAAAATCATAATTCTTTGAAAATCCATTTTTTAAATTAAATTTTACAATTCCATCAAACCATAAACAATGTTTCGATATGAAATCGTTCTTGTTGAGTCTCAATTTTATCACCGAATATATTTATACGCTGGAGATGTTAAATATGGCTTATTTTGATACAAGACTTTGCGCAGAACATCAGTTTTCATTCAAAAAAACTATTGTTTTAGGAAGAAATTATATACGTCGGTCTTTGATTATATGAACTTGGTATGATGTCATGAGATTGGGCATTAATATAAACATTACTAAGGTAAAGTGCATATCATTTCTTTTTATTTTTCGTTAGTGACAGTTTAATTTATAAATATAGTTTGTATGATATAAGTGTATGATAAATTCAATATTGTTCCATTATATAATAAGATAATGTATAATTCCAGAGCTCACTTTGTTTTTCTGCCGTTTCCTGAAAAAAATATGATATATATAAAATTCAGTAGACTTCAATAAATGTAATTGATATCACCATGTAAAGAAATATTTCAAAAGAAACTTCATGTGATAAATTTAGTTCCCTACAGTTTCTAACAGTGTAGTAACAAAGTCCTGCTTTGTTTTTTCAGAAGCTTCCTGAAAAAAAATAAGTAAAATGCAATTGATTTCTATACATGTTATTTGTTATTCACCGTGTATAAATCATCAGATTTTTCAATCATTTGGATGTGTTCATCACGTACATCAGACACTTTCAGTTTGTTTTGTTTGTAGAGTATTGCAAATCTAGCAAATAGTGATTTAATTTGCTCTGTAGTAATATATTTTTGTGTGGAAAACTCTTTTTCTCCAGTTACAGCATCTCTTTTCGAACGCATTGCTTTGAAAGCTTCAGCAGCAGTGAATTTTTGCCCGTTAATTCCCAAGACCGTCATAGGGTGTATTCACAAGCATTTTTTAAATTTTTTTTCAATTCAGTTATTGGAATAAGTTTGGCATAAAAAGCTGGAAGATATGTCAAATTATGCCATATTTAACATCTCGAGTGTATAACATATTCGGTGATAAAATTGAGACTCAACAAGAACGATTTCATATCGAAACATTGTTTTTGGTTTGATGGAATTGTGTAATTAAAAAAAATGGATTTCCAAAACTTATTGATTTTTTACCACAATCGTAGGTACCAAAAAGTTATTATTGTAGACTTAGAGTACTAGCCATGCCTCAATTTTGCCACATAGGGTATGGTGGTACCTCCGTTTTTAAGAAAGACACGACAATTTTTAAAAAATCACGACTTTTCAGTAATTAGTAAATATCTTTGGAGATAAAAATCCGACAGATGTTATTCAAAGTCGAAGTTGTAGTACATGTAAAGACTTTTTAAATGAAACCAAGCGAGCAGGTTTACGTATTGCCAAACTTGAGTTATAAGAGATTTAATAATTTGGTCTATTTTTTTGAACATTTTTGCAAAATTTTGAATTCATATTTTACCTCACTTCCTCGTATCGTAGAGGGCTCATATTTGGCATGAGTTCATATTTTTTGTAGACCAACAAACGCTGAAAGTTTCATCAAAATCGGAGCTCATCGATGCGAGCAGCGTGTCCCCTAGCGAAAATCTGGCTCTTAAATTTTGGAAGGTTGAATATTACCTTTTTTGAGTAAAAATGTGAACCAGATGAAAATTAAACAGAAACTGAATTTTCACCAATTCCTTGTATAATATACTCTTTTTTGGCGCAAAATTTGTCATCATTTCTTGATGAATTTCACCATCATTTTTTTGTGAACAAAATTTAAAAATGTGTATGCATGTTTCAGATGACAAAAAGCCATATGAGCAATTCTCTACGAAATCGGTCTTTTTTCTTCAAGACTAACATTTCAAAAGGGCCAAACATTCAATATTACGCCCTTGTAAAATGTTAGTCTTGAATTGAAAATTTTGAAAATATTGTTTTCGAAAAGATCGGAAAATTTTACAAATGTTTCATTTATAAACATTGAAAATCGGACCATTAGTTGCTGAGATATCGACATTGAAAAATGGTGGGCTGTTTGGGTGAGACTTAAAAAAACATCAATTTTCCTGTTTTTAAACCTTTGCATTGCAATATCTCAGCAACTAAAGATCGTATCAACAAAGTCCGAAGAAGCAAAATATAGAGAATTTTCTCAGCTTTTCAAAAATATTTTTTCCAAAAGTGTGCAAACATGTGCACTAATTTAAAAAAAATGAAAAACTGCGACTATTTTCAAAAAAGTCACCTAAATATGGATTTATCTTGAAAACGGTGCACTTTATCAAAATTTTACTAAAGTACTTTTCGATTGCAAATTTGATTTTACATCGAAAAATGAAGTTGAAAAATTTTTGCGACCAATTTTCGATTTTTTTGAAAAAATTAGTATTGATTAAAAAATTCATAACTCGTTCAAAGATTTTTTGCACAACCTGAAAATTTCTGAAAAGTTGCCATTTTATGTCCTCTAAAACATATCAAAAAATAAAAAAAATTAAAAATAGTGTTTTTTTGCAAATCAAGTTTTAGTGATAAAAAATTAAATAAAAAAATCACCAATTTTTTTTTACCGTGTATCATTTTTTTCCAGTGTAGTCCATATCCATACCTACAACTTTGTCGAAGACACCAAATCGACCAAAAAATTCCTTCAAAAGATACAGATTTTTGAATTTTCACATATCATTTTTGTATGGACAGCTGCCAAATTTGTATGGAAAATTATATGGACAAACTAATGATGCAAAATGGCTTCTTTGGGCATACCAAAAAAGTTTCAGTCGGATTAAAAAATACAAAAAAAAATCGAATGACCGAAATCCTAGAGAACTGCTCATATTTTGAGCTGCACAGAAAAAAATGGTGGTAATGTTCATAAGAGAATGCCGATAGATGTTCGGTCGACAAATGTGTATGTTACATAAGGATCTTGAGAATTTTCATCAGTTTCTGGTAAGTTTAATCATGTTTTCATTTTTACACATTTTTAGGTAAAATTACTCTAAAAAGAAATCATATTCAAACAATCAAATTTTCGACATTAAAAAAAATCTATGGAATATGGCAATTCAATTGCTAATGATTTTTCATAAATCATGTTCTGGATAATTTTTTTTCGATTAATTTCTTTATTTTCAGACGTTAAATCAAATTTGCAATTGGAAAGTACGTTACAGAAGTTTAATTGTTTTAAAACGTGGCTGTTTTACCTGAAGTCACAATCAAGCTTAACCATGACTGAATTTTTTTTAAAGATCAGAAAATTTCCAGTAAATTTGGTGCAAAGGGATAGAAGAATAAACCCCAACATTTGATGTGATGAAAAATGCATGTGTTTTAGCCTATTAAAATTAAAATTTACATTCTTAAAATTGGCATAAATTTGCGAATTAAATTTTGATTTTTTTGTGTCATTTTTGCTCCACAATGTTTTTCATCAAATCAAAATACAAAATATAATCATTGTTCAAAGTCTTATAGAATAGCTTTCGTAATTTGAAAAATCTTTAATTTTAAATTTATAGTTTAAAAAGATCTGAATTATTCTCAATAGGCCATTTTTCATTCTGAATTTCTGGATTCTAAAAAATAAAATCTCAACTCTAATCCCACTATTCCCTCGCAGCGTCAACGACGAAATGGTGATGTGTAAGGTGATCAGTCACTCGGCACCTGCCTCAACCGTCTTTCCCCGCGACCTTGTTCCTTCTGCGCGTCCCAAGGATGCTGTGTAACTTTCAGCGGGAAAATGAAGGGGGGAAAGCAGCATATAAAAGCCTTTTTGTTTCCTGCTTGCTCTTTCCCGTCAATCAAAATGCGGGGGAATCTCCCCGATGAGGATGGTGGTGGCGCCCCAGCCAGCAGCAGGGTAGGGTATTGAGTTGAAGGAAATATTGTCGAAGAATTTACATATGACTGATTGTCGTAATCGGATATCGTATATCAAAGTCAGTGATTTTTCCTTTTGTTTTTCCGGCGCTTTTCACAAAAGACGCGCTAAGCTGCTTTTGTTTGTCCTTGTGAGATCGTCAAACCGTGCGTTGAGCGTTTTTAGAGTCAAATTTCTTAATTTGGACGATTTTTAAAGGGCCCGGAAAATGAATTGCGTCACGTGGGCTCGGTGATTAGCCTGTGACTCATGACGTACGATCAATTTTGAAAGCTTCCTGGCACTTGACTGCAATGATAGATTGGAGCCTGTGATTGACGGGCCTTTTTTCCCTTGGAAAGAGACGTTAATTGAGCCGTTTAAAATCAAGTGCAGAGCTGTGTGGGGCTTTTTGAGATAAAAGCAGGTTGAAAATGGAGGATGTTAAGAGTAAAAGGCTCTTTCTGTTTCGTGAAACTTTTTTTTTTGGAAAACGATTTATCCTTTTTGTTCTGTACACCCTTCGATCAATAATGATGATGCTGACACTTTCCTCTCACTTCCATAATTAACTTTTTGTTCAACGGCGAAAATTGCTTATTACTTTAGCACTTTATCCTTTTGTATTTTTTTGTGTGTGTTGGGCCAGTGCGTAAAACGTTTCGCAATAAAACTTTTTGAATCAATTTTTTTCATCTTTTACAGCGTGGCACTTTTTTTTTGGGGAGAGCGATACTTTCCCCATTTAAAAGGGACAGCAAATAACGAGACAAAAAAGTTTCGCAACGTGTTGAAAAGTAGGGCAATGATGTTACGCTTGAACGTGGATTACAGGGAGTTATTTATGAACTTTTTGAAAATTGCGTTAAATTGGGTTAGTTAATTGATGTTTAGTACACATTTCGTTTTCCCGTAGCTTTTACAAAAATAAAACAAATGCTATGTTTGATTCATGAAAATGTAGAAGAAATTTAGAATAATTCTCGGTTTCTGCTTTCACGTTAATTTCTCCATCAAGAAGCACGGTAGCAAGGAACCTAAAGCTACCCAGAACCATAAGCCACTCAGAGCAAAGGCTCTATTTACCGTGATGTTTCACTTTGAAATGGGTATTGCTACATTAGCCACCAGTCAGAGCCGGAGGATCCTCGGAAAAAAGGTCGACCCCGGCAAAAGGAGAAGGATTCGCGAGTAAATTCCGAGTAGTACGCGGTAGTACTACATTTCGTGGGAAAAAGGCGCAAAAAGCACAACAAGCTACCAAGCCACTTTTCGGTGGTTATAATTAGACAAATTATGCATTCATTAGCACCACACCGCCGGACCGCCGCTGCTCTGTTGAATGGAAGAAACATCTCAGGTCTTACCCTGTCTGGGAGATGTGTTGGGTTTGGTCTTATTTTGCCTCAAATACTGCGGTGGAATTGCTCAGCTGGGAAAGTTTAACAGCTATATTCGGGTGCTACTTCTACTTTTGAGCCCCCCAAAAGGTCCACTGATTAAGTAGGTTGTCTTGAAGATGGAGACGGATGGTGCTCTGTATTAGCATAAAGCTTGGAGGGGACTGGCCTATCCGAGGAGGTGACAAAATAAATACGGTTAATGGAAATTTATTCTTCACGTTTTCTGCTGCTAAAAGCAGAACACAGACAATTGAAGGTTGAGTTAACAGGTGTTTAAATATTTTAAAGAGGATTTTTGCTATCCAAGCATGGGACCTTCATTTGAAGATGGACTCATGGTCAACCATCCCCATTTGGAGAGACTCCCTTTTCCCACCCCTCACAACGGTGAAATCCCACAAAGTATACTAATAAAAATAGGCAAAGTTAGATTACAAAAGTGAAGAAATTGCACCGTAATTCCACCTGTGATATCCTTATGAAGATTAATTGCTAGTCATTATGCTTGGCAAAAGAATGCCGGCTGGGGCATGTATTCGGACGAGGGAGAGCCCCCTAAGAAAGTGAAGAAATTCCGATTAGCCAAACAGAGAGCATCAGTCGGGTGTAGGTGTGTATTTTCGGTGAAAGATTGCGGTCGGTCCCTGGGGGTGCAAAACGGTTGAATGAATTGGGCCAATTCCCCGAGCACACGTGTCTCATTTTTCTAGCCTGGAATGGGAGAAGGTTCTCCTTTTCAATTTGCTTTGAGTACTACACCACATACGAGGAGACGAGGGGGCAAGAGCTTCGACGACTTTCGGGTTGCTGGTGAAAAATTAGTCGGTATGTCTGGGTTGATGTTCACGCAATCGATCAGCTGAAAGAAGGGATTGGGGGTGGGGGGGGACCTTTCACCACGTGGGAATTTAGTTGGTTGCCGTTGTGTTGATAGATTTCGTTATAGCCTGATTGAATAATGTCTGCTTTGATTCCATTCACTATAGTTTTGCCCAATTTATTTTTAATCTTAACACCATTTCTTTTCTTTATGATTTCAGGCCTGCGTCCTTGCTATCTCCCTCATTTTGGTTGTAGCCCTTGGATGGCACTATACTGGAGGGCCGGGAGAAGTGTTTACAATTGCTAAGGAACACGATCGCATCGAATTGCTGAAGTAAGTATGACGGTTTTTGAACAGATTTCGTTTAGCCTAATCAGAGTTCCACGACGATTTTCGAGATTTTCAATTTCCCGGGAATGGAGAGGTGAACATGGCCATTTCCCGGGAATTCCCGGGAATTTTCTTGAGTTTTTTTTTATCTTAATTCGCACTGAGTGATTTTTCAAAAGTTGCACAAACAAACTTGTTATTGGATATTTTGTAAAAAAATGAATAAGGCCATTACACATATTTTTGAAGTTTACGCCTCTCGACTCTGATCAAAATCGAGAGGGTGGCGGGGGAATAAAAAAGCTAATAATTGAAATTACAGGCCACGGTGTCAACATTTGAATGAAAAAGGGTTTTAAAATGCATCATACACCTGTCCAGTTGTTTTGCAATCATTGATTTCCAAAATTTCTAAATACTGACGAAAATTTTATTTTTGCGAGAATAAATTTAATTTCATAAAAGTTCAAAATATTTTTAAACGAGTCAAAACATGTTAAATATGATTATTAATTCAGAAAACGGCATATAAGATTGTTGTCAGTTAATTAGACTTCTATTTCCATTGAAATGTTGATATTTTTTTGAAAAAATATTTTTTTGCCCACTGATTTTTCGGACCAATTTTGAAGGGGGGGGGGGAATAAGCTTTGAAAATATTTGCAACGGCCTAAATTATTAAAATTTGAGTACTTTTAAAATAAGGTATTTTAAAAAAAATTAAGTATTTTATGCCAAAAACTCTCAAATTGCGAAAATATATTCAAAATTTCAAATCGTTTGATGCCCATATTGCAAATCATAAAATTTTGTGTATTTTCGAAAAAAATACGGTATTTTGTTAAAATTTGAGTGTTGTATTCCAAAAACTCTCAAATAGTGAAAATATATCCAAAATTTTAAATACTTCGTTACCCATTTTGCAAATTACAAAATTTTGAGCATTTTCGGAAAATGTGGTATTTTATTATGAAAATGCATCCAGAATTTCAAATAGTTAGATATTGTTATTGCAAATTATGGTAATTTGAGTATCTTCAGAAAAATACGGTATTTTGTGAAAATTAGAATATTCAACAAAAAAAACTCTCAAGTAGTGAAAATATATCCAACATTTTAATTCCTTCGATACCCATTTTGCAAATGAAGAAATTTTGAGCATTTTCGGAAAATACGGTAATTTGTGAAAATTTGAGTATTTCATTCCAAAAAATCTCAAATAATGAAAATGCATGCAATATTCCAAATCGTTTGTTATGAAAATTCGAGTTCTTAAAAATACGGTATTTTGTTAAAATTTTAATATTAACAAAAACTCTTATAATAGGAATAAGCAAACCAAAATTCGTCTTATTGCTACTCATGTTGCAAATCATAAAAAATCTTAGTGTTTTTGAAAAAATACGGTATTTTGTGATTTTTTAATGTTTTTATGCTTTTAAACTCAATACATAATCGTAAAATATATTCTAAGTAAATGCATTGAAAATTTTAACATGACAATAATGCATTAAGTTAATTTGAGAACACATATCGTTTTCGTTAGACGATAATAATAACGACGATATTTATATCGATTATCAACCTTGGTAGACACAAAATGCCAAACTTTTGAATTTTATTGTTTAGCGGATGATTTTTCCAAGAATATGATAATAACATTTCTAAAATTTGCCAGCGTTTGTCAATGAAACAGTTTTTTTCAATTCAAAGATATCTTGGAAATTATCAAACAGATTTCGAAGAAAAAAATATAAATTTTAAAAATGTCCAAAATGGGTCATGCGGTTTGTTGGCCCAAATATTTAGACACGTTTTTTTCTGAACCATTGTGGTTGTCCTAGTCAAGTTTAATTCCCAAAAATCTAAATTTTCGAAAAATTACAAAAGACATTTTTTAATCATAGCTTTTTCAAGCTTCAGCCTGTTTGAATCTTACCGACTCAAATGAAGGATTAGACATTTAAGGGAAAATAGTTGTTGTGAATAATATTTGTTTAAAACAATGCTATTTAGAATTTTTCAAAACTTTCAAATTTGGAACCGCATATGTAATTAATGTAATTTGTATGGAATTACTGTATGTTTTTGTAATATTTAGAAAAATATATTTTCAGATTTGTTTGAATTACGAATGGAATTAGACAAAATTAATTAGAAATAATCAATGTTGCAAAGTTTGTTAAATTTTGTTCCACAAAAAACTCAAATAAGGTAATTACAATTCTGGAGCAAAAATTGAAAAGGACGCATAAGCATTTGACAGCTGGAACTTTTTTGTAAATTCTGAGTCAAAAGGTAACTGTTCCGCAAAATCTGCATTGTTAACAGGTAGCTGAGGATGTTATCCTCCCTTTTCTCGTGTTGCTCCAGAATTCTAGTGCGACTGAAAAAATATAATTAACTCTCCTGCGTTAATAAGGCCTACGCCAATATTTTTAAAGATCAAAGAGACACAAAAATTGATAAGTATTTGCAACAGCCTTTTTCATTTCTAAAATATTTTGAGAAACATTGAATTTTCGGAGGAGGTGAAGGGAGAATAAGAAACAGAAATTAAACAAGATTTATACAAATTTCTAAAACTTAAAATGAAACATGGAAATTTAAAACAAGAGACGTAATGTTTTTCGTTGAGCAAAAATTGCTCAAAATTACTTTTTAATCTCGGAAAAAATAAAAATTTCGAAAAAAATGCTTTTAGAGGGTTGAGTAAATATTATAATGCCGTTTTTACATCTTTTGAGTCCTATCAGATATTTAAATTTGTAATAAGAAAAAATATTAGGAAAGGTAACAGAATAATAAATTAGTTAAAATTTTATTAAGCAAACAGGGCTGAACCTTGTCAAACCGTGTCGGAAAGACCAACTTGCACCTCCAATTCGAGCGCCATGTCATTCCAAACCAGTAGTGGTGACCTCGTTAAGTCTGCGAATTAATTCTTCCATTCACGACAAGCTTGCCAAATGGTATGGTATCTTTCGACGTGGCTCAACGTGGTCCGCGGTTTAATTATTGAAACAATGAAATTTTAATGCCGTCTCGAGTTGTTCTGGCAGGAAACTAAAATTATCATTTCGCCATCGTCAGGCCAAAAGTTGGGCCACTCGAAGAGCTGCTTTTATGGTGCTTTCCCATGAAATTTTGCGCGAACCTTTGGCCCTGCGCCCGAAGGTCACTGCTCCTCGTAAAGAAAGTTTATCAACTGTTGGTTTTTTCTTTTTTTTTCCGTGGAATTGTTATGGAGAAAGTGTTTTGTGGTGATTTTTGCTTGAAGTTCTAAAGACAAGATTTTTGTGAATAAGATTGACGTTTGGCTATTGAGTTACGGCACCCAGTTTCGCCGTTGGGGCGTCAAGTTATTCAATTACTAACAATGTTTTCTGTTTTCTTTTCATTTCATTGAACCAACTGAACGCAAACGATAAACTGTTTGCCCCCACGCGTCGTGTCCTTTGGCAATGGGTTCGGTCGACCACGTTGCCGGCATTTCATCTTCATCATCGCCGAAAAACAACCCACGCTGTGATTGGCCTGGTTGATCGGTGTGTGACTCTACGACAATCTACCGCATGACTGCATTCAATCGATGTCGGGATGTTTTCCACGAATTTCGCGTCACCGTTTTTTATTTTTTCGCCTAATGCTAATTCATCGCCACCCACCCACTCGCACACACACACGTGGTCTGATCCGGCGGTGGCGCATAAATTTCGAATCTGGATCACTGTCAACTGTGACGTGTCCTTTTTCGAACCGAAATCAACGACAACAACAACAATAAAACGTGGCTCCACTGATGCTGATGTACAACATGACAATCTACGCCGCCCCCTCCCCACCACCGGCTCCGAAAACAGCACCGATGTCAACCCCACCACCCGCCACAGCGTCTACTCGGTCATCATCGGGGGCTTCTTCTATTGGACGTCGCTGTTTTGCACAAATCAAGCATCGGTTCAGAAATGTATGTCATTAAAATCGCTCAATAAGGCAAAAAAGGCCATTTATTTCGCGATACTCGGTAAGTTCCAACTTTTACTCTGTTCGCGCTGGTAAACTGTGGGAACGGTGGCGGAGCTTCACACTCGGTTTGAACATGAGCTTTTGGTCATATTTTTGGTTTTCTTTCAGTGGAAATTGCTTGAACATAGTATAGATTACACAACTCGAAAATTTTCGATGTCATATCATTCCAACGCCGAAATGACAGATTTGTACAAATCAAGTTCTGCAAAATTTTAGGATCCTAAAGACATTCTTACAAATCTCTGGAAACAAGAATCGTCCCGATTGGTTGAGTTATGCCCGAGAACCAGCGAGTTGAAGTTACCGTTCCAACTTTTTTGGGAGGCTTGGGCGTCCGTGTAAGTTGGACATGTGTTGGGCGTTCCAGTGTTATACGATTCAGTTTCGTCAAGGTATGATAGATTCGGGCAGGGAGCTACTTTTGGCAGGAATTTTAGTGAATTTCCTGCCAATAAATAAAATTGTAAATTTCGGTTATCATCTTAGGCAACCAATCATCTTAGGCAACCATGCGCACCCCTCTATTGTTGCTGCTCCCATAGATAAAAGTGGGTGCGCCGGTTTGTTTAAGATGATTTCATACCATTTATACCTGACATTTACAATTTTATTTATTAGTAGAAAAAATCACTAAAATTCAATCATGGCGATTGTAGCGTGTTCAGGGAGCATAATCTATCATACCATGACAAAACTGAATCGTTCACTGACTTCTACTTTAAAGAAGTAGAGTTGTGTTATTACTCAAATTATTGACCGATTTATATCTGATACAAAAAATCTCAATTGTTGTTTGATGACTAAATTTCTATACTATTGAAAGAGACCAAAAGTATGACTTTAAATTCGCAAACGATATTAACCCTCCCATAGTGCAGCAGCGTTTTTCACCCAACTCAATATGTGATTCATCTTCTGCCATGTTCGAAACTTTTACTGCCATAGTTTTTCGATATGTTATACCAGCAGTTGTGCGTAGAGTTCCATGCAGGACCCTCTTTTTTTTTGCTCCCCGCCAAACCACTTTTTCGTTCATCATTCATACACTCGTGCACGTACCGCTTTTTTTCCTACCCTACCACACTAGCCAGCAATTTGTTTGCGAGAGATAATTAAATGTTTGCGCAATTTGTTACTCTAGAGAAAGTTGTTATTTTTCCGCCAACTGAACACGGCACTGATTTCTGCCTGACTTGCTGGCGAAATAACTATATTCGATTCGTATGTTTTTTTTGTTTCGTTTCTCGATTTCGGATTTTAATCGAAAAACTCCACAGGACTGGTGCTGGTGTTTCTGTTCAATTTCTACACCGGGTTGATGACTTTTGCCCACTACGCCGAATGTGACCCGCTGCGGTCGGGACAGATCTCCGAGAAGGACCAGCTGGTGCCGTTCTACGTGATGGACGTTTTCGGCCACATCAAGTTCGTAACCGGAATCTTCGTGGCGGGGATATTCGCCGCAAGCTTGGGGTAAGTGTGAATGACTTGCTGCATTTGCTAGTATTATAAATTGATAAAAAAATATGCTTATTAACCAACAGTAAACCGCAGGACTAAATTAATAACAAGCAAACCATGGCACTTTTTATTTGCATAATTGATTTAATTCTTCCTGCAATGAAATTTGCGAATCAACCACATGGTTCACGATCATGGTGGCTGCAAACATTTCAGCTGATATAGTGTGGTTCACTGCTGTAAACAAAATCAAGCACAATTTTCAAAAAATGCAGATATATATAAATTATATATATGGGTAATTCTCTACCAACTCACACGAAATCGGGAAAACTTTGTCCTAAGGGGTAACTTTTGTCCCTGATCACGAAACCGAGGTCCGTTTTTTGATATCTCGTGACGGAGGGGCGGTACGACCCCTTCCATTTTTGAACATGCGAAAAAAGAGGTGTTTTTCAATAATTTGCAGCCTGAAACGGTGATGAGATAGAAATTTGGTGTCAAAGGGACTTTTATGTAAAATTAGACGCCCGATTTGATGGCGTACTCAGAATTCCGAAAAACGTATTTTTCATCGAAAAACACTAAAAAGTTTTAAAATTCTCCCATTTTCCGTTACTCGACTGTAAAATTTTGGAACATGTCATTTTATGGGAAATTTAATGTACTTTTCGAATCTACATTGTCCCAGAAGGGTCATTTTTCATTTAGAACAAAATTTTTATTTTAAAATTTCGTGTTTTTCTAACTTTGCAGGGTTGTTTTTAGAGTGTAACAATGTTGTACAAAGTTGTAGAGCAGACAATTACAAAAATTTTGATATATAGACATAAGGGGTTTGCTTATAAACATCACAAGTTATCGCGATTTTACGAAAAAAGTTTTGAAAAAGTTACTTTTGCGTTTCTCTTTGTTTCGTCGTCCGTGTCTGTCGCGGGTGACCATGAACGGCCATGATCGATGACGACCAACTTTTTCAAAACTTTTTTTCGTAAAATCGCGATAACTCGTGATGTTTATAAGCAAACCCCTTATGTCTATATATCAAAATTTTTGTAATTGTCTGCTCTACAACTTTGTAGAACATTGCTACACTCTAAAAAATAACCCTGCAAAGTTAGAAAAAACACGAAATTTTAAAATGAAAAATTTTGTTCTAAATGAAAAAATGACCCTTCTGGGACAATGTAGATTCGAAAAGTACATTAAATTTCCCATAAAATGACATGTTCCAAAATTTTTTACAGTCGAGTAACGGAAAATGGGAGAATTTTTAAAACTTTTTTAGTGTTTTTTTCGATGAAAAATACGTTTTTTCGGAATTCTGAGTACGCCATCAAATTGGGCGTCTAATTTTACATAAAAGTCCCTTTGACACCAGATTTCTATCTCATCACCGTTTCAGGCTGCAAATTTTTGAAAAACACCTCTTTTTTCGCATGTTCAAAAATGGAAGGGGTCCGCCCCTCCGTCACGAGATATCAAAAAACGGACCTCGGATTCGTGATCAGGGACAAAAGTTACCCCTTAGGACAAAGTTTCACGCAAATCGAAGAGGGGTCGGGGCAACTGCTGTGTGAGTTGGCGGAGAATTACCCATATCTTAAAATTATCAATTCTCAAAACGTCAAACCTTACCAAATAAGGACGAATCTTTATGTTTTTCATAATCCTTTTAAAAAATAACTTCTTTTTATCTACCACAACGATCACAATTTGGAAAAAAAGGTTGTGCTTGAAACTAATAAAAATATCATAAACTGGTAACATTTAGCAAAACCTTGTTTTAAAAAGGACTTTTTTTATCGAATAAATAATTCAAATGTTTTTAATACATAAATGTTAAGTACAAGAAAAATCATAACTCGTCGTCAAAATTTTGGTCCATACTTCTGAATAGCTTAAAAGATGCATGGTTTTTAGGGGCCAAAACCATATACAAAAATTAAGAAAAGTTCAAAAATACGGATTTTGAGAATTATTTTTTTTTGTAAAAAAAAGTAAATTCAAAAATCACCATTTTCCGTGTTCCTATATTTTTCTGTATTGTCCTCATCAATACCTAAAACTTTGCCAATGACACTTAATCAATCAAAAAATTATTGAAAAGTTACAAATTTTTACGCACCATTGTTGTATGAACAGATGCCAAAATTGTATGGAGACTTGTATGGGTGAATCAATGACAAAAACGTTACCTCATCCACCTTTAGGTGGTTGGTGCCTTCCTCGCATTTATAAAGTTAATACACTCAAAAAAGTGTATTAAAACACTAAACACAGCAAAAAAAAGTTGAATTTTGGAATGTTGAAAATTTGGTAGGTTGAATATTACTTATTTTTTGAGTAATATTACTCAAAAAATGTGTAAAAACGTGAGCCTGATGAATATTCATCAGAAACTGATGAAAATTCACCAATTCCTGATGTAATATTACAATTTTTTTTCGCCACAAGATCTGTCACCATTTCCTGATGAATATTACCATCATTTTTTTTTGTGAAGTACTTATAACTTTTGATAGGGTTGTCAGATGTTCAATATTTTGAGCTTGTTGGAAAGATCTTTTGATTACCTATCCAACGATGTATCGCATGATATATCTGGACAACTTTTTTCATAAAAATATTTGAGATCCAGCCTCAAAAAAGTGTACAAATAACACTTAAGTGCTTATAACTTTTGATGGGGTTGTCAAATCTTCACTCTTTTAAATACCTTTCTAACAATGTATAGCATGACGGGTTTTCTTACAAAAAACACCCTTTTTACAATCTTTCAAAGTTTAGCATAACTTTTGAAGTACTTTTCTAAACTTCATAATATTTACTATGGTCTTGTGGGACCCCAAGACGGATCGAATGAGACCAAAACGGTCCAAATCGGGTCAGCCAGTCCTGAGATAATCGTGTGCGTATTTTTCGGTGCACGGACTCACATCCAGACACACGCACAGACATTTGTTCAGAATTTGATTCTGAGTCGATAGGTATGCGTGAAGGTGGGTCTACGAGGTTGAATAAAGAAGTTCATTTTTCGAGTGATTTTATTGCCTTTCCTCATTGAGGTGAGCAAAATACAAAAATACAAAAAATAAAAATGGTCGAAATCAGCCGATTTCATAGAGAATTGCTCAACTGAAAAAAAAAAATATAATAGAAAATTGAAATCTGCACAACAAATTGTCCACAACTCAGTTTGGCCCAAAATGCAATTGCGAAAAAATGACACGATCACTGCAGTTGCAAGGAATATTGTAAAAGATATGAATTGTTGTTATTTGAAAGATTTAAATTATTGTAAAATCTTGAAGATTTACGGAAATGTTAAACAAATTTAAGGTATTCAGATTTTTTACGAAAAACCGTGTAATTTCTCGGGGTCTTATTTTACAAAAGAGATATTTAAGAAAACATGATTTTGATAGTCGGATTGTGAACCACACTAATCTACAAGCATTTCGTTTTACATTTTAACGAGCATTCGATAGGATTCTGCCGCCCAGAAAAATCCAACCAGTAATAACATTTTAATTGATGTTGAATAATCGGAAATTTCAATCCAAAGTTGATTTAATTAATTCGAGGGCTATTTATGTGCAAAAGTGGCGCTGGCGTTCCGAGGTCGGGCCAGGTTTGTTTTAATTAACCGCAAATATGGAACCGACCACAACGGTGGAGGGTTCAATTTAGCGTGCGTAGGCCGAAATTGAACTTATCACTTGGAAAATTCCGCCGTAATTGCGATGGAGATGAAAATTTTCTAAAACACACACACGTAGAACCCACGCTAATTACGAGGCTGTAAAAGCTGTCGAACCAGAGAGCCGCGTCCGGATCGATTCGGTTTCAATTAATTTTGATCGAAAAATACCTCCCTTCGTTACAGGGGAACAGATGCGTGCTCAATTTACTGCGCTGAGTGCGGATTTTCGGGTGGAAAATTGCGTGGAAAATGAGGGATTGTGCGCGGGGAGCTTGAATGAAATATCTCATTTAATTGGATTTAGTGTGAGCATTCCATACGCGGTTGACACTTTGCTGCGCACATGTCATTATCTGTGGATTCTCCGAACTGTTGATCCACTTGAGTGTTGGGTTCGTTTCCGGACTTTCCGGTATTTTCTTGATTGTGAAAATTTCGTGTTCGTATTTATAAGTCTATCGTGACACGGAATATTCAGAATATCATAATATTCTTTGAAGAAAACTTTTTTTTACGACTTGAAGTTTTAATAGGTGTTAAATAGTTTTCTTTTAAAAATTAACAAAAAATGAAACAATTGTTTTCCGTTCTCAAAACATCATTTTAAACCCGTTCAACTGATGGGTCGTCCAAGAAGGAGATTGATTAATTTATTTTCCGGTTGATGCGTGTACCGATCCGCCGGAAATGGTGGCTGCGCGGTTGTCCGTTCTGTAGCGTGAAAATTCCACACCACGTCGGGTTCCCTCGCTCGCTACCTACCCTTTCCTAAAACGATCGGTTTGATTAGGTTTTAATTAATTCATATTATCCGTCGCAGCGTGTGAATGGCGAACGAAGCGGTTACACCCATTCATCCAGAAGGGGACAATCTGGCACAGGTTTTCAATATTGTTCGAGTGGGTGGTTGATTGTTAGTGATGAAAGTTTTAAATTATTAATTTTCCCCGTGCCAATGGCAAGTAATCAAACTGATCTGCGTGCAACCATAGAGATTGGGTGATTAGTAGTGTGCGGTGATAATCTGTGTCAATACCTGCAGGATGCTGCTTTGAGTGATGGTTGATGTGGGTTTGGAGGATGGCGAGGGTTGTCAATTTTAGGTTCTGGAGAGATTATTAATTTTGTGGTTACGGCCCCGCACGTTGTGGTTGCACATGTAATCAGCATTATGAAGCAATCGTCGTTGAATTTACTGTTGGAAGAGCGCTTTTCCATTTATTAACTAAATAATTAGATCACATGTTTGCTTTGTGTGGAGTCTGTTGAAAATATAATTCTAATATTGGTTTGAAAACTCATAAAACTTCAAATTTTCCTGATAGTAAAAAAAAAAAAACAAACGGATTCTCCAGCTGCAATCGTCTTATTACACCAACCTTCCCCCCACAAGAAAAGCCAATCGGGCCAAATCTGTTTCTAACTTTGATCATCACTCACCTTATTGACGACAGTCCCCACTGATTCGCCGTTCGTTTTCATCGAACTCCGGGCGATAATCACCTCATTAAATCACTCGAGCTTGCCACCCATCTTTACCTGGTGGTGGTGCGCTGCCACCCCAGGTGGGAGCCAGTTATAATCCTCTGCTCTCCAGATTGGCCTGGGTTGGCATCCTTCATAGTGATCACCATCATCATCATCATCGTTACGACGTTAAAGATAGGTGAAAGTTTCACCCCGAGGCACACCTCAAATGGGAGAGGGTGGTCCCACCAGGAGTTGATATAAAGGGAAAGGCGCGTTTCATTGCGTTGGAGTTCTCCCCTCAGCTAAGCTTAATCACTTTGTGCGGTATTGATTCAACAATATTCACTTCAAGCCATTTATCTCGCTTCTGAATTTTTAACGTATTGTTTCCATACTTTCTTCTGACATAAAAGTTATGAAATTAAATATTAAAATTGAAAAATCAACTCGTTCACATCCTTCAACCCATTTCCCCTCAAAAGCTAAACTTTCCGGATCCACCGCCGCCGCCGCCGCCGGAAATTGAAGACAGATAAAGCTATCAACTTCCACCGAAGCCGCAACTTTTCCATTTGATGACTTATTCATCAACTTTGGCATCATCCCCGGCGGGACGACGCAAGTATCGCTGGAAGTGATGCGCATCGTTCGATAGGAAAGCGGGAAGTGCCCTTCTCCGGTGTCAACGAGAGGCTCAGTGCGTTTAATGATTTTATCCCACACTCCTCCTGGGCTTGAAATGTCTTCATGGCAACAACGAGAGTGGAAGGTAAAAGTTTGATAACTTTTTAATAGACACGATTAATCAGTTTTATGGCTAATTCATAAAACTCAGGCCCCCGCACATTGTTGCGCCTTTCGGAGAGGGCTGGTGCGCTTTTGCGTGATCCTAGAAGGTGATAGAATGCAGATTGGAGCTTTAGAAGAGTGAAAGATGTGGTCATAAAATACAGAGTCAACGAAAAAATCGTTAAATTGCATCGATTTCTTCGGATTGGCCCAAATTGCAGCTTAATTTTGTTGGTGAAATGATTCGAAAATCAAAGATAGGTTAACAAAGCGATTCCACTTCAAACCCGCAGGATCCATATCAAGAATGCATCAATTTGGCTCAAAATTTGCAAGAAGTTTTGATCTAGGGTGGTCCAAAAATATGCTAATTTGACTGTAATCGCAAATCCATTATTTTTCTATCATATCTGAGTAATTTACTAAAGAATCGGTCGATTAAGTGCTTTTTGTATTATTTGATTTGGTTCATACTTTGTGGGAGCTTCCTTACGTCATTTGTCATCCCATATAAGTCTGGCCCTTTTGAAATGTTTTTGCATAGATCATAAAATTTCACAAATTTATTTTTCACATTGAAAATTTAACAATAAGACAATTGACTTAAAAAATACATACATACGTAATTGAAAGACGCAACTTTTGGTACCCTTACATGCATAGGTCTTTGCTGAAATTTCAAAGTTATCGCAGTTTTAGTGAAAAAAGTTTATTTGCCCGTTTGCGTCATTTGCCCGCGGCGCGTCGAAAAACCTAGTTTTTATATTCAAAAAATCATATCTCCAAATAGTCTTAATTATTGAATACATATTAGCAATGTTTGGATATGTTATTCCGTCGGATGGGGAAGTAAATGTTGGCCCCGATCTAACCTAGAGGGTTAGGTCGTTAGCTCAATCCAGGTGTAGGAGTCGTCTCCCTGGGTCCTGCCTCTGTGTAGTCGCTGGTAGGCAGTTGGACTAACAATCCAAAGGTCGTCAGTTCGAATCCCGGGGTAGTTGGGAGCTTAGGTGTAAAAAGAGGTTTGCAAATGCCCCAACAATCAAGCCTTCGGACACCAAGTTCGAGTAGGAATCTCGCAAACAAGAACGCCAAGGCAATGCTGTAGAGCGAATAATTTGATTTTTTGGACATGTTATGTAAAATATTACAAGGAATCAGGGAAAAATATTTTCAGATATGAGCTATCTGGTCCCGAGACCTTCAAATCAGCAAATTAAATTTTCATTGGACCTTTTCAAATATTCAGCTAGATTTTTCAAACATCCTCATATTTTTCCTTAAACGCTCAACTTAAAACCTTGCTTTTGAAATGGGGCGATCTGAAATTAGTTAATCCGTTCCGGAGATAAGACTTTTTGAATAATGTGCTTTTTGCGAAAATCGATGTAAATGCAATTTTTGGGACCACCTTATTCCTGATTGGAGCACCCTAATCACCAAACAAAAAAAGGGGTCTAATTATTTGAGTCAAATTTGAGCCAAATCGGAGCACTTTTGATTTGTAGACTTCCTGTTTGACGTGGAATGGCTATAAAATGTGTAAACATAAGAGGTTTCATCAATCATCAATCATCACGAGTTACGCCGTCAAATTTTACATAAAATTTCTTTTGACACCAAATTTCCAAACTATCACCATTTCAGGCTACCCAACCGAGATATCAAAAAAATGACATCAGATTTGTGATCAAGGACCAACATTACCCCAAAGGACAAACTTTCACGCAAATCGCAATTTTTTTTTATTTTGGAAAATCGAAACTTTGAATTTTAAACACAAAAAATAAATATAGCAAAAACTTTAAATGATATTTGCAACAGCTTTGTGTATTTATACATTTATTAATGTTTATAAAATTTCTTAGAATTTATAAATAAAAAAAAACCAGGAAATTCAAAGTGCATTAGAGAAAAAGGAATTGAACGAAATTTGTTGAGTTTGGCAATCCTTTTTTACAATTAAAGTGTACTTAAGTTGATCGAAATGGTTTTGAACAGTACTCATAAACGAATTTAGCACTTCAATTGTGATAAAAAATGATTTAGAACAGAGCACTATTACATTTTAATAGCTGAAATTTAAATAATAACCACTCAACAACACTCTCGAATAAAATGATGCTACGTGCAAGCGTGACCAATTGCGCGTCCGCTCACAAACCGATCATATGGATAGCACGTACCACTCGTTTCGTTAAAATCGCTTGATGAATGTCAATTAACGTGTAAAATGAATGTGAACGATTCGTTCAATGTAGCACAATTCACGAGTGTTTCATCAGCAATTGATTAATTCAATAAAAATTTACTCAATCGTTTTTTTTTTTAAATTCAAACTATAAGTGCAAATCATTGCACTTGAATTATACCTCATTCACCACGAATAAAACGCAATTTTTATTGCCAGTACGGAACCACCAGTGGAAACACACGCTTGGCCGCGAGTTCACTCGCGAAACGAGCAATTATTTTTGGCAGATGGAATACATTTTCAAACGAAACGGCATTGCATAAAAAGAAGAATCCCATTAACATGTTAATAAAATTTTCCTCCGCCCCCATCTGCTCAACTCCTTTTGTTAGCAAGTTTGTCAGAAGGAGCGTTTTCTCGTGCAAAATGAGCAGAATGGTCTTGTTACGGTACAATGCTAAGGAGAGTGCCATCATTGAAGGTCTTCTTCGCCGTGAAAAGACGCAAATTTTCTCAGACTTTGGTGTCCTGAAGCATGTGGACTGAATTCCTGAGGTTTGTTATTGTCACCTTGAGCGCACGGTGTGTTTGCTTGGGGATTTTTTCTGGGATTAATGTTGTTTGATGTTTACATGCTTCTATGCAAACAATCTCTGTTGGGTAAATAAATCCCGTAATGTTTTGTCGGATCTGACTTTCACTCTCAAAATCAACAAGTTTGCCCTCACCGTTCACGGCTTTGATTGCAACTCTGAGTGCTTTCGCAAACAATCCTTTTACGTCAAGTGCGACTGTTTGAAGGTATTATTATGATAATTACGTTTGCGTTCGTTACTCAAGTATCGCGTGCACGTGTGAGTGCCAGAGCTTCTTGAAAGCTGCCATCTTGAGATAAAATGAACTGTCGTGTCTTCGCTCGTCGGTTCAAACGCAGCTTTCCAGAGAGCGAAACGAGATAACACGTTAAATTTAAATGAGCCTGTACCTGTCGTTTTATGTTTGGTTCTAAATTTTATTAACCTACCGTCAAAACCGTGGCCGGATGCATCCGTCATGGAGGTTTCCAGCTAATGGCGTGTACTTGTCTTTTACGATTGAAACATTTTTGGGTTTCTTTGCAGAACTGTTGCTGCTGCACTCAACTCGCTGTCGGCCGTCACGTGCGAGGACATTCTGGTGGCCGGAGTTGGCCTGAAGATTCCCCCGGAGAAGGCCTCCAAGTACGCCAAGTGGATGTCGCTGGGGTAAGTTGAAAGCTGTTTGCTTTGAAATTCAAGGTTTCACTGCTCCTATTTCCTTGTGCATTTCAACGTGCACTAACAAATTTAATAACCAGTGATATGGAAGCATGCTTCCTTGTTTTTGTTCTTTGTCAGTGTCTTTGTCTATCTCGTCGAGTTGCTTCTTGGTTACCTACACTGTTAAAATCATTTTTGACATTATAGTTCACTTAACGATATCAAGTTGTAAAGTTTCGCAAAATATGTACCGAAACTTAACAGTTAGTTTGAATATTTCCAACAAGTTCATCATTATTTTTCCCTCGGTGCAAAGAACATTACAATATAATGGCATCGCTTGTGTCATGTAATCCGTCCCGTTGTAACATAGCGATATTGGAAAAAGCTAATACCAATATCGATGCCATCTCGTGAAATCATGTCAGTGTCTGATATTGTCGTGCGTGCATTGGATCCTAGCAGTGAATGCGAACCGGAAGCGATTGTTTCTAGGAAGTATTTTTTATGTGTTATGCAGCATACACATTTTACATTAATTTCCACTTCCAACAAAATTCACAAAAAGTGATAAGAAATGGCATCCCATAACACTCTCTTCAAATCCACTTCCTTGCAAGTTAACCAGAAATTTGCGAGATGATGATGCCGATGACTCGCCTTATTCACCTCTTCATCATAAACACAGACACTCTCCTCACCTTTCGTCAGTCACACAAAACTTTGCGAATTAAACGCTCGAGTGATTTCGAATAACATTTTTGTGAAAGGGAAATAGAGTATGAGGGTGAGAGAGCGACTCATATGAATGAGTGTGCTTTCTCATCGGGAAAACGGGAATAAGCTTTGCTGAAGGTGGATGGCATGAACAAAAAAAAAACTCATTTCATCGATCAGAAACGGGATCCCCATTGAGAAATATAAATCATTCCATCAGTAGAAGCTTATCGTTACCTGATCTGCCGTTAGCATATTGGAAGCACCGAGAGGCAGCGAAGCGAGCTGTGAGCGTTGAAAAGGAAGGTTGCACTCGAACAGTTACAGGGTTTCATTAATAGGTAAAATCACTCACACTGAAGCGCAGATGAGTTTTATCCTTGGAGAGCAACCTAGCTTCGACGTCGGGAAAACTAGTTCAAATTGGCCATCTGCCATCAAGCTGAGTAGAGAATTACCGCATGAGCAACCGTTTCGAAAACTTGATGCAACATAATTCATTTAAGTGAATCAGACTTATCTCACAAAATTTATGATTTTTTCTCCAAAAATAGTAATTTTCACAAAAAAGTTTTAAATTGAGGATTTTCTAAGCACGAATCGAATATTTATTTAACAAGGCGCTGTCAAATTGATAAACTCTTCATGCAATTCCAACAACAACTTTGAAACGTTTTAGTTTGACGCGTCAACTCAAACAGAAAAACAATGTAGATTGGTAGTACTCTCAGTGTCAATTGGTAGACAACTCTCTCGTTGTCGATATTGATGGGACTGTCGAATTTATTTGACAGCTGGAGCAATATTGATATCGAGAAGATAGACAGCCATAGAGACGACTGTATTATTTTTCTTGTTATTCTTGACCGACGAAATCGCCTACTTTTCTGACAGAATCGAATAAAGCAATTCTCTGAGATTTCGGTCATTCGATTTTTTTGTATTTTTTAATCCGGCCGAAACTTTTTTGGTGCCTTCGGTATGCCCAAACAAGCCATTTTGCATCATTGGTTCGTTCATATAATTTTCCATACAAATTTGGCAGGTACTTTAGTGAAGTTTTGATAATGTGCACCGTTTGCAAGTTATGGTCATTTTCAGGTAACTTTTTTTCAAAATAGTCGCAGTTATTCATTTTTTAAAATAAGTGCCCATGTTTGCCCACTCTTGAAAAAAATAGTTTGGTTAGCTGAGAAAACTCTATACTTTGCTTTTTTGAACTTTGTTGATACGACACTTAGTTGCTTGATATTGCCATGCAAAGGTTTAAAAACAGAAAAATTGATGTTTTCTAAGTCTTACCAATATTACAGTATATACATATACAATATTTTGAAAAATTGAAAATCAAGACTAAGATTTCAAAAGGGCCAAGCATTCATTATTTTGTTTGAAAAAAGTTGTATCGAATAAAAAAATCATTACTCGATCAAAGATTTTTTGCCCATTCTGGTAATTTCTGATAATTTGGCATTTGATATCCTCTAAAACATATCAGGAAATAAAAAATATAAAAATATTGTTGTTTCTGCACAGTTTTAGTCACAAAAAGTAAAATTAAAAATCACCAATTTTTTTTAACCTACAACTTTTCCGAAGACACCAAAATGAACAAAAATTCCTTTAAAAGATACAATGATGTAAAATGGCTTGTTTAAGCAAACCGATGGCACCAAAAAAGTTTTAGCCGGATTAAAAAATACAAAAATTAAAATTAAAGAAAAAAAAACCCGATTTCGTAGAGAACTGCTAAATAGCAACACTTTCACAAAAAATGCTGAAAAGTTTTACTTTTTGGATAAATGTACAACTTATTTTGAAAAAAACTTGCAATTCAACAAGTTGAACTACTATATCAGAGTCCTGAAAAGGTCAGGTCAAAAAAGCAAAAATGTTTTTTACTATTCTCAGCTTTTTAAAAAACATTTTAGTTACCTTTTTCAACATACGAATAGAATATAGAGGCTTTGTGACCTTTTTATAGTCCTAACACTGCTGTTAACTCCAAACTGTTCAGAAAATGTTGTGTAACATGCAAATATTCAAATATTTAAATTTTATGCATACCTTTCCCTAAAATAACATAAAACAAAATAAAATAAAAATATAATAATAATTAATTTAACAATACAAATGCGGCAGCCCCCATGACAGTACTGGAATAGCAGTTTATGCAACAAGTTGCAAAAAGAGGATTTTTTCAGCACGAGTCGTACATTTATCCAACGAGGTTCACCGATTTGGATAAATACGAAGAGTGCTGAAAAAATCAAGTTTTGCAACGAGTTCCATACAACATTTTTTGTAATTCCAAAAAACACACACTGAGTGAAATTTTATGTCAAATTTTCATGTATTTTGTCAATAAATCGTTTAAATCAAAAAAATGTTAAAAAGTGTTACTTTTCGAAACAAGTGCTGAAAAGTTCAACTTTTCAGCACCCATTTGAGTGCTGAAAAGTAGAACTTTTCAGCATTTATTTTGAAAAGTGTTGCTATTCGATTCTGTTATTTTTGGTACAGAAAAGTAGGCTATTTCGTCGTTCAAGAATGACAGGAAAAGTAAGTAGTTTCACGACGGAATTGCAAAAATACTTTTCAGCATCATATGAGTGCTGAAAAGTTCTTATGAGTGCTATAAGTTCAACAACGGAAGCACTTGTAACGAAAACTAATATTTTTCGAATCTCGGAAAGCTACGTTGAATAATCGTGTTGAAAAAATAATAAATTTGCATAAAATCCAATTTTATAAAATTACTGAGATATGGAAAACTACTTAGACAAGTTCATCACGTTTCCATTTTCACTACAGTATGCTAAAAATCGCGAAAGCAAACTCATCTGTGAAGCAGAAAAATGAAATCAATTGGATCGTATCTAGGAATGAATAAACACTTTGCAGAACGGCACCGATGGTCAACAGTAGAGAGCCCCTCCGGAATGCACTCATTCCGAGTCGAGAGATGAGTTGGTCCTTGGCTGGGCCCCAGAGAGGCACAAACACAACACACCAGCTGGCCACCGAGGCCACCAGAGAAACGGGAAGTCCTGCTCAATATCGAGAGAGACAGAAAAAAATCTGACTGCAAGTATCAAATGTATTGGAAAATATCGAATTCCATAAACGAGATAACGGGGTTATGGCGAATTGAGGATGGCCGGCCACCATTGTTTTCGGTTCGGATCAACCTCCAATGAGCGGACAGAAAACCAACCGAAACCAGAACAAAAAATCCGCTTCTCCCGGTGACACTTGGTTGGTTTTTTTTCCCGAGCCAATAGATGACTGCTAGAACTTTTTCTCCCGTTCCGCAATCCCATAAAATTTTCAGTGCTGGAGATAAAAAATATTAATCTCGTTGTTTTCAAAAATTGGGTTTTTTCGCGCGAGCTGAACTTTCGAAGCGATTTCACAGCATGACTGCTGCTGCTGGTGCTTTCGCGGAACAAGGATACGGTCCGACGATTTGGCCAACCAGCAGGTGCCGCCGCATAGACCGGAACTGCACACTGCAGTCAGGTGTCTACCGGGGGAGGTGCTTTTCGATTTTTGTGCACGCCAGAAACACTCGAATATCGCCGTCATTATTCGAGGTGACGATTCGAATGTAATTGGATTTTTGCTCAATTTCACCTTTAACCTTGCGTGGATTAATATAGTTTTATCTCGGTTTGTTTCTTTTTTGTTGTTGGTTGAGCAGCGATAGAATAAGCCATTGTCTTAATAAATTAAACCTTACTTGTTTTTGTGACAGCTCAATAATGTCTGTGCTGTGATTTTACTTTCAATGAAAAGACTAAACTAAAACAAGTTCTGAAAAGCTGGCTTCTGCAATTTCTTCCAAGCTTCATAACGTTGAGACAGTTCCCGTTAAAACAAGCTTGTCGAGCATCCATCATTACTATATGATTGAGTCTTCTTCTTTGAAGTGCTTAAAATGGGAAGAAAAAAAAATCACATTTCAAGAATACTTGCTGATTTATATCTATCCTTACCGACTTTACTACTGCAATCTGGCAAGAAGTGATTTATTGGATTATCACTATGCCTCATAATTCATTTTCAGGGAAACTGTGGTCAACTATCTAGGGCATGAATTGACTCAGATTCTTTATAGCGGGCAACATATGTGTTGAAAAATGATTGAGTCAATATTTGTCATCATATTAACAGAGCAAAATTTACCTTTTGTTTGGATTTTGCAAAAAATGTTGTTTATACACTTAATTCTTCTTAAATTGAAATTTTATCAAAGTTTGTTTACCCTCTATTTTTTATTTTTTTTAGATAGGGGAACTACACCCTTCCTCAGCCTATTTCTATTATCGGCCTATCAGCACTTTGATCATGAATTACAGCTTAAATAAAGTTTTTTCGACTGTTCCAAAGTAATAAATAGCTCAAATCAAAGTGAGCAAGCAACTCTTCATTGTTGATACATCTGAAAATGTTGATTTAATAGCGGAAAACGGCAATAGTGATGAGAATTGGTCGAATGGCTAAGTGTGATAAAAATGGGTATATTTCCCCTAATTAAAAAAATGAAATAAGAAAATACTATTTGAAATGCCAATTTTACTATTTCTATAACATAAAATCTGTGAACTAGGGTGACATGAAAAACTGAGTCTTGAGAGATACCCCCTGGTTTGATTCTTTAGGTAAAAATAAGTAGCTGTGCAAATTTCGAGCCAAATCGGTTTATGAAAAAAAAAAAAAAAACGCAAAAATACCGCCAATGTATCAGATCATTGTCAAGTGTGAAATTCTTGAGTAAAATTTTATCACAAACATCTTTGACGAAGACCCCAATACCGATCCGAGTTAACCCTAAAGAGTCAATAGCGATTTAAAGAAAACGTTTTTGTATGGAATGATTTTTTTCACCAACCTAAATCGATTTTGATAACTACTCATTTTCGCATAAAGAATGGAATCAGGGGGTATATCTGAGGTCGATTGTTTTTATTGTCACCCTACTGAGCACTTTTCTTCAGTTCTTTTAGACAATATCTTTGACATTATTTAAAGCTAATATTTTGTCTAGATGCATTCCGTAAACGATTTCCAAAGTAGTGATTTTTGAAATTTCGAATAAAAGAAAAACATCTCAGACTTTGAAAAGTTTTGATTTTTATTTTATAAAATTTTTGTTCTAAACACTCAAAATGTCAAAACAAAACTTTTTTCTTTTTTCATATTTAGTGCATTTGTTTGCTGTTTGTGTTATAATATGTTTGGGTCATTACATGTCAATTGAATACACTTTTGGACTTAAGCATCACTGATTTGGACCAAACTTGGAGGGAACATTCATCTATAGATAGTTTATAGAAATCTCAAGTTTGGTGCCATTGATCATTGCTCTATTTTAGCACAGCCTTTAACAGCTTTTTAACGATCTTCTATTTTTTTTCTTTTACTCCAAACTTTCCAACTTATTTGACCAAAATACTTTTTTTTAGGTTGCATTTCATAGGTAATTGTCTTAGAAATTCAATGGAAATAATGTATTAACCCTTAAAATCCTTCTAATAATGTTTCTATGCGGTTTAGGTTTTAACTCATTCAGGCTTTTTTTTTAAGGTACCGTCATCAGGGGTTAAATTGGATCTGGGGGGTAAGATTGGGTGAAACAAAAATGCTGACATTTGTATGACCCAATCTAATCCCCCAGACCAAATGTCACCCCTGATGACACTAGCTAAAAGTTAATGGTTGTTGAATGAATTTTATGACCATACGACAAATATAGGCTAGAAAGGGGCTGAAAATGTTCAAACTTGAATTTCACCCATTCCCTATTTTTGATATTTTTTTTATTTTGTAACCATCTTGTTCCTCAGACAATACTACATAAGAATTATTGGATATAAAAAATAATTACAGTGGACTCTCTGGCTGTCGATCTTCTCCATATCAATGCTGTTCCCGCTGTCAATAAACTTTTCAGTCCAGTAGATTGTTTTGATTTTTCGTTCTTTAATTTGATAAATCCCGTTCTCGACGATCCCTTCAATATCGATAATGAGAGAGTCCACTGTATGAAGAAATGAGTATTTCATTGGAGTTTGATTGATTAGATTTTCAAGGTAGCCAATTATGTGCAACATTTTTAAGAAATTTAAAAGCATCACAAAGTCTTTATCAGTAACATCAAATGTGTGTAGACTTAAGACAGAATCATCATAATCATAATTTTGTGTTCAATTATGGAATGAGAAAAGAATTACACTTTTATCATAATATTCTGACTACATTCACATAAGAAATTACCATACCACTATCTTACTCCATTTTTCCATTCTTACCGATATTCTTGAAAATGTATGGATAAAATTCCACAAATTTATCTATAAAATTATGAACTCGTGCGAAGATTGTTTTTCAAGCGCTTTCCTCTAGAAACCTAAGACTGAATTAATGGTATAGGGCGCAGAATTTAAATGATTTACTTTACATTTTGAAATCATTAATCATTTCCGTGGTAGCAAAATCACATAAAGCAGAAAAATCTAATAATGTTCTCCATAAATCATACAACTATCATGCGTATCAGCACGATTGCGGTAATAATTCAGCACTTTAACGTTTCGCTCGTACGCATATGAATACAAAATCACACATCGTTTGTTAGGAAACGCTTTGGTTATCCCTCATACCACACCACCACCTTACAAGGACTAATTTTATGCATCATTGTGTGATTCTGTGCCTCTATCTATCAGAGTAGAGCGCAAAGTCGATAAGAAAAGTGTCTCCGTTTTATGGCGCATAGTTTTAATTTCGTCCGGCTATAAATTATTAACAACCCACCCATTTTATAGCCCAGTTGGGGCAGCGGCAGCAATGACTTCTATACTTTCTTAGAGCGCTGGCTGCGGTCCTGACTTTCCGTTTCGGGGGAAGTTTTCCCCATTTGCCACCCGACAAGGGACACGTTCCCATTCATCCCGTGTGTGACAGCCATCTTTTCATAACTGTCGTTATTCTTGGCTTTCCCATTCACTGATGCTCCGACTCTCATTATTTGTGGTCTCAGCACAAACAAAGAAAATTAATGAGCTTCCGTTTACAGCCGATAGTTTTATGAATGTGTCACACACACTCACACACATTGTGCATACATCCAGTGACAATGCCCTGACCAAAAGGCATCCAATTTGTCCGGTCAGGCACTAAACCGGCACTGCTAAATTGTTTTCCGCCTCCCCCTCCCGGTTTTACTCGTGTGGTCGTAGTTGGACGTGCGAAATGTTTTAGAGAGATGCTTTCTTCCTTCCAAAATTACTGCCGCCAACTGGTTGGAAAATTAGATGGAAACATTCTGACGTCGTAGACACTTGCGAAATGCCTTTTGGCGCCTGCCTTAAGTACACTTTGGCCGAGTTTGAGCACACGTTTTTGGGGTTATTGAGTTTGGTATTGTTGTTTGGACGGGGATTAGAAGTTGGTTGATTTCGTCACAGTGTTGCCAGATGTTTTAATTAGGGAAGTATTTTCACTTCTAGATATAAGTAACTTATTCGTTACGTTTAGTTTGACATAATTCAGAACCATTGTTCTTTCGATTTGCGTTGCTGTTTGCTGATTTTTTTTATCGAAAAGATTATCACATTAAATAAAACACTTTTTATGGAGCAGTTAATCAGCCGAACAGAATTCGTTTCGACGTTTGGTAAGGGTTTGCTTTTTTACGCTTGGTTGCCTTGATAGAATGAATATAACTTTTGTCGTGGAAAGCTGCAAATTTGCCTTAAATAATATATTCACTATACTCAGCTAGTAGCATTCGGAATACTTGCAATGGGTTTCTGTTTTCTGTCCATGTTTGAAAACTTGGCTTATTTGCCAAATCAGGTCACCAAATTTTCGTAAAGGCTCATTAGAATGGCATATAATATAAATTCTAGTTGAAGAGAATGATTTGAAAGAATGAGTAAAGCTTAAAAAATCGATATGTGCCATATTTTATAATTTTTTTCGATCTTGCACTTTTTTCGTCCACCTATTTTTGAATCTCTGAAGTCACAAAATAATCTTCCAAATCATTTCAATTTAATTCGCCCAAGGTAAACATCCTTTCCCAAGTCGGTGCACAATGTGCATTTGAATTTTCCACCGTAGTACATTTGAATAAACTTTGTACAACTTAAACACAGCTTAACTTTGCTGATGGAGAATCGGCAACAGAAGACTATTCTGTTGTACAGCATTCGGTATCCTTTTAAACGCTTCGATGATTCCTTTCTCTCGTATTTTGCATTGTCTCGGTGACTTTTTGCTCCAACATCTACTACCAGCAACTGAACTTAACAGACTAGGAACATTTTTCAAGCATCTGCGCAATTTTCTAATAACAGTTTGCTGCTTTCCGTTCCGGAAGCACACAACTTATAATTCGTTCACATAATGTGACTTTTGAAGTCAATGCACCGTAAGCTGCTATCAAGTGTGAGGTGGTGCTGGCGCCGCCTATCATTCAAGCCACTTTGAAGTTTGTAATCTATATCCGCTGCACACACCCGTTAGCCTCCAGGGTTCCGGATATCGATTAAGTCGAGATCACGAACCGTCTACCTTGTCTTCCAAGAATCATGTCTGAAATGTTTCGTACGAGAGCGGGGGTCGTCATCCGCAGAATTTCGAAAATTGATTTCAGGTTAGCGCTCAAACATTGATAAATATAGCACGAACTCGCCAACCCAGCGCGCAGTGAAAGGTAAGGTGAGGCCCACTTCTTCGCGGGCAAAACTCAACACAGACTTCCAACCGCTGCGGCACGCAAATGTGCGGCCATTTTCAAAGGAGTCTCGTGACGGGACCTGCTGCTTCTGCTGCAGGCAGTCACTCCACTATCTAGAACCTCTAGAGTCACAGTGCAGTGGATGGGGTGTAGAAGCAAAAGTCGAGTGCCACTCGTCAGAATCTGTCTCGTTTTACTGCAGTCCTTATTCTCTGGAGAGGACTCCTGCTGCTGCTGCTGCTGTCCGATCTCATGACTGTAGCCGATTCACGCTCTTTGCCAACTCTCGACTGATGGCATAAATTATCCACTTTATGATTCTCAATGTTCGATATTCAGATTCACGCAAAAGGTGGTCGGATAGCGATGGGAAAGCTCTTTTGTTTTTTTATTCATGGGTGATTTTGAATTGTACAATTTTTTATTTATAATAATCCAGCTAGTTTTTTTTTCAATTAATATAGAGTAATTTTGAACGTTTTTTGCAAATCGAATTTAACAGAAATTTTTTATTGTAAAATCGCATGCAAATCACCTTCGTCATAAAGACATTTAATATTACACACTGCATGTACAATTTATGTAAACACAAAAAATAAAACTTCAACCGATGGGATCCAAACCCAGCACCAACAGTATCGACTGGCGCCTTATCCCGCTCGGCCACCAGACTGATGAAGAATGGGCAGGATAAACGCATAGTTTATCTTGACATTTCGGTCAAGTCAGGTTTCCCATACTGATTGGCTACATATTTCAGGGTTTAATATTTATTGCATAAAATTTCATAAAATAATGGCCTTTTACACGCAGCTGGATTACTTCAATATATGCCATATTGTATCATGAGTTTTTTGAAAATCTGTTTCTATGGTGATTTTTGGATCGATTTTGTATCTTCGGCAAAGTTGTATAGTATTATCGAGAGATCAATTTTACCATCAGATTAAATTTTATCACTAGAAGTACTTAAATCTAGTGTGGTATAAAATTTTGTACCAGAGCCAGGATAAAAAAATAGTTTTTTCAAGTATTTTTTGGAATTTCAAATTTTTAATTCAAGTTTAGGTGCTACAGTATCAACAAATTTGCTTTCTTGGACTGCTGGTCGCTGGGATACAGCCCTAAAATTAAATCGATAGATTATCGTCGATAATATTAAAGTCGGGAGGATAACCCACTTTTTAAATCTTTCTGAAATCGACTTAATTCAACCAAACCATATTATATTTTTAATGCTTTCACTAAATTGTTCACAAAATACCGTTTTATTTCGAAAATACTCAAATTTTCATTATTTGCAATATGGGTATCAAACAAAGCGAAATTTAAATTTCAAAGGAGAATGGGCGAATTTGGTCCAAGGATGTACACGAACGGGACCAACTTTTTTCGAAAGATCTCGCCGAGACACGAAAAAAAGTCTTCCGGACCAACTCTCTAAACCCCGGGGTTCAAAAGTTACATGCTGTTGAAGTTTTAGCATTTTGAGTAAAAATATACAAAAAATCGGATTTTTGCTATTTCTAAAATCATTTACAAAATCTCTGTTTCATTATGGATTTCGATTTTCTTGACTTCATTCGACGCGTATCAGCAAAAACTATGAATTCTGATATATCTTAGCATGATTGAAACATGATTTCACTTGTTTTTATCCGTTTGAACCGTTTGTGCAAGAGGCATCCCATAGAAACAAGCCGAAACTTCAAGGTTTTGAAAACGGCTCCGACCCAAACTGCTTCAGTGAGTATGAAAGGCTTCAGTGCAATGTTGTAACAACTTATTGGGATGGTCTGAGTCATCCGAGAACTCCTTGAAGTTAAGACCGGTGAGTCTACCGCCGTAACAAGCAAGATGTCGGCGGTTTTTGACCACTGATCATACCCGCATAGCTTCAGTGAGTGTGGTAGACTACTTTGCTAATGTGTTAGGATGTCCTGGGTCATCCAAGGACTCCCTGGAGTTATGATCTGTAGGTCTACGGCTGTTACAAGGACTCCCTGGAATGGTCCAGAACATCCCAACATAACAGCAATACAGTCTGCCATACTCACTGAATCTTTGCGGTTATGATGCGCGGTTTAAAATCGTCGACCTTTTTCTTGTTACAGTGACCCAAATATCTTAACTCCAGGGAGTCCTAGGATGACCAAAGACATCTTAACACATTAAGAAAGCAGTCTACTATACTGACTGAAGCTATGCGGGTATGTTCCGGGGTCAAAAACCGTCGACCTCTTGCTTGATACGTCTGTAGCTCCACAGATCATAACTCCAGGGAGTCCTTGGATGACCCAGGACATCCTAACACATTAGCAAAGTAGTCTACCACACTCACTGAAGCTATGCGGGTTTGTTCCGTTGTCAAAACCAGTCGACATTTTGCTTGTTACGGTAGTAGACCCACAGATCTTAACTCCAGGGAGTCCTAGGAGAACCCAGGACACTCCAACACATCAGCATAGTAGTCTACCATACTCACTGAAGCCATGCGGGTATGATCAGTGGTCAAAAACCGCCGACATCTTACTTGTTACGGCGGTAGACTCGCCAGTCTTAACTCCAAGGAGTTCTCGGATGACTCAGACCATCCCAATAAGTTGTTACAATATTGCACTGAAGCAATCTGGGTCGGATCCGGTTTCAATACCTTGAAGTTTCGACTTTTTTCTATGGGATGCCTCTTGTACAAACGGTTCAAACGTATAAAAACAAAAAAATCATGTTTCAATCATGCTAAGACATATTAGAACTCATAGTTTTTGCTGATACGCGTCGAATGAAGTCAAGAAAATCGAAATCCATAATAAAACAGAGATTTTGTAAATGATTTTAGAAATAGCAAAAATACGATTTTTTGTGCATTTTTAACCAAAATGCTCAAACTTCAACAACTTGTAACTTTTGAACCCCGGGGTTTAGAGAGTTGGTCCGGAAGACTTTTTTTCATGTCTCGGCGAGATCTTTCGAAAATAGTTGGTCCAGTTCGTGTACGTCCTTGGACCAGGTCCCATACAAATTTGCCCATTCTCCTTTATAATTCAAATATTGTTTGCATTTTATTTATATAAATTATGGTTTTTTTTTAATTAGGCCGTTATAAATATATTCTGAAGTTTAAGTCGTTCCCCCTCCTCTTTCAAATCGGTCTGAAAATCAGAGGACAATTTTTTTTTCAAAAAACTTCAAAATTTTATTAGAAGAAGAAGTCTGATGAACTGAAAATAATTCGAAATGTTTTTTCTGTGTCTACAATCATATTTAGAATATTTTAGATCGCTCAACAATATTTTTTTGTGAAATTCCGATGCACAGTACTGCAAAAGTTTTTTCGACAAATTTTTTTTTGCCAGCACTTTGATATTTTGAAAACAAAAGATTGCATAACATCTGGGCAGGTGTTAAATGCATTTTTAAACACTTTTTTCATTCAAGGCTTGTATTATAAATTTTCATAATTTTTAATTAGTTTGCAAAAACCTCCCCCCCCCCTCGACTTTGGTTAGAATCAAGGGACATAAACTTCATAAAATATTTGCAACAGCCTTATTCAATTTTCACAAAATACCGTATTTTTTAGAATAAACTCAAATTTTTCAATATGGATATCAAACGAAGCAAAATTGTGTATGCTTTTTTCACTTTACTAAAGTTTTTTCTGGAGTATACTAAAAGTTTCAAAAATACCGTATTTTACCAAAAGTGCTCAAAATTTCAATGTTGCAATATGGGTACTAAACGAAACACAATTTTACACAAAATACCAATTTTTTTGAAAACACTCAAATTCACATAATTTGCTACATGAGTATCAAAAAAAAAAATCGAACATTCGTCTGCTATTTCAAATGATTAGAGCTTTTTCTGGAACATACTAAAATTTTCACAAAATACCGTGTTTTCGAAAATACTCAAATTTTTAAAATTTGCAATGTGGGTATCAAACGAAGTGAAATTTTGCATGCTTCAAACAAGCATTAAAATTTAGTACGCTTCATATAAAATTTTGTTTCGTTTGATACCCATATAACAAAGTATGAAAGTTTTAGTATTTGAAAAAGTATGAAATTTTGTGAACATTTTAGTTATTTACACATTTTGTAAAAAAAACGAAGTTTTGTGAACATTTTAGTGATTTACAAAAAAATAACAAGGTGGAATTGCATACACAATTCGCCTGCAAATTTGGAAATTTGAGTATTTTCAAGTAAAAAGTTATTTAAAAACATAGTATTTAAAAAAAACTACAATAAATTAATAAGCATACAAAATTCGCTTCGTTTGAAACTCATTTAGCAAATTATGAAAATTGGAGTATTTTCGAAAAATATCGAAAAAAAATAGTTTTTAACAAAAAAAAAAAAAAAACTCTTAATGACAATCACACCATCTTCGCAGACTGAATACAAATATTGAACGGGACATACACTGAACGAAAAGCAACAGTACAATTTTTGGGTCTTGAGCAAAGTTATGGGTTATTGCGTTCTGAAGGTTAATATGACCCTAAAAATGGTTTAAAGTGAACCGGAAATTATTTATCCAAAATGGAAACCAGTCCGATAATGGCGCCGGGTCACTTAAAACCTAGTTTTGCTTAATTGCAAGATCTTTCTTGGTGGTGAATATGCCAAAACATTTAAAGATCTAACCATTTTAAAATTAATCAACAGAAATTCAATAATTGAACAAGCATTTTAGATCACACGATAATTTTTTTTTAAAGTTAACACGAAAATTAGTTTTTCACATCACTAATCTTGCACAAGGAGGGGGTCCGTCGTCGGCCCGAGCAGCAAGTTGAATGCGATGTGACTTTTGCTTTATTTTACTGTCTATCTGACTGCCAGAGTGCCACCGCCCTCCAGCCGCTAGTCTCCGTCGTTTCCCGGAATCCTGGAGCGGGCTTGCATTGCATGCTTCTTCTGATTTGTTTCACTTCTTGGCCGATCCAATTTTGCCTGCGCCACGAAACTTTCAACACAGAGAGCTGAGCTGAGTTTTTTTATTTCGAGTTCACCTAGAGTCGGTCGGCCAGGTGGCCATCATCAACCGGTGCCAGGCAGGCCGTCCGTCGTTGGACGCATTCGAGCGAGCTGGAACTGGAATGAATTTTGTGCGCTCCTCTTTTTCTAGGATCGGGCCAGGTTGAGTGAATGTGAAAAGAACGGACGTAAAATATACTTTTATTGCAAACATGCAAATATGATTGGGATTACGAATGGTGTTGTACGAACATCGGTTCTGACTCTGTATGGATGGGTGTTCTGAGGACGGTAGGGGCTTAGGAGACAGTGAATAGGAAAATTTACTGCTGTTAAAGTTTCTTTGTCCGGGAGAGTTTATTGTTTCGTGAGCAGTGAAATCGATGTTTTTAACTTAAATTCAGTGTTTTTAAATTTATTTAAAAAAATCCTCCAAATAACTTCAAAGAATTGCTTTAAGATGGACCAACCAACTTTCAATTGCAATTTCAGCAGTAAAACCCGCTCCAGTTGAAATGTATCTCATTCCAAATTCCGGTTTCCTCCCACAGCTACGGCGTGTTTTCCTTTGGACTGGTGTTCGTGGTGGAGCGACTCGGCGGAATCCTGCAGGCAACTCTCACGCTAAACGGTCTGATTGGCGGCGTCACGCTTGGTCTGTTTTCCCTCGGGATCCTGTTCCGGCATGCCAACGCCAAGGTAGGTCCAATTCACTTAAAACAATCACTGATTTATCACACTGCGGAGAATTCTTTCGGAAGGGGGGGCGACAGACGGCGGGGGGCGAATTTTTGTGAAAATTAGAAATCAAAGGAAAAGTTGCCAAAATGTATTTCCCGGCGTCAAAATCAATTACAGACGTTTTCCTTTTTTTCTTACAACCATTCCCAGATCCACTTGTGGGTGGCGAAAGTCGGCGATACTTGAAATGAGGTAGCTAAACTTTGGTGCTTCACCGGGGATTCCTCACAAATTCGCCATTGAAATTGAAGGGGCACTCTTGGCGAAAATGAAATCGGTGACTTTTCCGCCCACACAACAGAAGCAGCAGCGGTAGTGGCGAGCAGAATCGTGGGCAATGGGAGGGATGTCGGGCAGTTTAGGGAAATGCCAAACACTTCAGGCATGGAAAAGTGAAATTAGGGGCCACTTGAACGAAAATTACATTCGTTGTAATGGTTTCCGCACCGCAAATGGGCGTGGGACGACGTCTGTTCGAACATGCGGATTGGGGTGTGATTTTGGAGGATAGTCGAATGGTTTTTGAAATTTTGAATTATAGAGCTTTTGCTGTATTTAATTTTTATATTTTTTTCTAACATTTTGTTTCAAAAAGCAATTTTGGCCAAAGTGAAAGCTTTAAAAATGTGTTTTCTGGGAACAGCCCGTTCGTAACCATCATAAGCTGACGATGACGACGTGGTTCCTGATCACCGTGACGCGCTTTTCCACGTGTCAGGTTTTGCAGGAAAATCGTTCCACTTTTCTCCACCATTGAGCCGACTGTGCCATCGGTGTACGTGTGTGTGAGGGTGAAATGAGTGGAATAAAGTGCCATAAACACGTCCATTCACATCATATGGAAAAAGCTTACTTCTTGCCGCGACCGGGCGGAAATCGTTGAACGAGACTCTTACACAAACCAAAAAGAGAGAAAGAGGCCTGTAAGTGTAAATTGAAAATATGAAAATTTGATTACCTGTTAATATTACCATTTTACCTCAATTGCCGCACCGGGATGGGGCCTATTTAGCATTGGGTCTGATTCCACTGGCAGAGATTTTTGGTCTTGTACGATTAGATTCGAGGATTTCGATTGCGACCTGGAAAAGACCCGGGGGCAATTTCAACGAACGTACTCTTGTCGGCAGGAGTGAAATTTGCTTTCTGCTACTGCCTTATGGTGTGCTCTGCCAAGGCTTTCTCACTTTGCTGGTCTTCGAGCAGGTGCGCTCATCAAATTGAACCATTGTGCCCGGGCCGTGTAATGTGAAGCAAAAACCCATCAACCGAATGGTTAGCCCTCGGCAATGTAGGTTATCGGGGTAGTCTATCGTTAGGTGCTTTGCTAGATTCACTGAGGCACGCTTGTGATGGTTGCATAATGAAAGTCACTTTCGAATGAAATTTGAAACAGCATTGTCCTGGAAAGGATCCTTAAAAATATCAATTTTCGGTGAAAATGATGTTGTTGGGTGCACTTCAAATCAGAAATGTTTTGTTTGGTGTAGACTCGACTAAGAATCTTATTTGGTGCGTTTTCAGACAAATCGTCGCTTGTGTGCTATCTAGTCACAGAGATTTTCAGTACTTTTCGGGTTTATTTTTATTTATTTTCATCTAAGGACCACTGAACTCTTGAGTCATTCGGTTCCGAATTATACTTTTCGAGTAAATCGATTTTTAATGATTGATGGTAAATATGTTTTGAAAAAGTAATCTAGAATGATCAAGTCAAACATTTTCAAGCAATCGGTTCCTATACTATCGCTTAAAACACTTCAAGTGTTAACTTATTTGGTTACACTAGCTGATAGATAAGGTAGAAAATGTGAAAAGCGGAAGAAAATTTTCAAAAAAATTGTTCAAAGTAGCAATTCTCAAGAAAATGATTTTTTTTTAGTTTTTATTTTTGTATTTATAAATCTAGCTGGAATTTGAGGGGTGCTCAAAAAACAACAGTCAACAGTTTGTTCATATAAGTTTTCATACAAATTTTGAACGTATCCACACAACAATGGTATGCAAAAATAAAAACGTTACTTAATCCACCATTAGGTGGTTGGTGCCTTCCTCACATTTAGAGTGTAATGCTAGGTAATATCTGAGATCCTCTCAAAATTTGATTCTGAGTCGATATGTATACATGAAGGTGGGTCTAGGAGGTCAAATTAAGAATTTTGTTTTTCGAGTGATTTTATAGCCTTTCCTCAGTAAGGTGAGGAAGGCAAAAAAATGTGTATCTTTTGAACGAAATTTTTTTGATCAACTTCGGAAAAGTTTCAGATATTGTTGACAATTACTTTGTAAATAGTGATGCACGGAAAATTCGTTTTGCTGAATTTTTAAATTACTTTTTGTCATATTTAAATGTTTTCCTAAAATCATACAGTTTTTATGCTTTCTTTTTAGAATACCATCTTTACAAAAAATTGGGAAAGGGACAAAAAATCCTTGACATTGCATTATTTTTTTTCAAAAATAACATTTTTTTAAATGCTAATAGAGGTTTTCTAAAAATATGTTTATGTTAAAAAATTTATTATTGCAAAATATGATTTTTTGAAAACAAAGTATTTTTTTTTTATTATTTGAACCCTAAATTAGGCAACTCTGAAAAAATGTCCTGTTTCCTGTCTCATTTTCCTCTTTTTTTACCTATGCGTGGTCATAATCAGCAACCAAAGGCTGTTGATTTCAAATTTGATATGACATTGAAAAATGAAGTCCAATGTAGTGTTGACATTTTTATACTTATTTTTATTGAAAAACCAATAATTTTGCAAAAAGCTTGACGTGGTCAAAGTTGTCTCCTAAACCATATAAAAATACTATTTTTTGAAATTCATTTTTTGTGACAAAGGTGACTTTCAAACCAGCATAAAAACCCGAGTGGCATTTTTTTTTCAGCGTAGTTCTCATTCGTAATTTTGCCGAAGATATCAAATCGATCATAAAATTTCTCCAACAGATGCAGGCCTCCAAAAAGTGTCAGCAAGATTAAAAATTAGTACTTTTTAACTGCATTTGGTCACAGCATTTCATAAGATTTTTTGAAATTATGTGTGAACGCGCCGAAATCAGGTCCAAACAGATTTTGTGAGCCAGTGCAGATTATGCTCTAGTACAGCAGCACTCACTTCAACAGCATAACACAAATACCAATAATAACAGGACATCAGTGAGTGCCTGGAGTTTAGGGTTCAAATATGTAGCTTTGGCCAGCAGGCACCGACTAGCAGTTGGTCATTGCTCTGCGAACCATACTACTGACCAGTTCAGATCTTTATCAGACGCAGAATTACTAAGATTAGTGTTTACAGTCCACTATTTAGTCCGTCCATTTTACTGACCGCGAATAAAACCTGACGATTAGAGAATAAATGTTTTCTGTTTAACCCGCGAGTTCTGATTTGTTAACGAAGATCCGATTTTGCAAGGCACCGGGAATCTGACGCTAGTATGTGCGCAAACAATGTGATAAAACTGGTATAAATATTTTTAAAAGTTTTGAAACCCCCTTTAAAATCGCCCCTTGATAATCGGCCCAAAACATCAGGGGACAGACAACTTCAATATTTCAATGGAAATTCAAGTGCAATCAGCTGAAATCAATTTAAAAATGCATTTCCCTGCGTTAAGAATCTTTTTTAGTAGCAAAACTTTTTGCATTTTTGAAAAATTCTAAATGTTTAGTGCCGCAAAAGTTTAGTTTTCACTAAAATTTTAGTTTTTTTCAAATCTTCATTTTTCAAATTTCATCATTTTTGTATGACCCAATCTCACCCCCCAGACCCAATGTCACCCCTGATGGCGGTAATCAATGATTGCAAATCAACTGAATCCGTGTAAAATGCGTAAAATACTTTTTTTCATTTGAATGTTTGACTTGCTCTTTAATTTTTTTTTAATTTAAAAATATATGCATCGGTTGAAATTGGAAACGATCTTGTTTAAATTGTAATCTAACAATATGTAAAAAATGTGACAATGTCGTGTCGTAAAATTAGACAAGTATAATAAAATCAATAATCAAATCAAGATAAATGTTGTTGGTAAACTTTCACAATGAAGAAAAAGGGTCAAGTTGGATTCATAATTCAATCTTCTTTGATTTTCACCACAAAAAAACTGCCTAATTGCTTCTCCATAAATGTCCAAAAGCTCTTAATGCAGTTTTTAAGTGTTGCGTAAATCTGAGTTGAGAGCGCTATTGGTAATAAATTTTCGGAAAAAAATACCACCACGTCACTCTTGATAACAGAAAATAAAATCGGCTGGATTTTTTCTCTGTCCCCAAAACCCATCAACATCGATGGAGGATTGTTCAACCTCAGTCAAAATCGCATCGATGGTGGTTGAGCTGGATTTGGCGTTGCGTCGACAACGGGCTTCTGAGGGGACTGGGATTGCAGTGCCATGCCCGGCTGCCGATGGTCCCCGGCTGATGATGGTAGAGTACCATTAATTTTTACACTTGAAATAGCCTGCAGCTAGGATACGTCCCCCTCCCCCCCTTTCACAGTGTTGCCAGACAAAAGGCCTCGTTCACGTTGCTCACAGAACACCCATCGCCGCCCACACGCAGTGAATATTTGCATTTAAATTCGCAATCATGTAAAGTGCACTGAGCCAACCAGCCGGGCAACCAGATTCGAGGGATGCAAATATGAAAACACAACTGTACACGATGGGTGGGGGACGCGAAGGGTAAAATGGATTAAACAATTTTCCCAAAGGCGGCATTTCCTATCGGTGGATATTTTTTTTTCGCTGCTCCCTCTCGATTGCTATTGTGAATTCATGTCAGACTTTCCCTGGTGGCTCATTTTGGGCTCACACAAACTCGTTTATTTTATGCACTTTTTTTGCGCCTCTGTCTGTTTAACGCAGGGGAAATGGAACTGGCTGTAAACTTTAGTGTCATTCACGCAGTATTTTCCAACATTTATTGTCCATTTTTTTTCTGTTGTTCAATTGGTTGGTTGTGGCTGAACGATGGAGAAAAAAAATCAATCGGTTGAATTGATTCGGAAATTGGAGCTAAATATTTATTTCAATAACATGCGAAAACAACAACAATCACGCGCAACAAATGCTTTCGACTTAGTGCTGCTGATGCTGAGAGTTATTTCTAGCGTGGGAGATATTTTTGCTGCAATTATTTGTGTGTTTTTGCCAAGCGAATGGGATACGTGAGAATCGTTTCATTAATGGTTGTTTGGAACATTGTTTTACGTGTTGTTACCAGGAAGTGGATTTCAGTTCTGGTATTTCTTTGCAAACAATGTTTATGAATTTTCCATGAAATCTCAACATCCTGTTTTGTTTTCGAGAAATGCTTTCGAAAATATATGTTGCACAAACAATAGAACGTGCTGTATATGTTAAATTGAAAATCCCTTTTGGGATAAATTGAAAAAAGCAAAGAATTTTGAGTTATTTAATGTAATAATTATCACTAATGGGCAATTCACTGACCAATTAGACAACGTTTTTTTGTATTCTATGACCAAAAAAAAATACAAAAAAGTTTGAGCATTGCTTATTTTCTTTTCAAATGCTCATTTTTGAGAGAATTGCTATTGATAATATTCAGTTTATTTTAAAATGATCCAAAACTTGCACAAAAAGCTCTACAGTGGAGTAAAATACCTTTTAATTTCTTTAAAGTTCATTGCACTTAACAAACAATTGAAATTTTTGAATACAAATTCTACCCCTAAATTTTTGGCCCGATATTTGAGGTGGAGTTGACATAAACTTTGTAAAATAAGTGCAATGGCCTCTCAAGTAAAAAAAAAAAATGCGTTATTCATTAAGCTCTTAGTTATCAATCGAAAATAACTTGCAAACTATTTATCGGAATGTTATCCTTAAAAGCGATAAATTTCGAATGATCCTTTCAAAAAAAAATTAAGGTTATTTTAAAATCATTACTAAAATTATTAAATGAAAAGTTCCCGACGATTTCGCAAAAAAAAACATTTCATTGTATTTTTTTTATTTGGATGGAACTTTGTCCATGCATTTCCATAGCCAAAAGAAGTCATTTTTCATGATTAGTTTTTTCATACAAGTCTCAATACAATACCAGCCCCCAAGGTCATACAAAATGGGTTCAGTTTGCAGTTAAATTTTTATTTTTAAAATTTGTTGATATGTTTTAAGGGACTTAAAAAGAAATCTTCTGAGCCATAGTGTGTGATGGTTTAAAATCTGGATTAGGTCAAAATTCTTTTGAAAAAAAAAAAAAAACTTGGTCGAAATAATAAATAAAAATTGATTCAATAAAATCAAATTTGCAATCGATAATCAATTTGCATTTTTTTTTTCATAAAATGTACCGTTTTCAAGTTAAAACAACTTTTAGGTGTACATTTTCAATTTCATTTCGTTTTTCTTGATATTAAAAATGCTTCTCGAATGAAAAGCACCCCAAAGAAAAATATTTTTGAAATGCTATGATGTTTTCTCTTTGAGACTTTTAAAATCTGATAATTATTTTCTGAGATATAGTCTGAAATGAGTTTTTGTTACCTAATTATCCTGTTATTTTTAGCTGATGATATCTCTGAAACTTTTGGTCAGCTTTTCAATGTTAAAAATGAAATGTGAAATTTGTTGATCATTTCAGAGAAATAATTTCTGAAAAGGTCTATAAATGGATAATTTTGGTAATGTCATGCTTCAGACCAAATCATATTTTTTATTATTTTTTTTTAAATTTCAAAAAGATTTTTGACAACGTGTAAATTTGATCAAATACGTATTATAAACATTCGAGTTCTCTTAATTTGAAACAATATTGTGCTCAAAGAATGCCAGTTAGGCTTTTTTGAGTAATATTTGTTTTAACTTTTTCTTCTTAAACTTTCCCGATCAATGAATTATCGCAAATCGCCAAGAGACCAGGCACACATTCGGAAAATGGAAATGGCATCCAGATTGATTAAACGAGTAAATGTGCCTTTCCTCCCGCAGGGATTTCCGTTCTCATTTCATTTCATCCCTTTCAATCACCGCGACGAAACATGTCAAGCTGAGCGATAAACATTTCCACGGCACACACAGACACACACATTCAGGGATAAATAATAAATTATCATTAATTTTTCCTTTTTCTTCCCGCTGAGCGTAAATTGCTGATAAAATACTTTCCACATCATCAACATCATCATTATTTCAGCGGATTCTGTCAGAATGTTGTCTCTGCTTCTGCTGTGATTGTCAGGGGAACACACCGGGGCCGGAAAGGTGGATTGAGATGTTGTTGTTGGCGTAGTTGACGGGATTTTCTTTCGGGGGAAAACTCTGAACTGTGATGTACGGCTGCGTGGGTGGAAGCAGTGCTACAGCGGTGACACCGAATGAAGTCACATGCAAGTTGGTTGTATTTTTTTGTGAGAGCTGAGATTTATTGGAAATGTATTTAAAGTTGAAAACGAAAAATGTATTGCACTCAATATAAACTCAGGAAATATACATTGAAGTCTATTTGTAAACAAAGTGGTTACAATAATGCCATCATTTGTTCACTTTTATTGAAACACAAACACTCAATTTTCCTGATCATGTTCTTCCGCATTCATTTCCATCCTGAGCCAAACAAGTACGTCATGCAGTGGCGTAAACAATTGCTTTTCCCACACACCGCAGCACCCAGCCCGTGTCAATCATTTCCTTTTTTCTGTGATCATCTTTTCCCGAAAAAAAACTCCTCCTCTTCCAGAGGATGTCGCATGATACATCCGATTGCGCGCACACCCACTGCTGGCATCCCGGGGAGTTGGGTTGATATCTTCCCATTATGAAGCCGCGTGATAGCAAGCAAAGACGAAGTCACAGGAAAAGTATTTCGGAAATCCATTTTTCACTCAATTTATCCAAGGTGCTTCATGTTGGGGGAGGATTCTTTTTTTTATGTGGGAGGAAAAGGTGCCTTCTTCTGAAACTTTGGCTTGTTTTATGCACGCTGTTATCCTTAGAAGATTCGATTGCTGAGGAAAAGTTGTCTTTTATTAAACTTTGGATTTAAGACATTTTCAACAAGCTACGTTTTGTTTAACATCAAATCGGTCCAATCTTTATTTAGCTCAAAAATAGCATCCAATTGAAACGTAAATCCATTCCGATAGATGTCCAATTTGTCACTCTGACCTAATCCCTCTTTCACCTAGGAAATTCTCTACTTCGGAACTAAAATTGAAATTGGTCTCCTTGCAAAGTTTGGCTTCCCCGTCAGTCGTATTGTCACCTGTGAAAGTGTCGATGTAATTTATTTGCTCTCAGCAGCGTGTCCTTGCCCGTACCAAATCCCCATGGATTCTAACGCCGTCTCTTTTCCTTGTAGGGTGCCCTGTACGGTGGAATCCTGTCGCTGGCATTTGTCATCTACATTGGCGTAATGGCCCAGATCGACGGCGAGCCGGTGCAGCATTTGCCATCTTCTGTCGCGGCCTGCAACTGCACGGAACCGGTTCCGGTCAACTCGCTGGCGTCCATTTTGGGCAGCCGAGTCGACTACAATGTCCACGGTGATGGACCGGTCAGCCTGGCGCTGGTTGCCCTGGACGAGCACTTCAACCCGGCCGGAGCCGGTCTGTCAACTACTGGCGGTGATCGAGTGCTTCCTGCCATGGAAATCATGCCCCGGTAGGTGGACTAAGCTAAAATGTGCACGTGTGTGAGTGAGACAGAGCAAAATTACCATACAGACAGAGAGAGGGAGACGGAACGAGTACGCGTTATGAGAATTTCCCGGTTTGATTAATGGGACCCGGAAGTTATTGGCGCTTCCGGTATTTCGGAGGCAAAATGGGTGTCGAGTGTGCGAAGCTGGTCTGGTATGTTAGGTGTAATAACTGGTGGCCACCGGCCGGGCTGTGTGAAAAGCGTTCCGTGGAACTAATCACCTAATGGATGCAGAATTTATTGGCCGGCACGCAACTGTGTGGGTCGTCGGTTCGGGTCTCGATCATTATTTTATTGGAGAAGCGTGATTTGTACTGTTTCAAATTGAGGATTTTTCAACTGTTTTAAACGGTGTAAATATTTTGTATTTCAGAATTTTTTTTTTGTTAGAACTGACAGTTTGGCAGGCGAATGCTCCTTAAAAAATGAAACCCTCCACATTAACGTACCTCAAGTCTTTTGTGGTCCCTATTGCAAGTTTCTCCTCGAACCTAGGACTCCAAAGGCTTGAATGTGGAGAGCATGCAAACCTCTTTCTACTCCAAGGAACCTTCCAACTGCAGAGTTCAAACTGACGACCTTTGGATTGCGAGTACAACCGCCCCCAGTGATTCCACCGGAGCAGGCGTATTCGCTTCTAGCTCCATCCAAATAGCTGATTTTCACTATTTAAACAACTTATTTTGTACCATTTTTGATAGAAACTTGCTTGCTCACTTCCTATTGAGCTATTTATTACTTAATTTCAGTTAACCCTCTAACGCCCAGAGCTGTTTGCCTATCGTAAAAATAGTAAATGGCTTAATTTTGGTACAATAATGCAGGATATACTTTACTTTGACCCACAAACATCGAATTGGTGCAAATAAGTTGAAGTTGAAGTGGTGCACCAGAGCACCATCAGGAAGATGAGCAACTTTTTTATAAATCACAAAATCTCGTTTTCTTCAAATCTATTGGTTCAGTTGTTTGAAAATGCTTCGAAATGTGTTTGAAACTATTTTTTTTTGCTGTAAGACCATATTTCTGAAGTATGAATTACAAATTCTAAAATCTCTGAATTTTCAGATTTCTTTGATTGGCTCATTCAAAACTCACAAACAACCATTTTCATGAAAAATTAGGAAAATAATAAAACCATCGGTTTAATAACAATGTTTTGTCATGTCTCTTTTTTGTTCAACTAATTTAATCTCAAAAGTATTCTTAAATCGTTTTTTGCCTATAATTTTTGATACAATCGACCAAAATTCGTTTTTCAATAACACAAATGTTCATTTTGACAAGCTCTACAATTGTCTAGGAGAGCTCAAAATTATGCAAAATGATCTAGTGGTTGTGAAAGAAGAAACAAGTTTTTACTGAAATATTTCAGAAATAAATTTAATAATATTGTTGATTCCTGAAATATATCAGTTAAAACTTAAACGAATAACAGAAATTTAAATAAAACACTTTTGACGGTTATATTCCAGACTTGAACATTTTGACAAAAATAGCAAAAAGCTCCTTAAAATATTATCCCATAAATGCCCAACAAAAATATGACGAAAACAATATAAATATGGAATTAGAGCTTCCAATTTCGCAAGAAATTTGAAATTTATTGACAATAGGATCCTAAAGCCCTATGTATTTTTTTGAGCAATGGCGAAACACGATTAAAAATCATTTTCGATCACTTTTTTATATTAATGCAAAAAAAAAAAAAAAATAATAAATTGACAAGACAGCATTTTTTTCGATGGATTTTTAAAAGTCCGAAGTGGTCAAGGTTGGGCTTCATCCATAAAGTACGTCACGCTAAAATCAGCCAAAATTTACCCCCTCCCCCTTTGTCACGCTTTTCCTATACTTATAACACGCAATGTCACACTTGCTCAGACCCTCCCTCCCTCCCCCCCTAGAGCGTGACATACTTTATGGATGACGCCTTGGTCATATAGACAAATTAAGTCAATACTGACATTTATGTTTATGAAATTTATAGGGTAAATTCTCGTATGTTTGGCAGGTTAAGCTTTCGCTCCTAACTCCGTCCAATTTGCTGATTTTCACTATTTAAACAACTAATTTTGCAAAACTTTTGATAGAAACTTGCTTGCTCACTTGCTTATTGAGCTATTTATCACTCGAGTTCAGTTGAAAACGCTTTTAATTAGCTCTAATTGAATGTCAAACTTCTGACCTGCTAACATTAGAGGCACGCTGGAATTAGATGCTGTTCCCCTACTAGGTAAGTTTTAGTCATTTCCACACAATTTAGTAAAACATGACATATTTTTCACTCACACCCTGACATGATACAGGCTTCGGGTAAGTTTAAAAAGTAACCTCAAAAAATCTCTTAAATGTTTCAACAGTTATACTCAAGTGTTTGGTAAAAAAAAAATCTTCGTAAAATCAAATCACGAAAGAAGGTATTTCCTTGTCTATTTTGGACGTTGAGCTCAAACATGACACCAATAATTTAATTTTAGATGGTCTTAGAAGATGGTTTAGAAGTCTCGTGGTGGTGAGGGATTGAAAATATTGATTTGGTAATGTTGGATTGCGGCTAAACTTTGACAAATTTATGGTCGAATTTGATGTTAAGAAAAGAGAATAAAAAATTAGAAAAAATAATTGATTTTTAACCAAAAGATCCAGAAACAAAAAAAAACTAGAATTGTTGAATGTACGCATTCATTACTGTTTAATAGTTTCAACTCAACGAGTACAATCATGCCCAGCATTTTGTTTTGCTTTTTCAAGTTGACATAATCATATATTGGAGCGATATGCCTAAAACATTGAAAAGCCTTTGCTCAGCTCTGAATGCGTTTTCATTTCTTTTATTAAATCAACAATGTCGGCAAACACGCAATCAGTTATTATTAAAGTACAAAAATGGAAATGCAATGAGAGAATAAAAACATTCACAGTTCTACTGTTTCCGCATCCCAGCTGGATCCCATCGCAAAAAAAAAAAAACGAAACGAGATGCTCCGTATAGATTTAACAATTTCATACTCTGATAATTTTGCATATTTGCCCAACGAAGCTTACCGCAATTTTCAACAGAACCCCGTCACGTCAACGTCATCATCGTCGTCAACCTGGGCCCGAGCCCATCATGCGACCAAATTTGGCCCAGCGGCGGCACAAATCAGGTACAGCAACAGGGTGTGCATCCTCGCCCCTTCCCGCTCACCCCCACCCCCAGCCAGACAGACAAACGCAGATGGCATCAGCGAAAAATGTTTCTGCATCCGCGGCCTTGGTCCAATAATAATGGGGAGGGTGACGCGATTCATTCATGGATTTTTGCTTGAAAATTCCGTTTTTGGATGAGCGACGAGGGATTTTTTTTTCTTTTTTTATTTATTTTCCCACGTTGAGAGTTGATAAAGCCAATCCATTCACGCGGCTGTTCCGGGGGGTTGTCTAATGCGTTACAACATTACTGCTCAGGATAATCGTTTTGAAGTATCGTGAACCATTTAGCTGATTTGCATTTCGAAGCTCGTTATGGGTTGATTGTACCTGAAAATGTTTTAAAAATAAAATCCGCGAGCCCCTTGAAACGGAAAATGTGTTTGTATGAGCGCGCGGCCAGGGAAAAACGCATTTTATGATGGTTGTAAAATGAATATAATCAAATTTATTCCCATCAGTAATTCCAATAAACATTGAACATCATCGACAAGTTTATGGCCACTCGCGGCCTTTGTGGCTCACTTTGAAGGAGAGGCTGGCGAAGTTGCAGGGGGCCCCATCCATTACACCTCCAGCCGTGACTGGGTGCAGTACAGGGGCTCAACCGTTTTATTGACATCATTATCGATACGCCGGAATTATCCACCCAGATCCACCTCCCTCTGCTGTCTGAAAGAGATGGGACGCACCCAAAATCACGCCCAACGATGTTAAAAATATGCTAGAACTTGAGTCTTGTATTGAGCTATATAAAAATGAAAATTAAACGTCCTTAACCTTGTGTTCTACGAATTGCCAAGTTGTTCTCATAATTTTCTACGAAATCGGATGATTTCGTTCCTTTTTTATTTTTGTATTTTTTTGGGAGGCGTTTGACCAAACAAGCCATTTTGTGCCATTGGTTCACCCATACAACTCCATACAATTTGGGCAGCTGTCCATACAAAAATGATGCGTAAATATTCGAAAATCTGTAGCTTGTGAAGGAATTTTCTGACCCGTTTTGTGTCTTTGGCAATGTTGCTCGGTATTTATGAAGACAAATTAGAAAAAAATAGTTTAAGAAAATTTGGGCGTTTTTTAATATAATTTTTTTCTCACAAACAATCAATTTCCCAAAATTCATATTTTCCATTTTTTTATTTTTTTTATTTGAGCTGCAGGACAAAAACCGCAACTTTTGAGCCATAAACTTGTACATTAATGTTGACGCCAAGTTATGAATATTTTTGAAAAAAATTTACGCTATAATGGAAAAAACAAACTTAATCCACCTATGTGGTTGATGCCTTCCTCACTTGTTACCAACAATGGGTAATATGAGTGGTTTGGACACATATTTCAGCTATTTTTTTTAGGTCCAGAAAAATAAGTACACAGATATCACTTAAGTGGTCATAACTCGAGACAGGGTTGCCAGATCTTCGATGTTGTGGACTCGTTGGAAAAGTCTCTCGATTATCTAACCAACGATGGGTCGGATGATGGATCCGGACATCGTTTACATGCATTTAAGTGAGATCCGGCTTCAAAAAAGTACTGAAATATCACTTAAGTGGTCATAACTCGAGACAGGGTTGCCAGATCTTCGATGTTGTGGACTTGTTGGAAAGGTCTCTTGATTACCTAACCAACGATGAGTCGGATGATGGTTCCGGACATCGTTTACATACATTTAAGTGAGATCCGGCTTCAAAAAAGTACATACATATCACTTAAGTGGTCATAACTCGAGACAGGGTTGCCAGATCTTCGATGTTGTGGACTTGTTGGAAAGGTCTTTTGATTACCTAACCAACGATGGGTCGGATGATGGATCCGGACATCGTTTACATGCATTTAAGTGAGATCCGGCTTCAAAAAAGTACATAAATATCACTTAAGTGGTCATAACTCGAGACAGGGTTGCCAGATCTTCGATGTTGTGGACTTGTTGGAAAGGTCTCTTGATTACCTAACCAACGATGGGTTGGATGGTGGATCTGGACATCGTTTACATGCATATAATTGAGATCCGGATATATGTGAAAACACATTTTTATACATAACTTTTGAACTACTTATCGAAACTTCAAACAATTCAATAGCGATGTATGGGACCCTAAACCAAGTCGAATGCAACTGGTTCGATCAAAATCGGTTCAGCCAGTGCTGAGAAAACTTGGCAAGATTTTTGAACACATACATACATACACACACACACACATACACACACACACACATACACACACACACATACACACACACACACAGACATTTGTTCAGTTTTCGATTCTGAGTCGATATGTATATATGAAGGTGGGTCTTCGAGCATTTAATAAAAAGTTCATTTTTAGAGCAGGATTATAGCCTTACCTCAGTGAGGAAGGCAAAATGATTGAATTTAGTTAAATCAATATTGCAATCGAAAAGTACTTCACAGATTGTTTGATAAAATGAACCGTTTCAAAGATAATTTAAGCTGAAAAAATAATGCCCATTCTTGAAAATAGTTTTTTAAGTGGAAAAATCCAATAAAACTGCTTAAGAGACATTGATGATTGGACCTCTGGTTGCTGAAATACAGCGAATGATAGAAAAAGAAACAATAAAATTTAAGTTTTTTAGGTCTCATCCAAACAGCTTTTTCTTCTATGTCGTAGGAATTAATGATCCTTTTTCAATGTTTAAAAATGAAAAATTTTATTTTTTAAATTATGAAACAAACTGTAATAATTCTGAATGGCGTAATATGATCATTTTATAATGTTAGTCTTGATTCGAAAATTTAAAATATTTTTTCGAAAATATTTTCAGGAATGTATGTATGCATACATTCCTGAAAATATTTTCGAAAAAATATTTTTAAATTTTCGAATCAAGACTAACATTATAAAATGATCATATTACGCCATTCAGAATTTTTATTAAATAAAAACTTTTCGTTTGCAAATATTTTGTACATTGAAAAACTGAAGTCAACATTTTTTTATTAAAAAAATCATAAATAATAACTCGGTCCCAATTTTTTTTCCATGCTTTTATATGGCTCAAAAGTTGCGGTTTTTTGTCCTCTGAATCATATCAAAAATGAAAAAGTATTAATTTTGATAAATTGATAAAAAAGTTTTTCTTTTAAATCACCCAATTTGTTTTTCTGAATACCTACAACTTTGTCGAAGACACCAAGCCGATTAGAAAATTTCTTTAAAAAGTTACAGATAGTACAGATTTTTTTTTATATTTTTTTACTTTTTTTAATTTTTGTATGGAAATGGCTAGGGGACAGGGAAGGCCTTCAAAAAGTTTTAGCAAATTAAAATATAAAAATAAAATTCATTTCCAGTTTTGGTGAAGAATTGTCCATACGTATTAAATAATAACAAAAATACTGCATATAAATTTTATGAATATAAAAAAGTGATTTTTAATAATATTTTGAGTGAACAAAATTCTTCTGAAATGCTCAAAGTGCATTGATTAATTTTTGCCATTTTGTATGGAAACTCTTACCTGTGCATTCGGAAGAGTGGAGCTAAAGAATGAACCTTGAACATTTTATGTCCTTTCCGTTACTCTCAAATACCCGAGCATGGGTAAATAACAAGGGAAATGCGTAATAATACCTTTCTCTGGTATCAATACAAAATTTTGGTATTCCTGGATCCTTTAAATTTTGTCTTAAGGATTATGCAAGAGCAAAATGTGGTATCATTCCAATTTAAGGACTTGTTTTGATATTGCAAAATTGCAGAATTTGTCAATAGTCGAACACCATATTTTGGTACTTTTTTGGTATTACAGTATTTTATCAAATTCCTCTGAAACTATGGGAAAATTTTGACCAATTTTGACAAAATAATTAATTTTGCGCTAAAATGATGTCTCAAAGCGAATGCTTTCATTGAAAATCGGAAATTTCAAACATGATTTTAAACATTTTTGATATACCCCCTAAAGAAATGACTTGAAATTGTGGATTTTTTTTGTGATTTCATGGTATTTTGTTATCTATTACTGGGCAACCAAGGGCACATTTTGGTTTCTGTTATTTGCCCAAGTAATACCAAAATTTTGGTATTCCCGTGTTATTTACCCCTGCTCGGGAAGTCACAGGCCCTTTGTCGTGCCTTAAGGCAGAAGACATGGATTTTAACGACCCAGCGACTTGTTATCGGAAATTAAAACGAAAAAATCGTCTACCATTTTTCGGTGATGCATCAGCCCTTGAAATGGGAATTTTGCCTCCGCTTTTCCGTTCATCATGATTTCTTTAAGGAAATCCGCGGCAGTAAATTTGGACCGCCGCATAATTGCCGCCAAATTGAGGGCGAGGTCGTAAATTTTCCCCGTGCAAGTCTAATGAGATGGATTGCAGCAAGGGGAAAATCTCTAACGAGACTGAAGATTTGCCCAGGGGCTAAGAGGGCGAGTCTGGTTTTGTCTGGCGAAAAAATGACATTAAATTCTGGGAAGGACCCGGCTTCAAAGCAAACTCCAACGCATAATCGTGCTCGGGGCGCGATGGAATGAAAAAGCTTCGTTTAACAAGAATGTTGGAAACGACGTGCATCATTTTATTGATGTTACATTGTAAGGCACTTCTTTTCAAATTTCATGCTTGTTATTATTTGAAATTTGTGCTATGCATTAAACATTTCTTTAAGACATCTCAATTTCTCAAAACGAACATGTTTGCGAAGATTTTCTTGCTTCAACTTCCAAAAAAAAACACGATACCTGTAACCAAAGCCCCCAGAGCCCTCTACCCGCTGCTTCAGTGGATTGTCGAGTGCATTGTGGCGCGTTGGTAATGGCCTTGTGTGTCCTTGTTCCGTGGAGTTTTTGCCTTCGTCTCCGTGAGTGAGGACGTGTAACGGAAGCGAAGCAACTTTGGCTTTGGTTTGCTGCTGGAAAGCATTCGCCCTTCTTCTTCTTCTTCTTCTTTTGCCCTAGAAAAGGCTTGGGGTTGCCTTTCTAAAATGAGCAAAAATTTTTCACGGGAAGGCAAAGCAAGAGAAAAAAGTGAATTGCATTCTTCTACGAAAGCATAATACCCCGAGAGCATTTCCCGGAAGGCCAGCCACAGAGAGAGAGAGAGAGAAGAAGGTTGTCGACTTTTTCTTCGTCACTCTTTCTTGTGCAAAGAAATTTCGTTTTTTTTTTGTGTACGCTGGTTCAGGGTGCCTCCGAGGTGGAAAACTTTTCCGATAAAAAACCTTCAAAGAGAACCACCCCACCATTTGTTTGCTAGTTTATCGAATGGGAATCGGATTTTGCTCGAAAAGGGTGCCATACAAAGCAGCCGGAGAGTGGGGAAGCAGCAGCAGTACAAAGAATTAACCACTCACAAAAAAGCTGCGGTTTGGTTTTGTGCTTTCACCGCAAACGACAACCTTCTTCTGGGAGCTTTCTTCATCCACCACCACCATGCGATCATCAGGGTCGGGAAATGCTCCCGGCGAAGACGACGTCGACGACGGCGGTGGCAAGAAATGATGAATGGCTTAGCGCCGGAAACAGTGGTAAATAAAGACTCCTTTTTTATTTAACAATATTCAAACAATGTATCCAGAGTAATTCTTGCTGACAGTGTCGTGGCATGCACACATGGTTAAAGGTTGAGTGTATGTGTATGTGTTTCACTGATATTGTTAAAACACGACATAAAAAATGAAGGGAAGAATCTGGAATGCTTTAAGTGCCCTCGAATAACGAGGGTTTTCCAAGAGGACTCGTGTTGCACACGAGCTGAAGAAGGGGTAAAGTGGATTGTGTGGTTCAAGTTAATCTTGACTTATTTTAGCCTTCTGCCCCGGTAATGCATGGAGAGCACTATAGCTTTGCATTTTTTATACTATATGATGATGAATTTGATTGTAATTTGTTTAAAATTACTAAATCTATGAGATTTTATTCAACGTTGAATTCGGGAAAAAGTTTATCACTGCTTTCGATATATTCCTGGACACTTCAATAAATATTTATTTTTGTAAAATATAATTTACAATTTACAAGAAGTTTAAAGCTACCAGTAATAAATGAAATAGCAACAACTATGTACACTTTTTGTTCAATCTGAAACTGATTGAAATAGAAACTGGTAGTTTTTGTCTTTCCCTCCCTTATCCTCGAAAATTACAAGTCAAAAAAATAAATAATGCTAAAAATGTATTATTATTTTTTTAATGTTGTGCAATTGTAAAGGTTGTAAATATTTGAAACACATTTAATAACGCTTTTATAATTTATTTTAAATCAAACAGAGCATTTTTTAGCATTTGAGAAATTTTATATTTAAGACCCCACATCAAAACATGGTACAAAACTTAAGAAAATCTGACTTTTTTTACAATAGCATGACTGTTATGGGTTTTTCAACACGTTGTGATACTTTTTGTTCAAAAAAAATGAAAATTTGGCTCAAAATTCGAAATCTAGTCTTTCATTCAAATTCTCACAATGCAATTATGGTTTCCTGCATTTCCTGCACAGAAGCGTTTTGTTTTTTCTTCATTTGACGCTACATAAAAAGTGTATTTTGAAATATCAAGTCATTAAATATGAATTTTTTGTTGGTAATATTGTATTTTCCGCATATGAAGGTCAATCTGAGCAACTTTTGGTTTACGAAATCGACGTCGTCGTGCTATCTTGTCGCTCCCGCCATTTTGACGTTCCGAGAATACACGTTTTAATGTTTGACCTTGAATAAACAAAAACGAAAGCACGCATTGTAAACAATAACAAACACGTTTTGTTTGGCTGACCATTATATGCATTGTCCCGAAGTTTGGATGAAGTTAGTTGCTAGAGTCCCGAGTTATATTTACAAATGTTTACGGTAGTCTCACTTGTACGTGCGTCAATCGCGTTCTGACCTGAAATCCCTTTGGCCAGTTGTCGCACTTACGTCAAATTTCAGGGAGTGACAAGATAGCAGGACAAGATTGAAACTACTTTCATACGTAAAGTGACAAACATACACGGATTTTTTTCGGATTTCGTTGAATATCTGAGGAATGAAATCGAATTTGTGGGATCTGTGAAGGTCAAAAGGTGAGGCAATGTGAGCTGCATAAAATGGCGTTTTTAACACAATTTGGCCCAAAATGCACGTACGACAAGTTAGCACGACGGCGACGAAATAAATTTTCTTAATTTGTATGAATGTTGTTTTCTGACTGAACTAGCTCTATCCTACAGATATTTTGCTTGTTTCTCTCATTTTTCACACAACTTCTAAGATACTCATTTCAGATTTCAAATCACGTTTTTCTTGCATTGGGTGCTCAAATGTGACTGAAACTACTCAACAGTATGAAACATGAGTTTTATAATTTGCATTGGGTGACAAATGTGACTCCAAAAAAAATAATCAGTACGAACTCCGATCATCCATAATTTTACTGATTCGGATAACACTCTGTCTGAAATTTATTGGAGTGATTCTCATAATTTTTTTGCCTTTCGACAAAAGATTATTTTAAGTTTGCTCGGAAAAACGCTCTGTCAGAAATATATCTTATGGAGTGTGTGGTTGTGCTACTGCCAAATTATTATTAATAACAAATATTACAGTTTTAAAATTTTTCAAAATTTCATGCAGTGTATCAACGTTTCACCATGTTTTTCAAAGCTCTGATATTAAGATGACGATTTGTAGAAATAAATCAGAAAACAATTTTATAAAAAATGCAAAAATCAAATTTCAAAATGTTTTAAACCATTTAAAATCAATATGTGACTTAATTTAAAAAGGGCGTTATATTAAATGTTTGGCCCTTTTGAAATGTTTCTTGATGAAATTTTGAGTAGATTTTGAAACATTGAAAATCGGACCGTTTCTGAATATCGACATTAGATGGTTGTTTAGGTGAAACTTAAAAATGTCAATTTTCCTTTTTTAAATCTTTGCATGGCAATATTCAGGAATTTAGGGTCGCATTAACAAAGTTTTAGAAAATATGAGTTTTTTCTCAAAATTTCAAAATTTTTTTGAAAGCATGGCATGGGCACTAATTTTAAAAATGAATAACTGAGTTTATTTAAAAAATTACCTTAAAATGGCTTTAAGCTTGAAAACAGTGCACATTTCAAAATTTTACTATGTACATTTTTTGCAAATTTTATTTTACATCGAAAAATGAAGTTGAAAAAAATAAAACAGTCACATTATCAAAATTTTGTAAAACATTTTGATTTACAAATTTTTTTTACAATTTAAAAATTAAATTAAATTTCTTTCTTTCAGTATTGATTCAAAAATTTCTTTGGGATACAGATTGATTCAAAATCATTTTCCGGATTCTGCCAAATGGGTAATAAAACGGGTCCACTTGGTAAAATGGTTTTTTGGGACTGAACAAACAAAATTGGACCATGGGCAAAATCAAATATCACAAAAATGGTATGTTAAATAATTGCTTTGTTTTATACAAGGGAAAAATACCCAGAATTTTATTTGAGGTTTCACAAAATTGTTATAATGCAAAACTTGGTAAACCATGTTTATTCCAATATTCTGAACATTTGCTTGAATTCCAAAACTTTTGATATACATGATTTTAGTTGATGTTTCAGGTATTTTGGAAAATCATATTTTGGTATTATCTGTGGTCTTTCACATACATGATTTTGGTATGATTTCATGGTATTTTACCATCTTTACTGGGCAACCAAAACATTATGTTCGCTGAAATAACAACAAAAAAACCATAATTTCAGCAATTTATTAAAATTTTTCATGAGTTTTTAAATTTTGTATCAAAGCTTCAAAACACCTGAAATCATTTTTTACATGATGAACAGCTGATGGACTCCATGAAGCTTCTGAAAAATAACAAGATTGAAAAATAGTATTATTAAAATGAAACTGAATTGAAATTCACCAAAATTCAAAATCTGTCGATTGACTCGTTTTTCAAAGTATTTGGTTTCCCGACTTAGAAATATTTGAACTTATTTGAAAAAATATTAGTTTATACCAGGGCTGCGGAGTTATATTAAAATGACTCCGACTCCGACTCCGACTCCGGCTTTATCAAATTACTGACTCCGACTCCGACTCCGGCTCCGGCTTTGAAATGGGCTCCGACTCCGACTCCGACTCCGGCCTACCAACTCTAGCCGACTCCGACTCCGACTCCGACTCCAGCTTTCAACAAATGGTTGGCTCCGATTCCGACTCCACATGTTTTAAATGTTTTAAAAGTTAGTTAACTATTATTAGTAAATTATTTTTGAAACATTGATAAATAGGATTATTTAAATACTCTCGTCATGTTTTTCTCAAGAAAAATAAGTTAAGTAAAAGTAAAGTAAAGTAAAAAAATAGAAAAAAGTTTCTAGGTTACAAGTTTTATACGTTATGGAAACAGAAATCAAAAACTATCTTCAGTTTTAGAGGCATTTTGAGAAGAACAGTTTTGTAAGTAAATTTCGATTTACTTACTTAACCTCAAATTTGGAAATATTTTTTTGAAAGCTAATAAATTTAAATATTAAATTGTTATTTTTGAATGAATAACTAAAAGAAATCTGGCCTTAATGATCTATTGAACATTAAAATTCAATTTGCTCACTTTCAGGCTGACATTTGTAAGAAGCACAGTGACAGGCACCTGGTTTTTTAAATGACAATTTTTAACGAAACTTTTTTTTTTGTTTTTTTGTTAAGACGTACATGGACATCACGCCATGGCTGAAGGAGATTATTATTGCAAATAAATGTATCTAAACAAATTTTTCGTGGAAAGGACGCTTAAGATGTCCTTTTCAAATATCTGTGACATGGAAAATATCTTAAACTGTAAATTTTTAATTTATTTTAATTTTAAAATTTTATATACTTTAAAAAGGAGGTGCACGATACTTCTTGAATATTCAACCAAAACGAAGCTTAATGGATGATCTTGCCTTCATCAAAATATATGAAAAAACTTAAAATATAATAAAAAAAAAATATCCACAAGTAAAATATTTTCTAGGTCACAAATATTTCATTTTTTAAGGTACAAGGATTTGCAATGATTATCACCTTCCGTCATATTGGCGTGAGACATACAGTATGAGAAAATTCGTACCAGTTGATAATATTTTGATTCTGTGTTTTTTATTTATAATATTTGAAAAATAAATGAAAATCCTACATTTTGTTCTATACATTTTTTTATTAGTTCATTTTTGTACTGAATTCTTGAGATTTGTTCAACGATAATTTGCAACGATATCAAAAAAGTTTACCTAAAATCAACATCAACATCAACAATCAATGATTATTTCAAATTTGTTGCAACTTCTTTTGACATTTTTTGTTTGTTTAAATTATTTTAAATAATTTGACTTTGATTTTCTTGTACTCAGTTATAAACAAAATGCGCATGTTGAGTTCCAAGTAAGAGATTGTTATTATCGTTGATTATTTGTTACAGAAGTTAAACTGTCAGTGACTCTTTTTCGATCTGCAAAAACAGTGATTACTATTTATAATCTTTTTATGTACCTCGTATTTTTTTCCTAAAAAATGATTTAACGTAAAACCTCTAAGACATTCGCTATCGGGGTAAAAGATGACTTTGTGTGTACTTTTTTCAGAAATAACTGGATGAAATTTGGTCAAATTTGAATTAAAAGGGAACATAAATATAGTCTGACTACATAACCAATATTTTTAATTTTTTTGACTATGATACTACATACTTGGGTAAGAGGTTATCATTTAGTGTTTATAGTGTTGTGTTATTACACATGGAGCTTTTCAATCACAATAAAGCTTCAAATACATAATGATATCTGATAAATCAATTGAAAATATGAGTTGTTTTGTAAATACTATCAAATTAACAATATAAAAACAATTTTTGAAATTAAACCAACTCCGAATCCAACGGTTATCAAATCTTCGGCTCCGACTCCGACTCCGACTCCGACTCCTACTCTAGCTCATAAAATTTAGCCAACTCCGGCTCCGACTCCGACTCCAGCTGTTCGAGTTTTGACGACTCCGACTCCGACTCCGACTCCAGGTCCCCAAAAAGACCCGACTCCACCGACTCCGGCTCCGACTCCGTCTCCGACTCCACAGCCCTGGGTATATCACACTAACTTTTAAAATCATCTTTAACATTTTTGGGTTTCAAGTCATTTTAGCGCAAAATTAATTAACTCGTAAATTTTTTTTAACAAATTTCCCATAGTTTCAGAGAAAATTGATGAAACTTTTCAATATTCAAATAATACCAAAATGTGCCATCCTGACTTTCCACAATTTCAAGTCATTTCTATAGGGAGTATATCAAAAATGTTTAAAATCAAGTTTGAAATTTCCGGTTTTGAATGAAAGCATTCGCTTTGAGACATCATTATAGCGCAAAATTAATTATTTTGTCAAAATTGGTCAAAATTTTCCCATAGTTTCAGAGGAATTTGATAAAACACTTAAATACCAAAATAATACCAAAATGTGCCATTGACTTAGAAAATTTTCCACAATTTTAAGTCATTTCTATAGGGGTATATCAAACATGTTTAAAATCAAGTTTGAAATTTTTGAATGAAAGCATTCGCTTTGAGACATCATTTTAGCGCAAAATTAATTATTTTGTCAAAATTGGTCAAAATTTTCCCATAGTTTCAGAGGAATTTGATAAAACACTTTAATACCAAAATAATACCAAAATGTGCCATCCTGACTTAGAAAATTTTCCACAATTTCAAGTCATTTCTATAGGGGGTATATCAAAAATGTTTAAAATCAAGTTTGAAATTTCCGGTTTTGAAAGAAAGCATTCGCTTTGAGACATCATTTTAGCGCAAAATTAATTATTTTGTCAAAATTGGTCAAAATTTTCCCATAGTGTCAGAGGAATTTGATAAAATACTGTAATACCAAAAGAATACCAAAATGTGGTGTTCGATCATTGACAAATTCTGCAATTTTGCAATATCAAAACAATACCTTAAATTGGTATGATACCGCATTTTGCTCTTGCATAATCCTTAAGACAAATTTTAAAGGGTCCAGGAATACCAAAATTTGGTATTGATACCAGAGAAAGGTATTATTACGCATTTCCCTTGTTATTTACCCATGCTCGGGTTAACGACCCCCGGGTCTTTTGTGGTCTCTATTGCAAGTTTCTGCTCGAACCTAGGAGTCCGAAGGCTTGAATGGGGAGAGCACTCAAACCTCTTTCTACTCCAAGGAACCTTCCACCCCAGTGTTTTGAACTGACGACCTTTGGATTGCGAGTCCAACCGCCGCCAGCGATTCCACCGGAGTAGGCTTGGTTTGGTGTGTTGTTTGTACTTATGGCATGGAGACGACTCCTACACCTGGAATGACTTAACGGCCTAACAACCAAGGCCGGAACCGACATTTTACTTCCTCATCCGATGGAAGGTTGCAGCAGATGGGAATCGAACCCAGAATCATCCGCTTACATGGCGGACAGCGTAACCATTCGGCCACGCACTGCCACACTGCATACTGAAGGCACCCAAAAAGTTTCATCCGGATTAAAAAATACAAAAAAAAAAGTCGAATGGCCGAAATCTGAGAGAATTGCTCTCCTGTCAAAAGATACAGCGTGCTCAAAACGTGTCTAAAACGTGATTTCCGAGCAAAAACACGTTTCAGACCAGTTTTGAGTACAAATACAAATACTTATGAGTAAATTCCTTCGTGGTTCTAAAATTCATGAACATGAACACAACTCATGATTACGGGAATTGATTGTATTCCGTGTAAAATGATTTTGATATAGTTTTTTACCCAATTTTCGTATAAGAAAAAAAAAACATTTTATTCAACAAAAGATAAATTTGCGGAACAAAATTTAATGCCTAATATCAATGTAATATTGGTTGAATAAAACGTACTTTTCATTGTAGATTTACCTGAATTTATTGGAATAGTGCACTTACGCACGAAAAGATTTTAATATTGTCAATTTTAGATACCTAATACGATGTTACATGTTCATGTGTTTTACAGCGTCAAAAAAAAAAAAATCAAATTATTCGCTCTGCAGCATTGCCTTGGCGTTCTCGATTGCGAGATTCCTACTCGAAACTAAATGTCCGAAGGTTTGATTGTTGAGGCAATTGCTAGCCTCTTTTTACACCTTAGCTTCCATCCATCCCAGGATTCGAACTGACGACCTTTGGATTGTTAGTCCAACTCAGCGAATCCACCGAGGCAGGACCCAGGGAGACGACTCCTACACCTGGACTGAGCTAACGACCTAACCTTTTTTAGGATGGCGTGATCAGACAAATTTCGTCTCAAAATTTGCCACCGGGACCTTCTGGGATCGAACCCAGGCCGACTGGGTGAGAGGCAATCACGCTTACCCCTACACCACGGTCCGGACGTACAGTCCGTGTACAGTTTTTAATATTTCACATACATTGAAACCTCTTTTTGCGCCATGCCTTACGTTTTTCTAATTTGTCGATTTCTCTGGAACTACGCAACATTTTAGAAATGTTTTTAAATTAATTAATTAATTCAGATCTACAAAACGCGTTTAAAGCTTGCAATAATATTTAATGGTTTAAGAGAAATCTAAGAAACAAAAAGCGTAACGCCACCGCGTAAAATGAGGTTTCTCTGTAACTATTTTGTGAGGCTGGATGGTTTTTTTAAGGAAATGTGAGGTGAAATTTAATCCATATAAAAATTTCAAATTTTAATATAATTCAAATAAAGTTTAAAATGGCTCAAATTATAGACATTTTTTCACTACTAAATGGATTCTTCTTTAAATGCAACGTATTGGATAAAAGCAACCACCACAAGAAAGTCAGCACGAACCCGGGTTTCGCATAATTTCAAGGTGTGGTTGGCGAAGTTAATTGGAAGTAAACACGAAACGGAAGTTGTTTCTTGTCAACTCCCGCCTCCACGTGGCGCACCAACCAACTGCTGCATCCTCGGCACGCCAATCTAAACGCCACCACAAAACATCGAAAAACAATGACGCTTTTATTCACCGCTCAAATTCCCCGCTCAAATCAACCGCAGAAACAATCACTTGACGAACGAAGGGTTGATTGCATTGTGAAAAGCTCGTTTCTTTCTTGCATTCACCGTTATTCATTCAAAGCTTGCCAAAGCGGGAGGGGGCGTCCTTGTCAACCTTGTTGGTTCGTTGGTTGGATGCAACGCAAATTTTCGCGTCCTTTGGCGGAAACAACAACAACAACAACAAAAAATGAACTAGAATGGGAATAAAACTGTAACTTTGTACTCGGTGGAAGCTCACCGCACAATTGTGACTAAGTGACGCGCTTGACTCGTAAACTATGCGACCATGAATCTGTGCGATTTTCCCGGGCAATTGCGGTATTGAGGTGTGGCAAGGGTTTCGCGGGGAAAGCTGTTGTTGGTGGATGAAAAACAGCGAAACTTTGTGCTATTCTTGGGCGCGAACCACGCAACTACAATGGGAGTGATGTTCATGATAAAATTTAGGTAAAATTCTAAAAGTTCTTATTCTGAAATTTTTGAGTACTTTTTATTATTTTTTATTGATCTCAAAATTTGATTGGAAGTATTGATTTAAAATAATGTATCCAAGATTTTTTTTAGAAACGTCTGAATCTTACCATGATCAAATCCGTTCAATTGTAAATAGTAGTCGTAATAAACAGCCAACCAACAAGACAAGTGCCACCGAGTCGCTGGCACAACACTGCACATTCGAAAGAAGTGTGGCGCAGAGAAAGTGTACCGGAGACAAAGTTTTGTACTCTGCGCTTGGTTTGAGGGAAATTGAAAAATAAAATCTGAGCTTTATAGCAACTTGAATAGGGAGGGGAGGTGACACACCCCCACAGTTGCACACAATCACGAGGAAAACTTTGTGACTACTTAGGCAAACAGTTCCCACACAGGGATACAAAGAGACACTTGCACACTCACAGGAAAAAGTGGTGGTAATTGAAAATTAGTCTCAATAAGAGGGTAAAAAGTTTGCGCTGGTTGTTGGTGGTGCAGTTACAAAAAAAATGATGCAAGGGTCCGTCTGGAGGATTTGATTTTGAAATTTTGTGTTTAAAACATTAAGCATTAGGTAGTTAAATTCACAGGAAAAAGAACTCATTTGCATTCTTCCGTTTTCGATGAACACGAAACAATTCTGTAGCTAAATAGGAACTGCATCTAATTTCCCTTCACGGGATCACATCCAATTAAGTAAATTGCTTGTCAGATGATGTATGAAATGGTGTGGCTTCACCATCACTAGTAAATCGACTGCCACAGGGGCATTCTAATCCTGCTCTCTTTCTGTCAATTTCTGCTTAATTTCACTAGCTCACCTCACACCACACTTGGTTGGTATCTAAATTACAAGCAAGTTCTTCTTCTAACCTATTCCAGCAGCTCGGCGGCAGGAACCGACGACAACCCGCTGGCACCGGTGTACCGTATAAGCTACATATGGTACTCGTTCCTGGGGACATTCCTGACGATTTTCTTCGGTTTCATCATCTCGTTGATGACGGGCGGCCTGTGCGGGCTCCAGCAAAAGGGAGGTACCGACCTGCTACCGGGCCGGGACGAAGAACGGTGCACCAAAGCTCTGAGCTACAGGATCAGTCAGACGACACTCGGTGGGTCCGCCGCGGGGGGATGCTGACAAGAAGAGTGGCAGAAAATCAATTACCAAGGATGATAGCGGCTCCATTCGGATCCAGATTGGTGCACCGATGACGATGATGATGAAAACCGGAGTGTCTGCCACTTCGAAGAAGAACAAGAACAAGAAAAACGGAAACGCCGCTGATGAAGGTAACATATTTGCAATCGAAGGATATCGTAATCAACCCGGAGTTCTTGGCTCAGAACAGTCCCAATCAGAGGCGCCGACCGTCGTCAGCCCGGCCAGCCTCGCAGTGAAGGTGGAACGTGAGAGGTTTTAATTATTCGTTTTGCTTGTGGCGGTTTTTCGGTGCAAATTAAAAACGATATTCCGCAGGAAGTGGGTGGACGCTGAAAGTTCACTCAAGTTGTTGCATTTTAATGAATATTTATCAAACTTTGTTATAATCTATCATTAATATTTATCCAATGCGAAATATTTTCCTCTCCATCTTCATACAATTTCCGCCAGCAATTACCAAACAGGTTCCAAACCGCATGAATTTAAAACTTGATTAGTACAAACATAGGGATGATGCTTCCAATGTACCGCAGGAAGCTTCAATCCAGTTTATTTGTTATGTAGTAGTCCAGCATCATATGTTTAAAGTGATATTCCCTATTATCTCAATGAAATATAATTAAAACACTGTAATATCCGTGTGATTAATGTGAAAGAAAAACATTGATTCACGTCACAAATAACAACCATCATCAACCATAATTGACCAGTCTTCCCGTTTTCGTGCAATGCCCATCATCGCCATACATAGGTGGATAATATAGGTACTCTCCCTGTCCGAATGTAATTCACCATAAGAGAGACAGTCAATGCAGTGCAACCAACCCCCTTTAAGGATAGGGCCAGTGCGATCGATCGAGAAGTTGCTGAATGAGAAAATCACCATTCATCGGTTTTGCGGCCGATTTGCTTTGACTGGAAGTAGTTCTTTCTTCAAATCGATGTATTTTTAACTCATACTACACGAGAGTTATGGTTTGTTTCAACTGATTCAGGCTTGCTCAATCGGTTTACAATTTCCGAAAACTTTTCGTAGTCGTATTTGTTGTGCTATCAATTGTGGGTTGATGATTGGCTAGTAGTCATAGTATGTTAACACGTGTTTGCTGTCCTACACTAATTGATTGTGATATATTGAGTAGGTGTACGGTAAATTTATATTTTTATGTTTAATGTATGATATTATTTGCAGTGTTCAATTTCTCGTCCCGGGAAATAAATTTATGAAATTCTCAAGCCTTTCTTTTAGGGATGTTTTTGTAAATTGAACAAAAATTTTTGAAATTCAAGAAAAAGTTATTTTTTTTTATCATTTTTGCAACAATTTAAAAATTTTCAATGCATTTTAAAATATTAACAACAAGACATTTAAAACTTTTTCTTGAATTTCGAAAATAACATTACCATGTTATCGGAATCAGCAACACCGATTACCGTTACCGGATTTGCGTACAGGATTTCTATCCGTGTACCAGTAATATTTCTCCGACAAATTTTCTCGACAGATAATTGTGATAACAAAAAATCGCTTTTTTTTGTATGAACATCTTCTGAACCAAGTATATTCTGGAATTCTGGAAACCGAAACTTTAACCTTTTGCGTCGGTTCGTCATCTTTAGAGCTCCTTCCAAATAAATGACAGATATTGAAGAAAAGATTCCTTCCGGCACAGCGACATGACAATTCACTTACCCACTCGACAAACTCAGAGCACTTCCAGGGGGTTTCCACCCCTTCTTTCTAGATGGCACCCGGGCAAAGATGATTGTTGCGAATTTGATGATGATGTCATTAGGAAACAGGATCACGTCTGTTACATGCATAAGTAATGAGTCGCAAAAGTTGCACTATTACAGCACCCGAGCAGCTGCACTACATCATTATTCCTAGACAACACTCAATAGTTGGTACATGCCGGGGCTACAGGTGCAACCGCCATCACCAACCACCCACCCACTCGAGAAGAGGATGCTGTGCAGTCCAAGGCCATCCGTGTCCTCTTTCTGATTCACTCTCTCGACGGAAGAGGCCGGAACCGTGTCCAAGTGTAAGGCGTGGATTCGAGTAGAATGAGGATCGTTACCGTCGAGGAGGAGAGACTTTTGCTAGCACGTTGAACATTTCCTAGATTTCATCTCTTGTCTGGTAGTACAACGAGCTAGATTGTACCATCTAACTGGCTAGGTGTGTGCTGTTGAATACGATGTAAGAGGCTTGAATTTATTAAAATTACCAGCTTTGCAGTGACGGCGAACAATGCAGTAAATACAATTTTCATCTAATCCTCTTGATGCACTGCCACTTCTATTCATCAGCACGGAGTCGTACCTGACGAGTTTGTATTGCTCTGGAGTGTTGATTAATGTATAACAATCTGCTTAGTTAAAGCTTGCATTATGAAGAATCTAGTTGCTTACTAGTTCTTGGAAGTTGGAATAATACAACGTATAAAGTTGCACTTTGTAGTTAGCCACTAATCTCCTTTCCAAACACTTGATGGACAAAATCTGTCATGCTGACAGACTCCACTCTAAATCCCGCAACTCCAACAAATTTTGCTAATCTCAATTGTACCGAAACACCGCCCTGAAAGCGCAATCCCCTCCTTCCTTCAATCGCCTATTCACATTGTAATAGGCCATTACCACCTGACTAACCGTCATCGTTCCGTCCTCCATAAGCCTGTGAGCCTGTGCAAACAGTTGTGTTTATCCCCGAGGCTCCATTGTTTGCCCTGGCTTCCGTTATTAGTAACTTTCCCCCGTTCCTGGTTCCGGGATCTCGACATCCTCCCCCAACTCAACCTCACCTTCTGGGCCGGTCATTAGACTTTCGTTCCGTTTGATCTGGCCTGAATGCCAGCTTCCCCTGTCCCATTCCCCCCACTCAAAGTGATGTTATATTTGACTTTTAATTGTTCAATTTTGCCCACAAGCTACCAAACACCCACCCACCCACACCGGTTGTTGGGGGTTTCGCTTCTGGGTTGTTTGTATTGACGCTTTCGTGGCTTCCGTGTTGACCACGTTTCCGACGACGCCGGCGACCAGCAGCAACGATGTAACTTTTGACTGCACCGGGACAACGGGGAGCTTTTTTTTCGCTTCCGCTGGGAGCTTTTTCTCTGTCCTGTCGTATAGACGTTGATGCTGTTTAACTTCCGCTGAGTTGGTTCGGTTGCTCGAAAGTGGCAGCTGAATTGACTAGTTAAATATAATGTAAGTGGAAACGGTCCGTATGCTGTTTGGTTGTTAGAGGCTTAGGGACCTTCCCCGGAATGCTGACTCTTTGGGAACCTGAGTGAGAGTTTTTTTTTAAATTCTGGAGTGATTGAAGCATTTTTTTAAATTTTGGCTATTATTATTTTTTTTTTGAGAATTGTGAAATGACAAATTTTAATGGCTTAAAATGAAAAGAGGCTTTTGATTTTGTATTACCGAATTAATTACAAAAGGGACTCTGAATTATATTAAATTAAGTCTTTTTTTAAAGAAGGTGTGCAATCGAAATAAATTCAATGTGCAAAATTTTGCATTTATACATGACAATATTTCCTTAACTTTTTTATATGAGCAATTATCCCTAGTAACATTTTAAAACTGACAGGTTTCATGAAGGTTCTTAAAACCCCCATACAGCCTAAAAAGGTTATAATGGCCTACTAAAAACCTTAAATGTGACTAGGGATGTGAGTCTATATAAGTTTTAATTAAATGTTGGCAGCTGTTCATTAAAATTTTCAAATATTTTAGAAAGTATGCTGAACTCGTATTTTTTAGATTGATTTGTAGTCTTCTTCAAAATTACTGTTCAATTGTCTTAAACTACTCATTATAACCTATTGATTTTTTTTATTACCTCGAATGTACAGAAATCTTTAAATATGTTCATTTTTCCACATTTTAAACCGGTCGAACACTTTTGTGAAATATAGATTAGAAGATATAGTTAAAGTTTCCCTAAAAAAACACAATCAAAAAAAAAAAAGTATAGACATTGAAACTACTACTATACCTGAGCAATTATCTCAGATTTCGGTCATTCGATTTTTCTGTATTTTTTAATCCGACAGAAACATTTTTAGTGCCTTCGGTATGCCCAAAGAAGCCATTTTGCATCATTTGTTTGTCCATATAATTTTCCATACAAATTTGGCAGCTGGCCATACAAAAATGATGTATGAAAATAAAAAAATCTGTATCTTTTGAAGGAATTTTTTGATCGATTTGCTGTCTTCGGCAAAGTTGTTGGTATGAATATGGACTACACTGAAAAAAAAATGATGCACGTTAAAAAATTTTTTGGTGATTTTTTGTTTAACTTTTTGTCACTAAAACTTGATTTGCAAAAAAAACTATTTTATTATTTTTTATTTTTTGATATGTTTTAAAGGACATCAAATGCCAACTTTTCAGAAATTTCCAGGCCGTGCAAAAAATTTTTGAGCGAGTTATGAATTTTTGAATCAATACTGATTTTTTCAATAAATCGAAAATTTGGTCGAAAAATTTTTCAACTTCAATTTTCGATGTAAAATCAAATTTGCAATCAAAAAGTACTTTAGTAAAATTTTGATAAAGTGTACCGTTTTCAAGTTAAATCCATTTTTAGGTGACTTTTTTTTAAAAATATTTCATTTTTTTAAATTAGTGCACATGTTTGCCCACTTTTGAAAAAAAATATTTTTGAAAAGCTGAGAAAATTCTCTACATTTTGCATTTTTAAATTTTGTTGATACGACCCTTAGTTGCTGAGACATTGCCATGCAAAGGTTTAAAAATAGGAAAATTGATGTTTTCTAAGTCCCACCCAAACAACACACCATTTTCTAATGTCGATATCACAGCAACTAATGGTCCGATTTTTAATGTTATAATATGAAACATTCGTGAAATTTTCCGATCTCTTCGAAAAAAATATTTTCAAAATTTTTTAACCAAGACTTACATTTCAAAAGGGCCAAACATTCAATATTACGCCCTTACGACAGTCGATCACAAAATTTTTTAAATAGATACAGATTTATGAATTTTCATAAATCATGTTTTTATGGACAGCTGCCAAATTTGTATGGAAAATAATATGGACAAACTAATGATGCAAAATGGCTTCTTTAGGCACCACGATTACAAAATAAAAATTTCGTAGAGAATTGCTCATCTTTCATTTACGTCTAAGACAGCTCAAATTGGTTAGAATGGCGCGGAGTTATGTTTTTTTTAAATGTAAGTTGAAAATTGTCATCTTTTGGACCACCCTAGTACGGCGTAGGTCACACCATTTGTTAATAAAAAAACTAACCTAATCCACCTATGTGGTTAATGCCTTCCTCACTTTTTACCAAAAATGGGTAATATGAGTGGTTTGGACACACATTTCAGCTTTTTTTAGTTCCAGAAAAAAACACAGATATAACTCATGTGGTAATAACTCGAGACAGGGTTGCCAGATCTTCAATGTTTTGGACTCATTGGAAAGTTCTTTCAATTACCTAACCAACGATGGGTCGAATGATGGATCCGGACATAGTTTACATACATTTAAGAGAGATCCGGCTTCAAATAGTACATAAATATCACTTCAGTGGTCATAACTCGAGACAGGGTTGCCAGATCTTCAATGTTTTGGACTCATTGGAAAGGCCTTTCAATTACCTAACCAACGATGGGTCGGATGATGGATCCAGACATCGTTTACGTGCATATAATTGAGATCCGGATATTTGCGAAAACACGTTTTTATACATAACTTTTGAACTACTTATCGAAACTTCAAACAATTCAATAGCGATGTATGGGACCTTAAACCAAGTCGAATGCAACTGGTTCGATCAAAATCGGTTCAGCCAGTGCTGAGAAAACTTAGTGAGAATTTTGGTCACATACATACATACACACACACATACACACACACACACACACACACACACACACACACATACACACACACATACACACACACATACACACACAGACATTTGTTCAGTTTTCGATTCTGAGTCGATATGTATACATGAAGGTGGGTCTAGGAGCTTTTAATAAAAAGTTCATTTTCAGAGCAGGATTATAGCCTTACCTCAGTGAGGAAGGCAAAAACGGGTTTTAATTTTTTTGGCCAGTTAAAATGTTGAGCCCAATCTGAAAACTTTTTTTCGGTTTATGCTCTTTTCAAATGGAATTGCTGAATTATGGATGTTTCAATTTTGTTAGCTCAGGTCAGTATAATAAAAATAGCTAGGACCGCAAAGAGTTCACTTTATAAAGCAATGGAATCTCAACCCCCACTCCAAAGGCTTCATCCATAAAGTACGTAACGCTAAAATCAGCCAAAATTTAATCCCCCTCCCCCCCTTTGTCACGCTTTCCCTATACTTATAACACGCAATGTCACACTTTCTCAGACCCTGAGCGTGACATACTTTATGGATGACGCCCAAACCCATCTCAAGCATCAAAATGGGAACAGTTCATTGGTTTCTCCGGGAACTACCGTGCCCCGACGCGGCCTCAACAGTCAGTAGCCTTAACGCTCCCCCTTCTCCCCCCCCCCTTGGGGGCATTTCCTTCTTGGAGAAAGTTTAGACACAATGGCCGTTTCGCTTTGGTTTGCGGAGAGTTTACAGTTTCCTTCGTGTGTGTGGCGCTGCAGCTCCCACCATTCGAGTCGAGCCGGAAACGGTTCCCTCTTTGCCCTGCTCACGTGTCCTGACCTCTCCGTGGTGGAAGGATACTGTCGAAGGATGCTGGAAGCATGTGTGTGTGGGTGTTTGTGTTAGTTTGGTTTCACTCACAAACGGGGGAGGAAAGCTAAACTGCAAGCCAAAAGCTATTGTTTGCAATGTAATTTGTGTTGTGTTGGTGGTGTTTGTTGTTGCTGGTTGGTATTATATTGTTCCTTCTTTTTACGGTTGTTAACAGGATTTTTTTTACGAGCTTGTTTGCTCATTTCAGGATGTCGTGCTTTTTTCGGTGCGGAATTGCACCGGAAAACGTTGGGAACCGAGGGCGCGTTTTTCATTTTCATCCCTTCCAGGGCCAAGGTTGTGTCGGCCGGTTCATGGTTGTGTACAGGACAAACAGTTATACTTTCAATTTTTGGTCATGTGAATAAAGCTGTTTCAATGGAATTTTATTCGCTCTAACTTTGTCTACAGGAAACAGAATGAACATCTCTTAATTCAATTTCGGACTTTAAAAAGTGATTTTTCAGCAATGACCCTAAGGCAAACTTGATAAAATTTATGGTAAACTGCTGAAGGCTTAGAAAAGTAAAATACATATTGATCTAGAATCTATCATTCCTTGCGTCAATCAAAAGTTCGCCTCAAAATGTTTTTGAAAAAAGTTAGAACCAAGGCAAAACTTAATTCAAACTGGAAGTAACATATCCTGAGGAATTGTTAGTTCTTTAAGCAAGAACTTGTTGCCCTCCTTGGGCAATTGTTTCCGGTAAATAAAACCCAGCAACTGTACCAACTTTTGAGAGCATTCTTCTACGAACAACAGCACAATGAAACTCCATTTTAAGCCACAAATGAAAACAAACTTCTCAACAAAAACGTTTCAGGGGGGATTAGTTGGGAGAAAAGTCCTGGGAAGCATACATATGCCCACAAATTGCTGTCATGTTGGTTCGAAAAAGGCTCACTTTCCAACCGACCGAAATGTGCAGATCATTCCCCCACGGGATCATCGCATGTTTTGCCTTTCTGGCCAACATTTGCTAGCTCGTTACCCGAGCTCTGGTTGAAGTCCGTGTAACCATGAGGACGACGACGTGTGGGGAATGAACCTAGGATTCCGGACGGGTTTGGCCATTTGTCAAATCGTGAGTATTACGGTGAGTGAGGGGAAATTCGATGAAAAATGACACGTTTGCCCTAGGAAACTGCTTCCCTGAATTTATGACGACTTCAGGTGGAAATAAAACCGGTGTTTGGTATATTTGTTTTGTTTTTTTTTCTTTAGGTACTGAGAAAAGGATACAATACTACTTTAAAATAAAATTTCCGCATAAAAAGCTCGTAAACATATCTTCATTTGGATGCTTAGTTTATGGGACTTTTATTCAAAACCTTGCTCCACAAGCTGAATATTTTTGCTTGATCTATGTTAGGCATCTATGTCAAATATGAGCATAATTGGTCAACATCTACCCACTAGGGTGCCCAGAAAAAATGACCCCCTGCTCCCCAAGCGGAAAACGGTTTATTGGGTTATTTTAAGCATCTGTGCAAATTTTGAGCGAAATTGGTTGAGATTAACCCATTGATATCCGAGCCTAAAGTTGGTGAAAAAAATGTTTTTCATACAAAATTGACTTTTTTAAATCGCTAATAACTTTTCAGGATTTAGTTTTACAGCTTTGGTATGTTCTACAAAGTTGTAGAGCATTAAATTTCCAATGAGAATCTCACTTTTGGGAATATTTGGATGTAAGTAGCGCACCGTGTAGACCAAACTGTAAGAAAATTGGGTTTTCCATACATTTTTTCGATTTTTCCCATACAAACTTCACCCCCGAGTATCAAAGGGTAAATGTTAACCGATTTTGCTCATATTTGGACCAGAGTCCTAAAATAGATCAAGGAACAATATTCAGCTTGTGGAGCGAGGTTTTGAGAAAAAGTCCCGTATTCTGGGCACCCTACTACCCACTCATACTCGAGGGGGAAGTTTGTATGAGAAAAATAGGACAAGTATAAGGATAAACTCATGTTTATACAATTTGTCCAGCAGCAGGAAATTTAAGAGGAAGTTTTTGTAGATTTTTCTCCGGTTATTCTAGAGGGCGTATCGAGGTGCTCCGTTTTGGATGAAACTTTCAGCGTTTTTATGTCTATACATGAAATGAACTCATGCCAAATATTAAGGGTTAGGATTAAAACAATTTAATGTATAGCATATTTAAAATCGTCAGCTCAGCTTTCTATAATTACATTTCAATCGTGCCAAATATTATGATTGAGGCGTTTTGATATATAAGATGTGATTAAAAATTTGATGATATTATATTCAAGGAGTTAAGAAAATTTCACAAAAGTTTTACTTTTTACCCTTGATTTTTAAGATAACATCGATTGAAAGTTGAGGGTCAATTGGGATGGAAAACTTATTTTTGGGAATTTTCATTATTTGCAAGGCCATCTCATCAACCAAACGTCAGATCCAATGTCCTTAAAAGCAAATTGTAGAAGTTTTTGTCATCTTTTGGATTTTTTTTCGAGGATGGAAGCTTTTTTCAAAATTTGAAGAAAAAAAAAAACGGTTAAATAATTCAATCTGAAATGGATATTGTTAAAAAATAGTGCATAAAATCAAAAGTACATGATACAAAAGTTCTGTTGGATTTTGAATTCATTTTTGCATCTATAAATGAGTTTTTAAATTTTTTGAGCATTTTAATACTTAAAAACACTTGTTTTTAAAAACAATCATAACTTAATCATAATAATAACTTGTCAAACATAATTAAAAAATATCAAAGGGGTAAAGTTATGTCAAAATCAAGTTTTTGTGATTAGGTCATTTCAAATATATATTTCAAAGAGACGAAAAATAAAAAGAAGGTTTATAGCATAAATCTTAGTATTAATATTAATATGCAATGATGTTTGTGATACTTTTCATAATTTGAGAAGTATTTGCTGAATTTTATATTTAGTATTTTTTTTTAATTTTAAGCACAGAAAATTAAAATTTCCTAGACCCACTATGCTGCCCATATTTGAAAATTCGGCTATTATGCCACGGCGTGTTTTCTAGAACAAACTTTCCAGGAAAAAATAGTCATCGCTACTTTCAAATGTGTCTTATAGGAAATTTTCTCAGCTTTCCAATGCTTCTAAGAGCGAAATGTTTCATCGGGAAATTTCTGAGATATCTCTATTTTAAGTTTTTTGGTTTTAAATTTCTATATTATTTATTAGAAACTTTATACAAACAGTTCAGAAAACTTATCAAACGATGTGTTTCATTTATCATTTACTTATCAAAATGTGCAAAATAAGACAAGAAACAACTTTGTAGAAGGTTGCAAACCGCTAAACATTTTGAAAATTATGTTTTGTCTGAGTTTTTGAATGTATGGGATTTATTCAGAAATTTAAATGAAAAAATAGTGCAAAAATATATTTTTTACCAAGAATCATTAGATTATTACATATTTTTGGTGTACAAATATCACGTGTCTGCTCTAATTTAGCTTGTTCAATCGAAATTTTGGTAGTTTTGTGATTGTGAATGGTATTATTGAATTTTAATGAATAAATTTGAAATTTTCTTAAACAAACATTACCCAGGAACATTAATACAAATATGATTTAAAATCGAATATGTACTACATATTACTTTTGCAAGCTTCAAAAGTCATATTTTCATAAGTTTAAAATAAATATAAAATTTTACATAATGTTTACTTAAGAAAATGCACTTAAAAAGTAGCAATAAAACTCGAGTCTTCCAATTCAGAATGCTGAAAACACCGTCACAAACTTTTTTTTTGTTCGAACAATATTATTTATGATTTCAACAAAAAAAATCAAACAGAAACTTCATTTCCAAACTATTTGAACAAAAATCAGGAAATAAAACATTTTTTTAAAAAGATAAGATTGAAGATGAGAGTCTTATAAACTTCTAAAATATTGCTAATTCCTTGATTATTTAATACAAAAAACTAAAACAATCATTTTATACAAATGAAAAGTATTTCTCCTAAAGTTTGCAAAAATAGTTTGCAGTTCAATTTCGAGTATTAAACATTAACATGTTTTGTATCCATGCAACTGGTTAATGTTTGATTGAGGAAATATGATATTAATTCATAAAAATCTTGAAAAACCTCATCAATCTAAAACCTGAAAAAATTCGGTTGTATCAGCTAATTCCAAGCTGGATCAGAGCAGACCGGTGTTATTTGTACACAACAATTATGTAATAATCTAGTTGTTCTAGTAAAAATAATATTTTAATGCGGTTTTATGATTTTAATTTCTGAATAAATCTCACATATTCAAAAAATCGGTAAAAACTTCATTTTCAAAATGTTAAGTGGTTTGCAACCTTCTACAAAGTTGTTTCTTGTCTTATTTTGCACATTTTGATGAGTAAATGACACATGAAACACATCGTTTGATAAGTTTCCTGGACTGTTATTTAAAAGTTTCCAATAAATGATTAAGGATTTTAAAACAAAAAAACTTTTTTCAATTCAATTAGTGTTTATTAGTAAATAATCAATTTACAATTTAGTGTTTCTTATAACCTAATAGAGTTTTGGAGTTCCTTTCAACTATGGTTTACACTATAATTCATTTAGATGTAATTGGATATTCTAACAATGGATTTGGCAAGTGAAGGAAAAATAAAAAAAAAAACCTTCGAGATTTGCTAAGGAAAAGGATAGAAATAGGAAAAGCTTAAAACTAAATCACAGTTTGTATTGTCTGTTGACGTCGAAAAACTTCGCTGCACAAGGCAGCTTATCCGTTGTAGATGTACTTCATCATCAGCTCACTGAGAGCTTGGAATTGTTCTGCCTTGTTTCGGCAGGCACGAAAGCGCGTGAGCATCTCTCCAGCAAGGGCGAAAAACTCAGGAAGCGTGAAGAGATCATCACCAGTAACATCAGCTTGTCCCGGGGGAGTACCGACGCCAGAAGCGGCTACTCTAGCGTATGAACCTCCCCAACCGGGAGGGAACGCTGGTTTGGTCGATGGAACCGCTCCGCCGCCAGCTGCTGCAGCGTTCGAGCTCAAAGTCTTCGGAGGTTGGCGGGACGCTGGCGCTTTCTTCTTCTTGTCCTGCTCCTCGAGGTACTTTTTCCGCGCGGCACAGCCACGGAAATTCGCCGTGTGGTTTCCACCACAGTTCGCGCACTTGACGCGCGCTTTGTGCTGCTGGGCGTTTTCCCCAGCTGGTCTTTCCGCGGAAGATTGCACCTTTCGGTGAAGTGGGTCTCACCGCACTTAACGCACCGGGGCGGAAGATTACAGTTTCTTGAACCGTGTCCGAATTTTTGACAGCGGTGGCATTGCGCTGCGTCGGTCGGATTCTTCGTGTAGAATCGCCACGTCACGAAGAAGCCGTCCAATGCTTTGATCTGCCGTAGGTCCTGGATTTTGACCGACCCACGATCGAAGTACAGGAGGTACAATGTGTACGTACCTGTCACCGTTATCGTCTTTGAGAGCACCTTAATCTCTCGAGGCTTAACCTTGATGCCCGATAGGTGTTCTTCCAGGTCGGAGATCGGGCGGTCCGGATATCCCTGAAGGACGATCTTCACTGGGACCTTCTCTGCAGGGTCAAATGTAAAAAACTTGAAGTTTCGCAACTTCAACTTCTTCACCACCATGTCGAAATTCAGTTTGTAAAGTGTAATAACTTGCACTGACGTTTTACCTATTTTCAGACAATATTGGAGGCCCTCAAGCAACTCGTCAACATCGTCTGCCAGCGTATCCAAAATAAAAATTGGAGGTGGACGTCGTTCCTTCGGAGAGTTACATTTTTTCTTCTTTTCTTGCTTGCGCGCAAGTTCATCATCGTCATCGTCGTCGCTAGCACTGCTGCTGTCACTGGCGGTGTTGTTTTCTTCTCCACTCAGCATCTCAAATTCGTTGCTGGTGGGAACGTTGGAAGTGGTTGTTGTCGTGGTGCTTGTGGACGGCTGCTGCTGCTGCTGCTGGCCGGAAGTGCTTCCGGATGCCCGAGTCGATTGTCTCGTCCGTACAGGGACTCACGTGGACGGTATGACACGTGTAAAAACGATGGATCGGTGACGTCACTGGGCACGCTCCCGTGCGCGATGGCGGTCGATGCGGCGTTGGTGTGTTTACCTTTCTGCACTCTGCCGGTAGATGAGCTTCGCGGGTTTTCGAGGCCGCACTCGAACTGCCACGGCCACGGCCGGCCCTTGGCATGCTGGAGCAGCAAACTCGCGGGTAATCACGGTAAATTACGGCGAAAAAATCGAAAAGTTTGAAGAGCTCCGAACACTTGACTGTTGCTGGCTGGTGTTGAACAAAAAAACTTAAAATAGAGATATCTTCGAAATTTCCCGATGAAACATTTCGCTCTTAGAAGCATTGGAAAGCTCAGATAATTTCCTATAAGACACATTTAATAGTAGCGATGACTATTTTTTCTTCTTAAGGTTGCCCAGAAAACACGCCGTGATGCCAAATCAAGTATTCCGAGAAAAACGCGTTTTAGTGTTTGTCACAAAATCTCCGTCAAGGCAATTTCCCATAAGAGTGGCATATTAGCCGTTTGGTTTTTCGCATCGGCAGCTAAGTCTAAACACTATTTCAGTGAAATTCATGTTCCAGGAGATGCATTGGAACATCCTCTACCGCCTGGTGCTAATATCTCGTTTTTGCCAAAAGTGGATATTAGCCGTTTTTTCAATTGTGGGCAGTATGCACCTTGACGCTTTGTTCTTTTTCTGTAAAACAAGATTTTTTTTCTGAAAAAATGCTAATTATACCAATATTCGGAAGCTGATCACACAACTTTCTCCGAATAAATTTCCCATGGGTCATCTCGATTTATAATATTAATCTTCCGCCATACCGTGAACTGTGGAAGTTTCTTTCTGGCTTTCTTGCTGACGAGATACAGGTTAGGGGTCAATTTTCAACACCTCTTTGTCCCAATTATTTTTTTCATTCTTAAATGAAACAAACACAAAATTTAGTCATTTTCTTCCTACAGCTGACGCTTTGATGGTTTTGATCAATAAAAAAAAATAAAAAATTATGTATATCCACGGAATTTCAAAATAACCCGTATTATGACAATTCATGAGTTGATTGTGCGTATCATAAATTAAATCACGCCGCACCACAAGTGGATCTTTGTCAAGACGGGCTCAACCATGGTAATGCCATTTTCAGACAAACTCAACCCCACGTGACTGTGCGTTCACGCACACGTGCCATCGAAAAGAGTGACGAGTGTGGCAAGTCATAATATTTTCATATTTTCCATAAATCAGCGCCAAAAAAGGATTATTTACCACCACCTGCCATCGGCATCACGCGGGAGGCGATTTCTTGACAAGAGAGCAGCGAACTCCCGCCGAGAAGACGAACGCCTTTGTAGTCACACAGCGGCAGACTTTAACTTTTCACCGTCCAAGGTCGCTGCTGAAAATGGAGGGGGTGGGGTTTGGGGTGGTTTTGCTTAGATTTTTCTCCCCCAGCGTGAACCAACAAACAAACGCCGGGGATAAGTTATGCTGATGTATGTTTTTTTTGTGTGTGTGTGTGCAAAATATTAACAAGCTCTGTGAGTGTGGTGAAGACTGAAACCAAACTAGTTCAACTTGAGGCTGGTGAAATCGACTTGGAAAAGTTGGTGGAAAATTACTCGCAAAAACATTGTTATTGGTTTGTGCAAAGAAGCACCACCCTAGGCGCAACGAGACATCAACGACAGTCGCTGGAAAGCCTCGTGAATCTGCCACCACCGCAAGCCACGTGCACGAAAAAAAGAAGCGATTTTTGATGATGATGTATTGTGTAAGCACATGTATCATGGTTGTCTAGTGAATCATTTTTATCATGCGCAAAGAGAACAAGTACAGTGTTCCTCAGGCAATTGTTCAGGGAATTGTTGAGTGATTTAAAAATAGGTTTTTTTTCGAATCGAACAAACATTCTTGAAAATTGAAGAAAGGTTTTTTTTTGGTTTGTTACAGCGGGACTCATATCTCTGAGCTTACTGTACCGGAAGAGAAAAAGAACCCCGCCGGTAAGCACATTCAACCAGAGCCGTATTCTGGACACATTCTGGTAATAAAATCATTTATTATTTGCTATCTATACGGCAGCTGATGATGATGAACGGTGTGTGTGTGAGTGTGAGAACGAGTGTTTGTGTGACAATGACGTACAATGGAGTACCCGACGCGATTGGTAGTAAGCAATGTATTTCTTATGGAGCGAACTGTCAAACTACCACTCGAATCGGGTATTCCATTGTGGTACATCAGCCAGAGGAAAGGATGAGGTATCAACCGCACTTGTTACTTGAATTCGCACGACCGACGCCGACGGGATCAAATCGAACGGAGCATAATCCGATTTGTGAACCGCCAAAGGATTTTGACAGCAGGCAATATATTTCCGATTTGTCGGAAGAAGGAGTTTCTTTTTGTGTTCCGGTGAATTATCGCCGCCAACACAAGTTTGGCAAAAACGAGCAACAGGATGGTGAGTAATCATAAAAGTTGACGAAGCTCTTGAGGCTATTGGGAAGGGAATCAACATGCAAGAATTTAAATGATTTAGCAGAGAATTGGATTTAATTGTGAGAAGATAATTGTGGAATACTATAACTCTTTCATTAATTTAGAGGTACACTAAAAAGTAATAACCAAAAACTCATTCAATGAAAAACTATGCTCTGTAATAAATTTGATTTTCTAAACAAAACCAGTTGAAATCGAGTCGTTAAGCTCTCATTCTACCTCGAAATGACTGCACAATCCCTTTCCCTGGAATTTGTGAGATACTCGTAGGTCAATTTTTGCGTATCCGACGAATTTGTAAGACCACTTTCGATAAAAGTTGCACAACGGACACATATACAACGAAAGCACAATAATCTCTCACTTTATCCTTCCTGATTGATTCGGCCCGGAAAGCCACTTCCAGAGCCAAAGCACGTTTGAAAGTCCAGGTCCAGGAGATTGACTCCGGGGCATGTTTTGAGGCGGTAATCCGCCCTCCCTGAAACAGCTCTCCGTTTTTCATTAGCCTTCAGACTGAAGCCGGAAACTGCTGAAAACAAGCATTTCTTCACAACCAGCTTGAAAAGATATTTGAACGAGGGAGGGGAGGTCGAAAAGTGTTTTTCCCTTTTTCAAAAGTTCCATCCCCGCAACAAAACATAAGCCAAGGGATGAGCGGAAGGCAGGTTTTCTCGGACATAAAAGTTGTGCTTTTCACTTTGGCCGCCCAGTCAGCGTGAGGAGCTTCCTACTAATGTGGCTAATTTCCTGTCCTGGACTCGGAAGACAATATGTGGCCACCCCGAAGACCGACCGACCGCCTGATGGTTCGGTCATTATCAACCGATGCCGATGGATGGATAGACGGACAGACAGGAAAGGGAAGGCAGTTTGGCGATAAAAGATTACATTGGGTGCTAGCAGCAGTGCCGTTGTATTATTTGTTCGAGAGAGGGTATTTTTAATTATCTACTCAGCATCTGGTGCGAAAAGTTGGACCGTTTTTGGGACTGAAAGTACCAGACAGATCTCTCACTGCAAGCAGCTGCTGATGTAAAGTTACGACGGAGATGAAGTCGTAATTACGTGGTGATGGAAACGTTTCAAGTTATCTTTACTGGATTGATTGAACTTACATTCTCATTGATTTCATCTGCCCTCATGAAAAATGCAAAATGTAAAATCTTGCTCGGATCTCACTAACGAGCAAGTTCGTCGAACTGTCAAACATGGGTAGACACTTGTTCTGGTGTAGCCTGGAGAAATCGAGTAAATATTTAATCTTCCATCAGCTAGTTGTATTTTTCTACTTAGCGAAAAACGCATTGGAGCTGAGTGCAAAGATATGTAGTTAAACAAATGGAATGACGAAAGGATTTTTTTGCGAAAGAAATCGTAAAACAATCCCAGACTTTTTGATCAAGACAGCTTTCACGATGTTAGTTGAGACAGTTTTTTGTTAGTGGGAGACTTTCTTCCTAGCTTGTTTGTTTTCTGTGTTTATTTTCTCGTAAACTTGCTGTAGATTGAATATCGTTTTAATTTTTTTGTGTAAATAATTTTTCAGAGTGTTATTATATTGCTTAGCTTTAAATGTTTTGTCTAAATGTTAAATCCTTATAATTAAACCAAAATAATACCATCTCGTCTGCTGTGTGCTATCTTGCGACATAGAAAATGAGTTAATGATGACGTTTAGCTAAAATTAACAAACACTATTTTATTTTGTTTGGAAATTCTGTGCACACTTGTGACACGTAGTACAATTCTGGAGCAACTCGAGAAAAGGGCGGATAAGCATTTTGATATTTTGAACTAATTTGAAAATTCTCAGGATTTAGTTAACTTTTTCAAAAAACTCAAGGTGTCAACCAATAGCTGGCTGTTGTTTTGGAATTTGCCAAACAGTTCCAGCTGTCAGAATGCTTATGCGCCCTTTTGAAATGTTGCGCCAGAATTTACTTACGAAAAACACTTGTGACACGTGCTTTTCAAATTTTTGTTTACATAATTTATTGTATTTTTTAACTGGTAAAACCAAATTAGTTGAAACTTTTTTAAGCGATAGTATACGAATCAATTGCTTCAAAAAGTTTGACCTTAGCGTTCATAGTTTTGAAAATACTTATCATCCAACTTTAAAAATCGATTTTCTCGAAAAGTACTAAGTGACCATTTAGTACTACACAAGCTGGAACACAACAGACGATCTTATGAAAAAGTGAAATTGGAAATATGTTTATTGTGTGTTATACAATTGATTCCTGATTTTTCTTAACAGTACAACCTCAAATCTATCAGGACCCTCGTTTGCGTCGTAAAAAAAAAAAAAAACTATTTAATGATTGTATGATATTGAATTGAGAGCGATGAAATTTTGAATGGTTGAGTTTCCATATCTCTTATAACTTTTTTTTACGTTTCAAATTTTACCTTTTTTTCTCACAGTAAATTTCACAAATATTTATTTTTTTAACATTCAAAATCAAGCCTATAGTTTCCGAAAAATCGCAAATTAAAAATGAGCGCTTATTGAATGATACTGAGAAAAACTCCATTCCCACAAAAAAAGCTTTAAGACAGGCCGAATCTACGGTCAACGTGCCTGAATCGACTCGTGAATCCATTTTATTTGGCCCGCAATTTCTATTGAAAATTGTTCAATGACTGGCACATTTGACTCTTCATAAATTCTTAAATCTAAATTTTAGACAGCTTACCTATATGAGAAAACCATACTTTTAATTTTTTCATTGCATGTGAATTGAATTAAATTGATAAAATGGTTTTATTTTTTTTGCTACTCTAAAGTGATTTAGATTTTTTTAATTCAAGATGATGGCTTAAATGGTGGGAATGAATTATAGAAAAAAAAATGCATTTTGTTATTTTAAAGACAATCAACTATTCAAATAAGGCCGAAATAGAGTCACAGAAATCTTGAGATAAATTTTACTATGGTATATTTTTAATTTGTAAACGGTTCACTACATCAAAAACATGTGAGTCTTTCTCAATTAGAAATTTCATTTTTATTCTTTAAATGATTTTTGAATTTTTTGTTCGACAATGTTTTAGTTTTGCCAAAAATCATGTTTTTGAATTATTTTTCACTTTCCGTACCAGAATTTGCTCCTTTTTGCACCAAACACCAACCATCTCACTATGGTACATTGGGTGGCCAAGTTTCAAAAAAGTGACCTTCTCCAAATATTTTTTGGTATTTTTTTCTCGAAAGTAAACATTCTAACTAAGAAAAATCCAAATTTTCAAAGCTCTAAGTTTGTTCATTACGAAGATACGCAAGCTGAAAGTCAAAAAATGGAGTAAAAATCTAACGTTTTTCGTAAAAAAGGCTGATTGTTTAATTTTAACATAGCTCAGCCATTTTAAATATTTTATTAGGACAATTATACATCGTTAGAAAGGTAATGAGATAAGCTTTGAAACTATTAATAGATAAAATGTTGTTTCCAAACCAAAACTGAAGTTTTCATCGAATAACTGGAGTATTTTTTGACAAAACTTATTTTTGTGTTTGTTAATCGAGTACTTTTTTGCTAACCGATGCTAAACATGAAACTAAGATCACTTGAAAGATTGGATCATAATCTAACATTGCTGAAATTTCCAGCCTGCGATTTTTTGCGTTTTCGGAGATATGCCATTTTGAACATTTACGTTTTATCAAAATTTGCTGCAATTTACGCGCCCGTTTATTTCACTTGCTTTGCTACCTACTTCGTGGGCATTGTCGCTTCAAAATCAATACCCGGTTTCAAGAAGTTCGAAATGACTTTATTGGAATTTTCTGTTGCCTACATTTAAAATTGAGTACCTTAGTCAAAATAAGGTATTCGTACCGAAGTTTCTCAAGCGAAACTGGAGAATCTCAGTTTGATACCGAAAAAAGTATTCAGCAAAATATTGACTTAGCATGATGAATTTCTGCGATCAATCCATGAAACTGATCCACATTTAAGTTCTATGTTGGTTAGTACAAAATATCATAAAAAGTACCTTTAACATATCCTGAAGCTGTCAGAAACTCTATAATCAAATGAATTTTCATGAACAAGAACATTAGGATTAGTAAGAATATGGATTGTATTTTATCGTTTTACTTCATAATTAATATATTGAATGAAATCAATTTTTCTGTTATTTGATTTAACAATTGAAATTTTCGAAATTTATGCCCGTAAGGGTTGGGGGCGGGGGGGTCTCAAGTTATATGGCATGGACCCACAAAAAGAAACACACAGCAGTAAATAATAAATATTTGACTTAAAATGAATTTATTAAGCTTAATAAAATTTTGTTGGTGGGAGGAGGGGGGGGGGTTAGAGAAAGAGGAGGGAGGGGTTGTGTCCTTAAAGTAGGGGTGTATTAGCTTATCCATAACACTACTCGACAAAACAAAACTTGTGTCAAGGGATTGACGATATCTCATCGGTTCCTCAGAGAAAAGGCATCCCCGAATCCGATGCAATCGACAGAATTTGATTTTATGTCCACGCGGACTGACGAGAAGCTGGTAAATTTTTTAACATAAAAAAATCGAACAATTTAAAAAAAACTTGCGTCTCCTCCCAACTATATGAGCCATCTACAAAAATATGGAGGCGCCTGGTGCATAGCCATTTCCTTTAAGCACAACGGAAACAACCAATACAAATGTATAAAAAAGTTGTCAAGTTCGGGGTCCACAGCTAGCATTTTTGTACGATTATAAAAATAAATATTAAAAGTTTAAAATTAAAATATTTGAAAAACTTTTTTAAATATATTTGTTTACTAAAATTTTATGTTTCTCAAAGGTCTATGTGTACTTCGGGATGTCCATGGTAATCCAAGGACTCCCTAGAGTTAAGATCTATGAGTCTACCGCCGTAACAAGCAAGAGGTCGTCGGATTTTGACCCCGGATTATGTGCGTATAGCATCAGTGGATATGGTAGACTACTATATGAATGTAATGGGATGTACATGGTCATCCAAGGACTCCCTGGAGTTAAGATCTACGAGTCTACCGCCGTAACAAGCAAGAGGTCGTCGGATTTTGACCCCGGATCATGTGCGTATAGCATTAGTGGATATGGTAGACTACTATATGAATGTAATGGGATGTACATGGTCTTCTAAGGACTCCCTAGAGTTAAGATCTATGAGTCTACCGCCGTAACAAGCAAGAGGTCGTCGGATTTTGACCCCGGATTATGTGCGTATAGCATCAGTGGATATGGTAGACTACTATATGAATGTAATGGGATGTACATGGTCATCCAAGAACTCCCTGGAGTTAAGATCTACGAGTCTACTGCCGTAACAAGCAAGAGGTCGTCGGATTTTGACCCCGGATCATGTGAGTATAGCATCAGTGGATATGGTAGACTACTATATGAATGTAATGGGATGTACATGGTCATCCAAGGACTCCCTGGAGTTAAGATCTACGAGTCTACCGCCGTAACAAGCAAGAGGTCGTCGGATTTTGACCCCGGATCATGTGAGTATAGCATCAGTGGATATGGTAGACTACTATATGAATGTAATGGGATGTACATGGTCATCCAAGGACTCCCTGGAGTTAAGATCTACGAGTCTACCGCCGTAACAAGCAAGAGGTCGTTGGATTTTGACCCCGGATCATGTGAGTATAGCATCAGTGGATATGGTAGACTACTATATGAATGTAATGGGATGTCCATGGTCATCCAAGGACTCCCTGGAGTTAAGATCTATGAGTCTACCGCCGTAACAAGCAAGAGGTCGTCAGATTTTGACCCCGGATCATGTGCGTATAGCATCAGTGGATATGGTAGACTACTATATGAATGTAATGGGATGTACATGGTCTTCTAAGGACTCCCTGGAGTTAAGATCTACGAGTCTACCGCCGTAACAAGCAAGAGGTCGTCGGATTTTGACCCCGGATCATGTGCGTATAGCACCAGTGGATATGGTAGACTACTATATGAATGTAATGGGATGTCCATGGTCATCCAAGGACTCCCTGGAGTTAAGATCTATGAGTCTACCGCCGTAACAAGCAAGGGGTCGTCGGATTTTGAGCCCGGATTATGTGCGTATAGCATCAGTGGATATGGTAGACTACTATATGAATGTAATGGGATGTACATGGTCATCCAAGGACTCCCTGGAGTTAAGATCTACGAGTCTACCGCCGTAACAAGCAAGAGGTCGTCGGATTATGACCCCGGATCATGTGCGTATAGCACCAGTGGATATGGTAGACTACTATATGAATGTAATGGGATGTCCATGGTCATCCAAGGACTCCCTGAAGTTAAGATCTATGAGTCTACCGCCGTAACAAGCAAGAGGTCGTCAGATTTTGACCCCGGATCATGTGCGTATAGCACCAGTGGATATCGTAGACTACTATATGAATGTAATGGGATGTCCATGGTCATCCAAGGACTCCCTGGAGTTAAGATATACGAGTCTACCGCCGTAACAAGCAAGAGGTCGTCGGATTTTGACCCCGGATCATGTGCGTATAGCACCAGTGGATATGGTAGACTACTATATGAATGTAATGGGATGTCCATGGTCATCCAAGGACTCCCTGGAGTTAAGATCTATGAGTCTACCGCCGTAACAAGCAAGAGGTCGTCGGATTTTGACCTCGGATCATGTGCGTATAGCATCGGTGGATATGGTAGACTACTATATGAATGTAATGGGATGTACATGGTCATCCAAGGACTCCCTGGAGTTAAGATCTACGAGTCTACCGCCGTAACAAGCAAGAGGTCGTCGGATTTTGACCCCGGATCATGTGAGTATAGCATCAGTGGATGTGGTAGACTACTATATGAATGTAATGGGATGTACATGGTCATCCAAGGACTCCCTGGAGTTAAGATCTACGAGTCTACTGCCGTAACAAGCAAGAGGTCGTCGGATTTTGACCCCGGATCATGTGAGTATAGCATCAGTGGATATGGTAGACTACTATATGAATGTAATGGGATGTACATGGTCATCCAAGGACTCCTGGAGTTAAGATCTACAATCGATGTAAAGTTATCGAAATATTTAAGTTTGAACGATGAACAAAAGTCCTTGCTTACCACTTTAGCCAAACGGCGACCTCTTTTTTGTTACGGCGGTAGACTCGTAGATCTTAACTCCAGGGAGTCTTGGATGACCATGTACATCCCATTACATTCATATAGTAGTCTACCATATCCACTGATGCTATACGCACATGATCCGGGGTCAAAATCTGACGACCTCTTGCTTGTTACGGCGGTAGACTCATAGATCTTAACTCCAGGGAGTCCTTGGATGACCATGTACATCCCATTACATTCATATAGTAGTCTACCATATCCACTGATGCTATACGCACATAATCCGGGGTCAAAATCCGACGACCTCTTGCTTGTTACGGCGGTAGACTCGTAGATCTTAACTCCAGGGAGTCCTTGGATGACCATGGACATCCCATTACATTCATATAGTAGTCTACCATATCCACTGATGCTATACGCACATAATCCGGGGTCAAAATCCGACGACCTCTTGCTTGTTACGGCGGTAGACTCGTAGATCTTAACTCCAGGGAGTCCTTAGAAGACCATGTACATCCCATTACATTCATATAGTAGTCTACCATATCCACTAATGCTATACGCACATGATCCGGGGTCAAAATCCGACGACCTCTTGCTTGTTACGGCGGTAGACTCGTAGATCTTAACTCCAGGGAGTCCTTGGATGACCATGTACATCCCATTACATTCATATAGTAGTCTACCATATCCACTGATGCTATACGCACATAATCCGGGGTCAAAATCCGACGACCTCTTGCTTGTTACGGCGGTAGACTCATAGATCTTAACTCTAGGGAGTCCTTGGATTACCATGGACATCCCGAAGTACACATAGACCTTTGAGAAACATAAAATTTTAGTAAACAAATATATTTAAAAAAAAAGTTTTTCAAATATTTTAATTTTAAACTTTTAATATTTATTTTTATAATCGTACAAAAAATGCTAGCTGTGGACCCCCCGAACTTGACAACTTTTTTATACATTTGTATTGGTTGTTTCCGTTGTGCTTAAAGGAAATGGCTATGCACCAGGCGCCTCCATATTTTTGTAGATGGCTCATATAGTTGGGAGGAGACGCAAGTTTTTTTTAAATTGTTCGATTTTTTTATGTTAAAAAATTTACCAGCTTCTCGTCAGTCCGCGTGGACATAAAATCAAATTCTGTCGATTGCATCGGATTCGGGGATGCCTTTTCTCTGAGGAACCGATGAGATATCGTCAATCCCTTGACACAAGTTTTGTTTTGTCGAGTAGTGTAATTTAATAATATAAACTTGCAATACAATATATACGCAGTTCTGTTGCACTTGCAAATGTATGAAAAGACTATTTATTATAAACAATCAACTATTGAAAAACATGAAAACTCATAAAAATCGACGTATATCATTTCAATACCATACAATTACCCAAATTTGTATAAAAAAACATTTAAAAAGTAAAAAAATAATTTGGCCGCCTGCTTGTATGGAGATGGCCCATAGTGCATCTCTAGCGTGAAAAATGACTGATTCAGTCTCCTAAACATATTAAATTGTGAATAAAACAAATATTGTTGTTTTGATTCCCCATATTGTGCTGAAACATTATTTTTAATTTGATTTTTTTCATGATTTTTTAGTCAATTTTTTGATTTTCTTTTTATAATTTTTAATTTCTGGATGGCAGTTAAAACTAGTAGACAAATCATAACTTAAAGTGCCAAAACAAAAGTTGTGGCAAAACCTTTTGCATATATAAGAAATAGGAATTTATAGACCAAAGTTGTCATAAAAAATCATCAATTTCAATAATTCCAAAAAATTTACAAAGAATTTTTGATGATTTTTTAAAAATCATTCAATTGTGAAGTTTTAAAGTATTGATTTGCCATCTCTGCAACAAAACAATGTTGCACGTTTAATTGCTGGAATGGGAAATTACTTTCACTTTTATGAGCTTCCTCCAATTGGCTGTCGAACCAGTCGATTTTTTCCGCCAATCTCGGCGAATGACATGGCCAGAGTAGCAGCGGGGACGATTTTCCAATTATAATTCCATTTAATTGGTGTTGGGTAGAAATTTTCTATCCACACACAAAAAAAACTTCTTTTTTCCGCCAATGACGAAACAGCAACGCGTAGTAAACTTGAAGCTGAGGAAGTGAGAGATTATCGTAACAAGTCGAAGGATCGCCGGTAAATCTGCTGAACGTGACTATTCTAGCAGTCGATAAATCTGAGGGTATTTTTTTTCTGAGCGCGAGAATGTGTATGTGTGCTGGGAGGGGTGCGGAAAATTTCGATGGAAAATTAATTAAAATTTGTTGACGCTTTATCGTGAAACTGTTGTAAGGCCAAACAATTTCGGAAGGAAAATGTTTGCAGGATTCGGTTACTGAACTGATGGATACGGAGAGCGTAAAAATTGTAAAATTGTTTTCGTTTATATTTATTGTTATGAAATACATAGGTCTTAAATGCTTTAACGAATAACCTTTCGAGTAGGGAATATGAAAATTAGAAATCCTTCAGCAATCTGCTTATTAACAAAATTAACCACCAAATAGCTGGTAATCTACCATCCATAACGATAACACGCCTCCAACTGGCCACGGCTTATCTTTTGTTTACTTTGGACGCCGATCGTCGCTCAACTGAAAGTAATTAGATTTTCGCTTATTTCCAATAAATCAACCGCGCAGACTTTGAAGTGCAAAATTTAATTTATTGCCTCCTGTTTGCTCCATCAATGTGAGGAGTGCTTATCGGTTAGTAGAAGTGCCACACAGCCTCTGGTATCAATTACTGGCTGGATGATGTTGCATCGAGCTCACTTGCAAAAAATGCTGGAGGAGTTAAAACCTCCGGAGTTAGAGAGAGAATACAGAGTGAACTTCCATTTGGACCAAAATGGTAGCACCCTTTAGTAAATGGAATCGATGCTGAATTTTCACCACAGCCGTAAAAAATGAATGCATTTTGAAGAGTCCATATCAGTTGGACGAGAAAAGTGAGTGAATGCATATTGTGAAGACTGATGCATTTAACGTATATTTTTGTTCTAGAAGAGTGTAATGGTTTTTACTAGCAATCAATTTTGATTTGATATATTAATTTATGCCTAGGTTTGTTTAAATATGTTAAATTTGTGTGGTGAGCTAGTTTTACATACACTGTATTTTAATTCCATTTTTTGTCATTGTCCGTTTTCCTTGCTGACACCTTTTAACACATATTAAATCGTCTTGTCACCGTCGGCCTCGATGGCCGTGAAAGCCACACCGGCATCTTAGTGGCAAAGTTTGTCTTTCACTTCCCTGTCAAATTAGCCCCAAAAGCCCGACATGTCGGCATGTGTCACACCGGAAGTCGCAATCAACATTGTTGTCCGGTTGTGTTCTCACCTCCTCCTCACCAGCAGCGGCTGCTGTAGCTTATTTTGCATAAAAGCATCTCAAGTAGCAACTCTCAAGAAACTATTTCCGGACGCGTCGAGTGACATTCTCTAAGCTGTAACCAACTTTGTGAGTTGCCACTTGCGAGTTTTCCGCCCCACCCCAAAACACCCACGTTTGACAAAAATCTACACAACAAAATGTTTTGTAGATGCAAAAAATATTAAAAAAAATCTAAACTGAAGGGGAGAAAGTGTCAAGGTGAGAACGAAATATCAAGTGTAGAGTCGGGTCCAAGTATCGTTGCATCCTCATGAGTGTAAGTGGTGTACTGCCAGCAGGTGAGAATGGATTTTGGAATACTTTGCAAGACTTGCTCATCTCCACTTACCAGCTGCTACTGCTGCAGCAACTTTTGCCTGAGAAGTGCAAACTTGGAAAGTTGGCTCTTTACTGATAGTGATCCTGTGCCCGGGAAGGTCCATGGATATAGGATATAGGCGCAGAGTCCGACGAAGGAAAAGGACTCTCTGGTCCATGGTAAAAGACGACAAGCATAAATCTGTTGGCAAATAAAACCATAAATCCTGCCGAGATAAATGTCAACTTTGCATATAATACCTCCCACACTTGTATCGTACCACTAGCGAACTTCATGGAACTGCTGCTTTCAGCAGGGTTGAACCTGGGAGAATCCCGCCATTTCATCATTTATCGAATGCTGACAATAGGAATTTTCCGCACCGTCGGAGGCAGAACATCTCCCAGATCGGCTCATGTTGGACAAATCATTTCCTGGAAGGATTTAGGACTCATCCCTGCCTGCCTGCCCCGGACCCCTCGAGGACAGTTGGCAAGTTTGCTATTCGTCACCACATACAAGGGACGGAACAAAGTGCCTCGAAAGGAACGCCTGCAAGGGGGCGAGGACCGATGATGAAGCGTGTTATCTCCCGGACTGCGGAGGATGTTCCTGGAAGGAAAAACCTTGCGCTTTGGGTGACACAGTTTTTCCATCCTTGGAGAATTCGACCCTCCTTAGAGCGGGAGGCCAAGTGTGAAATGTGCATGGCATAGGTAAATATGTGCATACACTTGAGAGAAGACAAGGAGGTGAATAGACTAAGTAAATTCCCAACACCAAAAAGGATAAGTACTTGAGAGTGAGTAGTTGTAATTTTTATGTAACGCTTTGGTTCACATCCCATCTTGTATTGATTTGTTTATTTTAATGCAAATTTTCCAAAAGAAAAAAAATCACACTGAAGACGTCACCATATTCAATGTTGTAGGACTTCTTGTTTGTTGCAATTTGTTCAGAGCCAGTGGCGATACGGTAATTGAAAAATAAATTCCCCCCAAAACGATCAAAAATGCTACCCACAAAAACCATTTGCAGAAAGCAAAAAAAACAAGCCAGTAAAAACCGCAAGCTCCCACCCTCTAAACTCGCAGGTCCGACTCCAAGTGGCTTTTTATTTATGCTTCATAATAAAATATTTATTTAATTATTATTGCTGCCGGCATGAAACGGGCAGCCGGAAAAGGCGAACAACACTACTCTTTGCAGGACCACCACAACGACTACACAGTACTTGAAGCTAGCGTTCAAGAGTGAGCGTGTGGGGGTGGTCAGAGCAATTGTAAAAAGAACACTTTTGCCACGTGCTGGGCAGCCTTGTTTAGTCATTCCAGGGTTTTCCCGGAAAATCTCCCCCCTCCCCCACTCAAACTCATTGAGCGGAAGTTTGCACCCAGTTTGGGTGGGGTGTGTGGTGCCACTGTTGAAGACATTTAAAAGTCACATTATCATTGATTTAGTGCATTCACTTGAGCACTGGGGCACCGGGAGTGGTCGAGGAGGTGCTCCAGTAACCGGTTGAGTTATGGTCGATCATTAGCTCAAAATTCATTACCCGGGCGAAAGGATGGCACTAATGCACTCGAGCTGCAGCAAAGCGGGCGTGCGTGCGATTGGACTAATCCAATTTACAACACAAATTATGATGAAGCACTTGGTTTATGAGTGGATTTGAAAATGATTTTAGAGAGGTAATTAGGGTCGCATGATTGCTGAAGTTGTTTCGCAAAACGCATAATTCGTCACGTTCAACATTTTAAATATGAGCTTTTTGCAAAAAAAATTGGATTCTTTTTATTTTTAAGGTTTGTACAAATTGGGTCGAAAAATCAGGGGGAATTTTTTTTTTCAAAAAACTTCAAAATTTCAATGGAAACTTAAGTGCAATCCGCTGAAATCAATATACAATGCATTCCTTTGCGTTTAGAATCATTTTTGGCATGTTTGGGTTGATTTGAAAATCTTCTGATTTTTTGAAAATTTTCGATGTTTAGTATAGCAAAAAGTTTTTTTTTCGCTATTTTTTTTGTTTTTGTAAAATCTTACATTTTGAAAAAAAATTGTAAGAGGCTAGTTTCCCAACAAATTTCAGTACCGTCATCAGGGGTGACATTGGGTCTGGTGAGATTTGGTCATATAAAAATGCTGAAATTTATATGACCCAACATCACCACCCAGATACAATGTCACTGAAAAGAATCGTAAAATTAAAAGTTTGGATTTTGACATCCCCCTTTTTTAAAATTGTTTGATACTTCTAATACCAAGACTAAAATTCTAGAAAGTTTAATAACATAACTTCTGGAACATTTTTTTCCCTCAAAACTTATTTCGGCATTATTTTTTTTGCCCTAAATTCCTAGCAATACCCACATCGTTGCCGACGATCTAAATTCGATTAGAAGATTTTTTTTCAAAGTACCGATTGGTGAACCTTTTTACTTAGTTTTGTGTGGACATTAACCAAAATTGAAGTACCACAGTTATTTGTAAAAAAAGAAAACAGTCTCAAAATTCAAACCAATTAAATAAATACAAAAATAAAAAAATTGAGAGAAATTGCTATTTCGTGGAAGAATCGCTCTTCTTCAATTTATAGTTTTTTTATTTCTCTACCTCTCCAGTTTCAAATATTTAAAGTTCAATTACAAATCAAAAATGGCTTTTTAAACGTCCTGATAGTCATTTCCTTAAAAAATCTAAGTTTTATTGATTTTTTTTAGAAAAATTTAATATGTGTGTGTATTTTTGGAGTAGGATTTCTGATCGATGTTATGTCTTTAAACTGATTTATTGTAGGTAGGTAGTGATTACTATTATCACTTAACGTTCAATTGTTACCATAATTACTAAAACAATAAAGAATTTCCTAATTATGTTTTAGGAAACAGAAAAAAGGCATCAAATGTTACAGCTTTAAAAATTGTTACACCGCAATTTGTTTCAATGAATGAACTAACCCCTTGGTACAACAGAGTGCAAAATGAATGCCTTTTGTGTTGATTACTGCTGATGACGAATCTTCCGCTGTGGGAACAGAAGCGGAATGTCGGTGACTGGATGACTGACTGACTGACTCGTTGGCAGGAGCTCGATTTTTCCAGGACTAATCTAGCCAAAAAGTGCCGAGCACGTGCGCATCGGGGTGATTCCAAACCGGAGCGTTCCTAGTCGTGTGACATGTGCACCAGGTTATGCTGGATTTTTTCTCGCTGTTTTGACTTTTCCTGTTTTCCACCAAACCACACGGTGAGTTGGACGAGTGACACGTGAGCAACGAAGAAAAGAACCGTCACAGCGCCAGCAGCAGCCATTACCATTCGGTTTGTCCCAAACGGCCCCAGAACAACGAGAATCGGCTGATGACGACGCTGACGCGGGAGCTGCTGCGGCAACAAAACACACAACAATGATGAGCTTAACGAGAAACAAGCAGCCAAGACTGACTGACTGCCTGCCACCACCAAAAACAACCGTCAGCAGCCGACCACGAACACGGTGCAGCTTTTGTCCCACTCCCCACCAACCCCGTGTTCTTGCTGCTGGGATGCGGTTGAACACCGGGATGGTTGATGATCAATATTGACATGACTATGCCTTGACTATGACTTGACTATGACTTGACTATGACTTGACTATGACTTGACTATGACTTGACTATGACTTGACTATGACTTGACTATGACTTGACTATGACTTGACTATGACTTGACTATGACTTGACTATGACTTGACTATGACTTGACTATGACTTGACTATGACTTGACTATGACTTGACTATGACTTGACTATGACTTGACTATGACTTGACTATGACTTGACTATGACTTGACTATGACTTGACTATGACTTGACTATGACTTGACTATGACTTGACTATGACTTGACTATGACTTGACTATGACTTGACTATGACTTGACTATGACTTGACTATGACTTGACTATGACTTGACTATGACTTGACTATGACTTGACTATGACTTGACTATGACATGTTATCAGAACTAAAATTGAAATGTAGAAAAAGATTTGAATTTTCACATGAATTTTTAAACTCAAAATCAAAAGATCCCTGCAGCCACATCAGCACACCGATCCCATAGTGTTTCTTCAGCAACCGAGGCAGATTTAGAAGTACCTCATGTTGCGGCAACGGAGAACACACACGAGTGTTTGAAAATAAAAAAGCACTGCACTCACGAGACCATCGCTGCTGCTGGTGTGCATTTGGCTAGAAACTAATCTTGATAAGCGCTCATCTCACCGCATCGTGACAGCAACATCCAGCTAACCATCCGAACCTCACCAAACCAACCGACGACCATCATCGAGAGGAACACACGTTTGGAGCAGTTTTTAGGGGTGCTTGGAGAGCTGAAGGGATTAACGGCCACAACTGAGTGGATTTTGTGAACCGACCAGCAGCAGTCTTTTCATCCGAAATCTGGTGATCTCCAAAAATGTCTTTCCCGAGATAATTGGCTTGTTCGGGATATTTGTCCTTTGTTCAGCACGGCGAACCTCTGATGATGATGTCACCGCCAGGATTCGAAGAAGAACAAATTGCTGGATTGCTTCCTTGATGGGTGTATTTTATGTGTGGTCAAACGAATTGTGAATGTCAGAGAGATATTCAGGTTCGTGACTGTTTCCATCGTAGAGATGCTTAGTAACATACTTATAAATATATGAACCGTATTACCAACCAAACTTAAAATACAAATATTGCTACAACAGAAAGAGTTGTTTTCCCTAACTTTGATCTCATTCAATAGTTGAAGCACACAGTTTACAAATAAAAATCTGTTTTTCTTTGCCCTGAATAAACAAACACTTGTAACACCGGCAAGCTTCATTAACCACATTCATGCGGAATAACCTGCCCCCTCCACGGCTCTAGGTCGTTAAACCTCGTCTGTAAAGTTACCTTCCAGTGAGGGGTGGCTTTCATAAATACATTCAGTTCATAAAAAGATAAACAAAACAGGAGGATACTCAATTACGGGCCCCCAAAAGCAAACACAGGTTACCCCACACAGCTTCCTGTCAGTGTGGGAAAACATGAATGGAAATGAATGCCACATTGAACCCCCTCCTTTGGGAGGGCGCTCACGGGTAGGAAACCTGGGAAGACTATCTCTCATAAAATATTTATGTTCTGTCACCTAGGCAAGGGAAAAATATTCATCTTTTTACTGCTTGGCAGCATCATCAGCGCAAGCAAGAGGTGTTGGCGCCTGTAGGATGTCACCTTAAGAATGTACACACTTCCGGTAGGGATTGTGAATGGTTTCAGGGGAAGAATTCCTCCTGCGTTCTCATTGTTTTTTTTTTTCATTTCTCTAACGGCTATGATCAACAACAACCAACTTAAAAAAAAAAAAAATACTTCGTAAAATCGCGATAACTCGTGATGGTTACAAGCGCATCCCTTATGTTTATACATCACAATTTTTGTAATTGTCCTCTTTACAACTTCGTTCAACATTGTTACACTCTAAAAAATATCCCTACAAAGTTACAAAGAACACGAAATTTAAAATAGACAAATTAATCTTCTGGGTTATTGCAGATTCGAAAAATCTTTAAAATTTGGTATAAAATATCAAGCTTAAAAAATATTTACAGTTGACTAACAAAAAAAAAGAATTCGAAATTCTGACTTCGCTATTGAATCGGCCGTTCAATTTTGACACCAAATTTCCATCTCATCACCAGTTCAGGCTGCAAATTATTTAAAAAAACGTCTTTTTTCGAATGTTCAAAATGGAAATGGTCATACCGCCCTTCCATCACGAGATATCAAAAAAAAATGGAGCTCGGATTCGTGATCAGGGATAAAAATTACCCTCCAGGACAATGTTACACGCAAATCGAGCAATTCCAGCCCAAAACAGGAATTTTTTGGGTGCTTTTTTCTCAACCCTCTCCGATTTCAATGAAACATTGTAGACAAGTTATCCTACGCTTATATAAGCCATTTTTGTGTATATGGAGCCAGTTTCACTCGATAATGCCATTTAAGAAGGGCGTAATTGTTTTAAATATGTTTGTGTTTCGTAATTTAAATATTCCTGTATCTCGAAGTCGTTGCATCGTATCAAAAAGTGGTCAAAGACAAACTTGTAGGAAATTTGACGGGATTTCCGAAAAAATACACTGAAAGAAAAAAACACTCCAATTTTATGAGATTTTTTGATTTTTAAGTTTAAAATTAAAATTTGAAGGTGAGCCTTCGATTTTTTTTTCGTCAAAATTTTCGTTGATGGAGCAACTCACCTGAAAAAAATACAAAATTATTTACTGAAACTGTTTTTTTTTCAAAAGTGATCTAAACGTCAAAATTTTCAAAAACAGAACAAGAGAGTCAATTCTCTAGATAATTTTACTTAAAAATCTCCATATTGACCATTGCCCTATGTCCAATCCTTGTGAAGTTACAGCGGTTTTTAAAATAAAAATGTTGAAAAATAGGTTTTTTATGGTTTTTGACAATTTTTATGCGACAAACTTGATTTTTCAGTCTCGAAAATATTTTTACCGGAGAGCTCGTCCAATTTCCCATAAGATTGTCATAAAAAAGTACCTAAAAAATTACTGTTTTGGGCTGGAATTGCTCCGGGGCAACATTTTCTGATGTCTGATGTGAATGTAAAATACAAATTAAAGAACCTTCTTAAGGTACGCAGTAAAAAATAGTGTAACTTTGGATGTTGTAATTTTGGAAGATCGAATATTACCTCCTTATGATGCAATTTTACCTCAATTAAGTCTGAAAAGTGGCATTACATCAGAAAAGTGGTAAAATTACTCATTTCCAAAGGTGAAATTACACGCTTTTTCTGACAGCCCCTTCCCAGATGAAAACAAAGATTTTTTATTACTATGAATATTAAATTGAGAAAGAGCTGAATATGTAGTAAATTTTTCAATGAAAATATTCAGGATTTCTTCTCTGATATTTTCGAACATGTTTTAGCTTCTACAAGCGATTATTTAAAAATTAAATAACTCTCGGTTGGTTTGAAATTTACCAAATATTCACGAAAAAACTCTGTTAAAAAAATTCGAAGGGGTAAATTCATGGCAGTATTCATTTCAACTATTTTTAGGTAATGACAAAAGTTGAAATCAGCAAAGGGAAAATACATAATTTTGCACGCATTGTATCATAAGCTATTCAAACATCACTAAAATCATCGTGTTTAATCTAATTCGAAGCATCAACAAGTGCGCTTGTTTCCATTTGCAACGAGACCGCGATGATTACTCGCGCAGAAACTCATTTCTCTTGTACTTTTGAAGGAGAGTGGGGGAGTGGGTTCAAACGAGTTCTATAAGCTTCCATTTCCGGGGGTAACATTCATCCAGTACGAGCTTTTCACATCAGTTACACACACACACTTTCCCGCGGCAGACCCCCCTAAACGTGGTCGTTTCACAGGAGCGAATAAATTCTAATAGAAAATGTTATTAGGATTAAATTTTGTAATTAAATTCAACATAATCAGGCAAGTGTATAACGACATGAATCTCTCGCACATTTGGTGCCCAAACCACCATCACCGTGTATGTGTGTGTGTGCGGTTAGTGCTCATCAGCCTTGTTAGGTGAGTGGAGTTGTGTTTGTGTGTGTGTTTGGATGGATGTGTAGCGTTGGCAAACTGTTCGACACGTTTGGGCGGGTGAAAATTTACAACCATCTAGTTGTGCACGACGATGGTGCCCAAAAGCTAGATTTTGAGTGGAGACTGCAATCTCATCAGAATGAAGTATGACTCGGGTTTCGGAAGCACTATGCACTATGATGGGTGGACCTTTTTTGGTAAAATATTGAAGAATTTTCATCAATTTCATCCAGCTGTTTTATGCATATAAAAAAATGTGTCTCTTATCTCAACATAAATCTTTTGAAGACATTCGTAGAACACCCGTAGAAAACAATATTTTACAATAATTATTGCTAACATTTTTACGTGCAGCAATAAACGAATTATTTCATCACCATGGGAAGACTTTGTGGCAACTAACTTTGACATGGTTCCGTTGTTTCGCTACAGGCATATGGCAACAGCTTTACGTGCAAATTATCAATTATTTCTGCTCAGGCTGGCCTTGTGACGTCAAATGTTTGGAAGCTTTCAAGAGTAATTGCTGTGTGTATAACTTAGTTTTGTATCATTCACTTATCATTACATCAACCACATCCATTTTCGGTCAAACTGCGAACAGGGTCCGGAAGGTTGAACGATTTCACCCACTAAATCAACACAAGAAGCCTTCGTGTGCCAATGCATGCCTTCATCATTCAACCTTGCCGCCCGGCTGTAAGCGTTTCCGGCGTGTTTTCCCTTTTGCAAAGTGTTTCATCCCACCCCAACTGAATGTTTTCCATTAAGGCTTTTCTTCACCTTTTCCGCGTGCTTATTTAGTACCAGCTGTTGTGGGGTTCTGGTTTGCGAACCTTCCCGTGACACGCTTAGGGGCAGGACCGGTTCCGCCCGCAGTTCAGCCACATCGCCCCCTCCTTACCTCCTTCAGACCAACACATTCTAATTAGTTTGCTTTTGTTTTTACGCACCGCTTAACGCATTTCCCCGCTCAAGCAAACCAACCTCGCCGGAACTGGGTTTCAACATCGTGCGTTTGTAGGTACAGAACATACTGTTTCTGCCAGCCTTCGACGTCACGTCAACGGTTGAAAGTCAGCCACTCTTGGCACGCCAGTGGAATAGTGCTGGATTGTGAGGGGTTGTGCAACTTTTTTTTACTTTTGACGAACCGTTCGAAAAGGAGACTTTGAACTGTTTTTTTTCTCTCAAAATGTTCAAGGTTTGAAATAGAATTTATTTTCATTTAGGCCGCTGCAAATATTTTCAAAGTTTATGTTTCCCCTCCTTCAAAGTTGGTCAATACCTCGATATTTTCAAAACTAATGATTGAAAAGCAAATGTACGCTTGTAAAATGCATTTTAAAACACTTTTTTTCATCCAAATGTTGAAACCTAGGCTTGTAATTTCAATTCTTATTTTTTTTGCCCCCCCCTCGACCTTGGTCAGGGCCGAGGGACATAAACTTCAAAAAATATTTGCAACGGCCTTATAGTTTTATATCTAGAAAGTTGTATTTACTGGCCTAAATAAGAATCAGAATAAAAAAAAAAATCTATAGATAAAAATTGCGTTTTATAAAATGATTTGGTTTCAGATTTTTTGAACGGATTTTTAACTGATCTAAATCGATTGATCTTAAAAAAAAAGTTATAACAGATAAGTTGGAAAAATGGATGCCTTTGAATCCCTTTTTTAAAGTATATATCACAGTATAATCACATCCATTTTTTTATGTGAACTTCGGATGTCCTTAATTCTTTGGGACCGTGGATTTCACTCAAAAATGTGCCAAAATATGGTTGTGTTAAAATTAAAATATCCGTTGAAACGGAACGGAATTTCCTCTAAAAATCTAACAAATCAATTAAATTAGGCCAATGTCGATTTGTTGTTATAACAAATACTTTTTTTAGGATCGATCCGCCTACAAAGCCAGGTCGGTTAAAAATCAGTACAAATATCAGTAACCTAAGAATAATATTAAAAATGCTATTTTCGCCGAAAGTAATTTGAGTAAAAATTACTACTTTGTTACTTAGTTGCTCAAAACTTATTTAACCTTGACTATTCCTCAATAAATTTGGATAATAATTGTTCCAATAAATGCCTAAATTATACATAAAATTTTAGACAAAACCCAAGCATACGAAAGATATAAACACAAAGTATGACAGAGATTTTTTTTTAATTTGCTTAAAATTGTTTTAATTTCATTGATGGATCGAAAAACATAACACAAATTTCAGTGTTGAACATTGCAGAGAAATTGGCTATGGTAACTAAGGTTTCTTTTCGCCTGTTTATATGATTTTTCTTTTAAAATTAATGAGCAAAAATGAGTTTGGGAAAAAATAAAACATTTTCAATACTTTTGTAAAATTTTACTTTTTTCCAAATTCCAGGTGGCAGGTTAAGCATTCGCTCTTAACTTCATCCAATATGCTGAAGGTCAATATTTAAAAAACTTATTTGGTAAAACTATAGATAGAAACTTGCTTGCTTACTTCCTATTGAGCTACCTATAACTCGATAACGGTTGAAAATAAATTTTTTGAGCTGTTACAGAGTCATTAGAGGCACGATGGAATTAGATGCTGTTTCCCTAAATGCTTTACAATTTGTTTTTGTTTACCTTGAACAAATTTTAAGTTATTTGGAGGTTCCACGTTTTTCACATGATTTATGGCATTACATTTTTTATTAAAATTTTCAAAAAAAAAAAAAAGTTTCGTGACGTTGTAACGTCGGAATGTTTCAATGGCACTTTTGATTGCAAATCGGATTATTTAAATCCTATTTTATTTTTGCAATTCCGTTTTGAAAATACTTACGTTTTCTTATTGTTTGTCCTAAACTGTCCATGATAGCATAAATGTCCCATATGCATTTTCATCGGTTTCGAGTTATTGATGCAGTTTGGTTCAAAATCATGTGCTCTTTCATAAAAACCAAAAACACCCAGTACTTTGTTCTAGAAATCAGGAGAAAATCCAGTTTTTTCACGGAAACTTAACACGAAGCCTTATGTGTGGGACAAACTTCAAATGCGTTTTTCTCAGCTTGCTGTTTTTGCATATGGGACATTTATGCGAACATGGGCAGTAAATAGCATTCCCAAAAATAACAGTGCTGAAAAGATGAACTTTACCGCACCTGTAACGAAAAATGAATCTTTCCAACACGGTTTTGTTTTTTTAGATTTCATTGACGCAAAAATAAAACACAGAAACAAATGTTTCGCTGAAAAATCCATTTCGTTACCCAGCACCAGTTGAAGCGCTATAATTAAGTTGGGTAAAAGGTAAGTTTTACCAAAATACAGCAAAAAATAATAATAATAAATAAATAGCAAAATAGCTTCTTTTTACAAATATATTGTTAAAAGCATAGCATAGCATAGCATAACGGGTCTGCACCACGCTGTAGGGGGTGCCACAATGGTCAATTCAATATTCTTAGACTATTTGATTGTTGCCCGGTACAACCAAGAATATCTAAGAACCTAAATTTCCACACTGTGCTCCAAGGCTACGCCCATACAGTCCCGTGGGGATTTGGGAGGGGATGTTTTTGTTGTTAGGGGAATTTCATCGGGCCGATGAAAATTGTTGAATGAGTAATGTATTACATGATTTGGATGTTTGTAAGTGTAAATGTGAGTCTGTAGTGTATTATCTAACAAGCATATAGTTTTTTAATATTGATAAATAATAAATATAATAAATATAGTAAATAGAATAAATATAGTAAATATTATAAATATGATAAATATAATAAATACAATCAAGATGATTGCAGGAAGCTAAGAAAAAAACATTAACTTAAAATATAAATGCTCCAGATGGTTCCCATGCTGTTTTAGAAAGTTTCGTTAATGTAAGCAATTTGATCATTTATGGTATGATGAGATGGTATGTTACAGGAAAGGTATAGGATAAGGAAAAATATGAACATTTAAATAAACATATAGTGAGTTGATAATTCCAGGAAGCTGTACAAAATGAAAATAATTTAAATACTCCAGATAGAAACACATATATAAAACAACAGAGACACAAAAATCCTAACACGCGGTTTCGCACCTTCTACAGAATTCGACATGAACACGACCACGAATACAGCACAAAAAAAACACCACAAAAATCCATCTTCCCGGCGCTGCTGCTCACACGACACTGACGCGCAATAATTTTCATTAGCACAATGACCCCCCTTACCGCATGCATGACTTGAACACGTTCATGAATACGGCACAAAAAGAGCACCACAAAAATCCATCTTCCCGGCGCTGTTGCTTACACGACACTCCACGCACCCAAGCACACAAACAGCGACACAAAAGAAATGAAAATGAGCATGCAAAAACAAGACAACGCGTCCCCGTGGTCAGCGCTTTAATCCTTTTGACAAATATATTGTTAATCTCCAAAAAAGAATCAAAACCATTTTAAATGTGTTTGATAATTTTTAATGAGTTCAATATTCAAATAAATATCATATAACATTGTGCCAATTTGTTAAAAATACTCTAAGTTTAAAACACCTCCCCGATACGGTTAAATGCTAATGAATAAAGCATGTATCGCTTTTCATGATTAGCGGTGTTTGATATTAATTACACAAATAAATAATTGCGAATTTGCGACAACACGGTGGCAACTTGACCGATCATTCGCGCCGCCACGTGTGATTAGGCGGAATTGGATTAATCCACTGTGAAATTCTCTAATCGAGCTTTGAAATGAAAAAAATATGCCCGATCGGAGCTTCTCTAGTCGAGTTATTTCGACTTTTCACTCTCTTCAGGCGTTTTTGCATTATCGTTAGCCACCGGCGCATATTGCACTCAACGTTTAGTTTTTCACTAGTTTTTTTATTTCTTCTTCTCAAATTTTTACCTGAAGTGCCGTCGGCAAAAGCTTCGCGCTCGTTAGGCGGATTTTGTGTACGTGTGTGTGTGAGATTGTTGCACCGACAAAGTTTCCGTTCCCACGGTGCGATTACGAAAATTTACGTGTAAATTACAACACCACTAATAAAGTGTTCATTCTGCAACTCGCACCTTCTCCACGTACCCTCCCCAAGCTCTTTTCCCGCGGGTTGAATGAAAATATTCACCACTTTCGCCACCAGGGGAGGGCTGCCAAGCATAACTCGCTAATTGGCACACGATGGCGAATGGTTCGGGAAGCAGGCTGACAACAGAGCAAAAACAAAAAAAAAAGCGGTAGGAAAATCCGGCACAAAAACAACTTTTCCTCCAAAAAGGGGAAAACTTTCCCACTCAAGTGTTCGTTCTGCAAGCTGTTTCATGCGTGTGTGTGTGTGTGAGTGTCCTAGCCCTCTCCCCCTTCAGAGAAGTGTGGTTCGAGTGGGATAACCCAAAAGTTCTCTCACTAAACTCCGATGAATGTGGTGAGCCAAAATCACAGATGATACACACAGATGAGCGCGGAAGGAGTCGCAGGCAGCCCAGCAGCAACTGCAGATTTTACACCGAGGAAAAGTTGGAAAATTGCTTTCCCCAATTTGGAATCCCGGTGTCGGTGTGAGCTGGTGAGATAAATTAAGGCAAACCCTAGGCTCTGGGATTGATGAGTGGGAAAAGTTACTAAATTATGGGAACCAGAGATGGCAAGAATGAGAAAAAGTGATTTTGAGGGGAAGTTTTATCTCAAATTCTGTAGAATGGAGCTTTCTGCTTAGCTATGTAGGAGTAGTTTTTTTTTATATATATTGAAATATTCAAACCAATTATTTATTCTTAAAAAATCCAAGTGAACACAATTCCTCAAAACAATGGTGAACCACCTGCAGTTGATAGTCAATCATAAATCGAAACCAAGGCCAGCATCCCAACTAGTTCTTAATCCTTCGCATATTCTCGATTTTCATCTCCCAAAACTGAACGCACCAAGGCCCACCAAACTGCTGCTGTCGGCACGACCAACTTTCTGATGGACCACCATATTCCGCTGACAACGGGCTCTGATAAATGAGCTCGGCAAGTCCGTATGACACCTCGCCCGGACGTTCTATACGTACGATGGCCGCTGACGGATCCAATATATAAATATAGAGAGAGAGAGTTGATGGGAAGGCTTTTCTTATGCCAAATTTGTCGACGCGACTCACTCACCCACACGTATTTAGAGAAGTATACCCTGAGAAAAAAAGACGGATTACTGGCAATTCATCAGTTAACGGATTTTTCCTCCAGGTTTACCCAAAGCTGGTTCTTTTTTATGCCTGGGGCACGAACCTTCGGAAAAGCAAAACGATTCTTGTACGATAAGAACGAGAACGAAAGACTTCGCGTTGAATGTGGCTGATTAATCTTCTTGTGGATCGTGGTAACTGGTGGCCTACCATACCCATGCCAGTTACAGATTGCACCAGTTCTTGTTACTTCATTTTAAAATGACTTGATCTTTACGTTTAAAATTTCGATTCAAGTTTAAATTCATAGCAAAAATTCTAAATGTTTTTTCAGATAAAATTTAAGCCCTAAATCTTATTGTTTTGCAAAACCTGAAACTTGTTAATAGAAAACAGTTTTGTTTGGTCTTAACAGTACTTTTAGATTGATTTTCTAATCTCATCTAACCCTACCGCTGGAGAATGTCCAACATCTTTCTTTTCTAAACGACCAGGCCAACTACGTTAAGTTAAAAGATTATTCGTTGAATTGGCTTGGGTTTGACCACGACTGTTCAAACAACAATACAGTTCGGAATCTACAGGGGTTTGTTTGTGATGGGACTTTGTATTTCCACAAATGACCTGACAGTACTTTTAGCTTGATTTTGGCAATAGTTTCCAAAAATCTACAAAATCGAGAATTTTTGTAAGGGTTATTATGTTCATGGTTGAATATCGGTGAAATGCACATTTCTAGAGTGTTTCTGAAAAGGTCCTAGAAGGTGGTTCCATCCGAAATGGGGTGGTCCAAAATTTGCTATTTTCACAAAGACCAATTTAAAACATCATATCAAATCTCATAGCATGCTTCTTTGAGTTCAACTGATATACCGAATTCTGTTTTTTTTTTTTCAAAAATTATATCCTGTTGATGAATTTACTCAATTTTGGGATATGATATGTAACAATCCTATAAAATCATACAAAAATACTGTCAGCTATGAGCTATGTGGTCAAAACAGCAAGCAAAGTTTACATTCCATCTATAAGTTTAAAATTCAGTATTTGTTTTTGAATGTCTTCGTATTTTTCGTTCATAGCTCAACTAATTACCTTTCTTTCAAAATGGGCCAGCGAAAATGTGGTTTTGCAAAAATCCTTAAAAACGCATTTTTTATACTGGTTTATTTTGGATAGGACCACCCTAATCGCAATAAAATAATGGTCTAATATTGTTTTGGTCAAGAAACTTCCATGCCAGCACTTTTGAGTTGGATTCTGCTGGTTCGACGAGGAATCGCTAAATGTTGGATGGTTATCATTAACAAATGTCTTCTTTTTCGCATGAAAAGGATTTTTATTTGACCCATTAGCGTGGTTCACGGATATATGAAAAAGACAAAAGTGTTCAATATCGTTTGCATCAACCGGAATTTTGAATTATTTTGACCCCAGAAGCTAGCCTGGAAATTTGAGCCTAATTTGTTAAGGTTTTGTTGCTCCAGTTTTGTTCTGAAGTTAGTATGGAACATTAATCTATTTATTATAGAGAATTTTAACTTTTGACATCTTCTTTGAGAAAATTTCGCAAACCCCTATAAAATTTTCCTGTTCTTATGTTTCTTATAGATTTTTTTCCAGGGAACAACTTTGTAGAACATTGCAATGTGCTAGGAATTGATCCTGAAAAGATACAGGATGTCAGGATGTTTTTTGGAGTTTACTTTTTTCTGGCAAAATTTCAAAACATGCTTTAAGTTCTAAAAAGTTGTTCCCCGGATCAAAACTTTTAAGAAATCATTAGAATGAGAAAATTTTATCCGGTTGAGGAAAACTTTCTAGCTCTTCTTCTAGTTAAAAATAAATCAATTGAATTTATTGAAATTCCATTCTAACTTCAAATCAAAACTGGAGCAACGAAACTTAAACCAAATAAGCTCAAATTTTCAGGGTAGCTTCTGGGGTCATAGAACTTATGATAAAGTCTAGGGCGTCCAATTTTCCCGGGTTTTGAATTTCCCGGGAAACGGGAAAAATATTTTTCAAAACCGTAGAATTAGCTGAATACTGTTAATTGGTGATAATCTTTTTTTCAATCTAAACAAGAACAGCAGTTTCTAGGTAGTTTTAAAATATTAAAAATGTTTGTTTTTTGTTCTTTGTTATGCTTTGGATTTTGAATGAATCATAATTTTTAATCCACTGTGATTAAAATGATTTCATATTAATAATCACAAAATTCTTATTAATATATTTCTTTGTTTTTTTCTGAAATGACTACAAAAGCTAAACAAAATATCAAAAATCCCGGGATTCGGGAATTCCCGGTTTAGGGAAAATCCCGGGATTTTTGTCCCGAGAATTCCCGGGATGGACGCACTAATAAAGTCATAAAAAATTTTTAAATTTTATTAAAACCTTAGTGTGATTTCAGCATTGCCAGAGTTTGTTTAATCAATAAAAATGTAATCATTAATATCAACAAACAAATTTTCCTACCACTCTTGCATGTACATTCAATTCTCGCTTCTGTCTATAAATCTTTCCTTGCAGTTATTTCAACGAACCGCAAAATATAGTTGCATGGTTCCACAGTAGAATCTTCATCGGTTTTGATGAGCTTTATTGTACGAGCTTTCAGCTCGGCTCCTGGATGTGTTTGGCTGCAAAATCAAACATTGCCCTTCATATCTGGTTGTGCTAAATCAGCTTCCAGCATGTTTGTGTGTCGGTGTGGTGACCGAGTTGATGCTCGCTAGAACATTCCACTTTTGTGTTCGTTCTGTGGGATGTCAGGGACTCTTCCACACGAACTGGGTGGAAATCGTACACCATCATCAGAGGGGGCAGAACAACGGGGAGGGCGTTTCACCGCCACCATCACCACCAGCAATGGTAATGACAGAGACGATAATGATGATGTTACACAAGCTTTCCAGGCACACAGGCTCGGTTTAGTGTTGGCAGTAAATAATGCCCGATGTCTGACGAGAGAGGAAACCCATGACGTCGTAAATGAAATTGTTTATTTTGTTGTACGAAAGCTCCAGCATACAATTTATCATCATTAGATATTTGCTTCAGTCGGGCTTGGTTGCGTGAATATAGCTTGTTATTTAATAAAAAAAATACTCGTATTATGGCTTAATCTTCCATTTTTAAGCTGATCGCAAAAAGTGTGCAACTCAATTAAAACTTTCCATCAACGTTTAATCTCGAAAAGCAATTTTCCCGCTCCACCTTTTGTTTACAACAAGACCAGCGTAGAATGCAATTTTTTATGCAACCTAATCAAACAAGCTTACGCATATTAAATTTCACGCCCCAGGCTATGAAACCCAGAAGAAGCATTCCGAAATCCTGTGGATCCATGGCAGAAAAACAACAACGAGGAAAAACTTTTACTTTAGTCAATTAGTTTAGCGAGCAAACCGTCTCAGCGACCGGCTCTCAACGGTGAAGCTTCCCAGTGGGGGAGGTCAGTAAAGCTTTCGCTGTTCTGCGGATTTTCCGCTGCTGGGTTGTTCCGTAACCAAGTAGCAGCAGCTCTTCCAGCTAGTATTTATTTAATTTTCCCAGACTATCCTCGGCGATAAACATCGCAGGCCATCTCAACTAAACTAGCATAAATAATACGACCACAAAATGAACGGCGAGTAAGTTCCACTTTTCAGATCCACGGCAATCAATGAATAAAATAGTTTAGAATTTGTATTTAAATTTTGATTAGTTTTTGTTTGCCAAATATTTTATCAGCTTTACAGGTTGGCAAGGTTTCAAATTTGTGCAAACAGTTTTCGGTGTAAATTACCTAAAGTTAAAAGTTAATAGTGTGTAAATGAAAAAAAAAAAAATTAAATAGAATGTGCTCTCAGATGACACATTAAGTGTAGACAGTACCAGAGGCGAATGCTACACAGTAAAAAGAGTATATTTGAATGAGTTTAATTTGGTTGTATAATATTAGTTCTATTTAACGTTTTTTTATCGTAATTCAAATTGAAAAAAAAAATCCAATCACATATTAACTTTGAAAATTCAAACATTTCTTCAGGGTAATTTTCAGTTCTCACAAAATCGCATATCTTAAAAGGCAGGTACAGAGCATTTCTATGCAGTGATCCGGAACCGGAATCGCAAAGTGCAAAGATCCTACGACGATGACGACTACTGGAAAGTGGCTGCAAAATGGGCAACTGAAAGCGGCGAAAATTTTCAAGTCGTGCAGAGGAAAGTTTTTTTTTGTGGGAAAAAGTTTTGTCAGAGAGAAGCCAAAGAGAACATGGATTACAGAAATGGACCGAGCTTGGCTGGATACTGTTTCATGTCTCTATTTAAGATTTCGCTGTAGTTTGGGTTGAACTCAGGAAAAGTTCTGGGTCGATTCAATGTTTTGGAGTTTTAAAGAGATAATTTCAGTTTGTCTGGGTTGGTCTTGATAATATGAAAATAATGTATTAAGGAATTTTGTTTAGTGTCAAACATTGGCCAAAGTTAAAGATAAGGCGGCAGAAAAATAATGCTTTCAAATAAACTACACAATCAAACTGAAAATATAAGTTTAATTCACTGAAAATGATTGATAAAATTACATACCGTAGTCTTCCCACTAATTCGGAACAGTCTACAGATCGACCGAAGTTAAAAAAAATCATAGAAAAATTAAAATTGATCGCATGGAATGACTGTATAATCCTTTGAGCTCATTTGAAAAATATTTTTTAGGAAAGATCTTTTTTGGCTTGACTCATCACAATGAAGATGAATAGATTATTGGAATTATATAAGTATTAATTTCTTTCAGCTTTCAACTTCAGACAAAAAATGCAATAACTTATAAATTTTTTGTCTGATGTTGAAAGCTGAAAGAAATTAATACTTACATAATTCCAATAATCTATTCATCTTCATTGTGATGAGTTGAGACGAAAAAGATCTTTCCTAAAAAATGCATTTTTTGGGAACTCTTGAACGCTGGAAAAATCCCACAGCCTTATGAAATTTGTTCAACAATTAACGTATAAAAACGCTTGCAACAAAAAATAAATAAAAATATATGTTTGACTTGCTATTTGTGAGGTACGAAATTGATCATACATGACATTTCTGTATAGGAAAATCGATTATCTAGGATTTTTTTAACAATCTAAAGAATCGGGCTTTGCTGTTTGACACTATTCAAGCAACTTTTTTCAGAGACATGAACAATTAAGAGTTGCTTGCTAGAGCTTTTTATTTCTTCGACTTTTTTCTTACTGATGAATGAGCTGTTTTATGATCAGCAGTAAGTGTTTTATTTTATCTAGATTTTGACATTTTTTGCTGGAAAATAGTGTGTATTTTCAAGTTTCGATCAATTAGAAGAGGTTTTTCTTTTTCACGTATGACGAAGAACTGCGGCGAGGGTGTCATTCTGCGATATCGCAAATAAATTCCCTGGCTGATTTTGGAATCCTGCAGCTCTTCGTGGTTTAGCGAAAATCATGACAGCAAAGCTGATCCAACAAACAGAGAAGATTTTCACTAAATCAGTAGGTTTTCAAACGGAATCTAACAATTAAGACAGCTTCTGGATGGATACAACCGCATCGACTTCATAAAAAACTTCCATTTATGTAAAATGATTAAAATGTCGATCTCGCCTGCAACCTAATAAGATTTCTTGACTTCAACTCCACTTCCTCGAAAGCCACACCGCCACACATTTTTATTCTTGCAACCACTATTCAACACCCAGATCCATACCCACAACTTTGCCGAAGACACCAAATCGATCAAAAAAAATCCTTCAAAAGATAAAGATTTTTCAATTTTCACATATCATTTTTGTATGGAAAGCTGCCAAATTTGTATAGAAAATTATATGAACAAACTAATGAGGCGTCATCCATCAAGTATGTCACGCTCTAGGGGGGGAAGGGGGTCTGAGAAAGTGTGACATTGCGTGTTATAAGCATAGGGAAAGCGCGACAAAGGGGGGGGGGGCAAATTTTGGCTGATTTTAGCGTGACGTTCTTTATGGATGAAGCCTGATGCGAAATAGCTTCTTTGGGCATACCGAAAGCACAAAAAAAGTTTCATTTGGATTAAAAAATACAAAAATAAAAATTCTAAAAAAAAACCGATTTCGTAGAGAATTGCTCTAAAGACTATGGATTTTTAAGAACTAACGACTGCATAACAAGTTCCTAACTGTTATCAACAACAACTACTGTTATTGTTAATATGGCATTTAAAAAAAACCATCAACCCTAATTCACATCTAAGTGACAACCATTTTCGCATCATGTTGCAAACATTCATTGAACCCTGCCATCTCGTTTCCTAATTAGTCATTCCACGGAAAGACTCCCTGCTTCAAAGAGCCTTGCATAACGCCGGCCTTGACAAACAGTTGCTGTGTCTCTAATTTAAACACCCTCCCCAAAGGAGCTGTTTGCCATCATCCAGCACCGGTACCACCGTGTAAACGCCATCTCGCTCAAAAACGGCGAAAACGGAAAGTAATGAATAAACAATCCCTTTTCTATGCCGTGCTACGGGCTCGTAACCGTCTCGTAACCGGCCAGACCATTTATGAATTTGTTTTGGTCTCCAAAGTTGGCTGCTCCTCTGTGGGCGTGCGGTTCTGCTGGCATGTCTCCAAAGCAGGTTCGTCTTTCTCTTTGCCGGGAGGGGCAGGACTCTAATATAGGTACGTCTTGAAACCAATCAAAATATTTGCCAGCTTAGGTGCGGCCTGGGACGAGATCGCTTTACATCGTATATTATTAGACCACAGACACATGAGTTCCCTGGGTGTAGGGGTTCCGTAATTGGTTTCGGATTTTGGAGGACGTCGGTTACGTAAACAGCTGGGTTTTGGCTTCCAGGTTTGGCACAGAGTTGGTTGAATCGTTGCTACCTTGTCGACGGTCAGGTCGCAACTGTCGCCGGCTGCAATACGTCAGCAATAGCAGCAAAACGAAGGGAGTTGCTCAACATTCGAGCACCAGGACATGCGCAGTGGCGCCGGTTCGAGCAGTCTGAGCTATGGCTCACGTGTGTATCCCGTCGTCTTTCTCGTCGTCGGCAAGGATGCAAAATCAGCAGGATTGCCGAATCAAACTCCACGGTTCAGTCGCTTGTACGAGTCCCGTGTGTTCGGTCGGTTCGGTTGATGTCCTCCGAAAGCCAGTGGAGTCGGTTCTCGTAGCACCCACCGTCTGTTCCGTGTGTCCCGCGAGGGTAGAAAGGATACTGTGCAAATTATGGACTGTTGGCGCTAGTGGTCGCCGGTAGTGGAAAGGGGTTGAGGATTGTCCTTTTTTTTGCGCTCTCCTTTCAGCGGCATAGTTGTTGTGCTTCTTCCAGGCTGTTGTGATGTCACCGCTGGGACATGGGTTCAGGTGACCCCTCGGGGGATGACCCAAACCAGGGACGTGTGGCGGTTGGACCTGCAGAACACTGCCCAAATCGAGGAGAGCAAGCATTTAATAATTCAAAGTGTGCAAAATGAAGATTGAAGCAGAGAGCGATTAGTGGTGAAGTAGAACAGCGCAAGGTCCCAGAAGTGTCTAGAAATTATGTGTCAGTGTTGAATCAATAGTGATGGGAAAATATCCACCAACCAAGAATCATCGCAAGAATGTGAAGGTGCTTCCACGTTAGCCGATCACGTGACTGACACCCGTTTCGAAACCACCAGCGACGGTGTGGCATGACTTAATCTGCATCAGACCGAACTAACAGCGTGTAATCAGGATTACAATTTACACCGACACTGCTGCCCCTGCTGCCCCTGCTGGTCTCCAAGCTCCCAGGTTGAAAGCCGAATAAAACTCAAACACCATTTTTAAATTTCTCTCCCCTCGCTAATCTCGAAACTCCTGGCCTCCAACTTGAAGTCATAACCATAAATTAAGCGTTCATTTATATGCTAAACACTTTCCGTGTTGCTTTCAAAAGTGTGCTGCCTGCGTGTAAGTTTTCCTCCAAAGTCCTGAAAGCTTTCCGGTTTCGTCCTCTCTCTTCACCGTCTGCTACTGCCGCCGCTGGTTGCAATAATCGTAAAAGTTGAATTGTTTTCCAGCCATAGACACACACTCCCGGCGCAGCATCAACGCTGTTGTTCTAGGAAACCATCGGCAGCCTCCTCCCTGGGCGTGGAAAGCCTGCCTAATCCATCTGTGAAACAACGCTGGAAGAGCAAGAAAAACATTTAGTGAGAAGAAGGCAGCACACAAAAAAAAAAAAACGCCGGCAAGTGGTGTGTCGATACTTTACAAAACCCAAACAAAAAAAGAAAAGCAAAGAATAAAACAACGGCCTCAAAACAAAGCTTCACTGGAAGGGAAAGGAAAATAAAAAGCTGCTGCTGCTGCCCGCGAGAGCCTCCAAAAACAACATCCCCGACTAACGTCGGGCGTAGGCGTGGGTGTGTGTGGATGAGGTTTGGGTTTCGGTGTATGTGTGTTTGTAAGATAGGTGCAGGATAGGAAAATGTGGCTGGAAAAGCTCGTGCTAGTGTATCTGTTGACGCTGTTCAACTCGCTGGATGGATACTTTCTGGATAATAACTTGCAAAATACTGGACGGCATCGGAGAAAAGGTAATATTGTTGTTTATTTTCTGTCAATTTCAGGGATTTCTACAAATACTGGGACATTCTATTTTTACGATATTTTGCAATCGAATATAAATAGGAATTAATTTGTATATTGATTCTACTTTCATTATGTTTTATATTTGTAAATAAATCTTGCGAAAATCATTCACATGATTGAAAAATATTTTCAAATAGAAAGCGAAGGCATTGTTTGATAACAATGCGGCAAATCCTACTGCGTTGCATTAAACGCATGTCATCGCTATCGTGCTAACTTGTCGTACGTCAATCCTGATATATTCAATAAAAACTGAAAAAATTCCGTACATTTTTGTCTTTTTTCATACGAAAGAAGTTTCAGTCTTGTCTTACTATCTTGACACAGCCTGCAAAATGATGTAAGTTTGGCAATTGGCCAAAGGGATTTCAGGCCAGAACGCGTTTGATACAGGTACAAGCTCGACTACCGTAAACATTTATAACACAACTCGACATTTTTGAAGTTGATGTCAGTAAACGCCTCAGTTTCGTTAAGGTAAGATAGATTTGGGCTCCCTGAACACACTTCAATCAACAGTATTAATTTTTAAGGAGTTCTCTGCAAATAAATAAAATTGTAAATTTGGGGGTAAATGCTATGGAATCATGTCAAACAACCATGCGTTCCCTCATATAAGCAACCATGCGCACAACCTAAACGTGGGTACGCATGGTCACTTAAGATAATTCCATAGAATTTTTAACCAAATTTAAAATTTTATTTATTGGCATTGAATCCACTAAAATTCAATTCTGTCTATTGAAGCGTGTTCAGAGAGTCTTAATCTATCATACCTTGACGAAACTGAGGTTTTTAGTGACATCAACTTCAAAAATGTCGAGTTGTGTTGTTAAAACTCGGGACTACAGCAACCAAACTCAACCAAACTTCAGCACAATGCACAGAATGGTAAACCAAACAAAACGTCTTTGTTTACATTGCGTGCTCTCGTTTTTGTTTATTCAACGTCGTACATTAAAACGCGTTTTTCTCGGAACGTCAAAAAGCGACGTACGACAAGTTAGCACAACGGCGTCGATGTGACAAATCCTGTGAACGGAGCTCACAATTCATAGATTTAACAGGGAAGGAAGGAGACGTGCATCTACCGAGCCAAATACTCCGAGTTATTTATAAATATAATGGTAAGTGCTTTGTAGGGGGAATTATATGAATAAAATACGAAACTCTGTGTCTGGCCAATTGTGCCACACTTACGGAACATGCAATTTTCAGCAGGTTTCTGGCTGCACTTTATGAAATAACCTTGAAATGCATGACGCTCTTGTAAAAGATTCATATTTACTATATAAATAATATAAAGAAGAGGGTCTAAACCATTCCCTTAAAAAAGTAAGGCCAAAGGAAAAGTTGTTTTATGCCTATTGGCCTGTCTACAACAAATTAACTTAGAAAGCTGTACTTAGCGTTGGAATTTGAATCCATGGAAAGGTATCATATCACCTGGAAAAGTACGTATAACGGTCGTAAGTTACGCACTTATTCTAATTAACTTATGAATTCTAATACTTAAATTTGTCCAAGCCAAACACATGGCATGGAAATTTTGACATCTTTTACAAAACAAAATTTTTACTGTAAGACCTAGTAAGACCATCTTTTCATACTTCTAGTCAGCCCGTAAAACATCCTAGAAAGTTTATTTTACTTTTTTCTGTGCAGTGTGAACCATATCGACAGAAATTTTAGATATTTTATTTAGTGATCATGACGTTACGTTGGATCTAACCATTAAGAAACCATAGTGTTTTTGCCTTCCTCACCTCACTGAGGCAAGGCTATAAAATCATTCGAAAAATGAACTTCTTAAATACGACTCCTAGATATACCTTCACGTATACCTATCGACTCAGAATCAAATTCTGAACAAATGTCTGTGGGGATGTGTGTAGACATGATTTTTTTCCACACGATTTTCTCAGAACTGGCTGAACCGATTTTGGCCGGATTCGCCTTATTCTGTTCGTTTTGGGGTCCCCTAAGACCCTATTAAATTTTATTCTGCTTAGTTAAGTATTTAAAAAGTTATGCCAAGAAAAAGATTTTTGTAGATACAAAAAAGGGTGATTTTTTGCCTAACCTCAAAAGGCCGGGTCCTTTTGTTTACGTGCGAGAGTCGCGCCAGATGCGAAACGCCCGGTTGTCACATTGCTTCAAATGAGAGTCTGCATGTTTTCTGGAAAAGTCTGTATCAGGTAGGGGTCGTGCATAAACCACGTGGTCTCCTTAGGGGGGGGGAGGGGGTCCGAAATCCGAACGAAAAAAACCATGAAAAACCATGGGGGGAGGGGGGGGGGTCGACGGCTGACCACGTGGCCTTTATAAAAAAATCTTTTCTTAAAAAAAACAAAAAAATACGCGCTTTGAATTTACTTATATGCATACATTTTTGTTACACTTCAAAACCATACAATTATTGTGTTTAAAATTATTACTTATATTTCAATGTATTTCAAAATATTATGCCAATTCAATATTGAATTATGTATATATCAATACTTTGAGCCTGTAATTGAATGTACACTTTTAATACTCATGTAACTACGTTTTGCAAAAGTTTAAAAGCTGTTAAAAATAAAGAGACAGTATCCAAAGTTAATAAACCCTAAAAAATGCGTACCAAAATGCAAACACAATTTCATTTTTTTGTTGATGGTATCAAGTAGCTAAAAATGTGCTTGCAAATTTGCATTGAAAGTAGATGTAGTCTTCGATAGTTCTATTTTGGAACATCTTAAAAAATAAATATTGCTGACAATTTTATAAGATTTTCGTAACAAGGCAAAAAACTAAATATGTATTATAAATGAAGTGTCTAAAAATGATTCTCTGCGAAAAAAAAATCAAAATCTCAGATCTTAGCTAATTACCGTAGCTGGTCCTATAAGTGATCGAAGAATCTTAATCGAAAGATTTCCTTTTGAAACTTAAAACAAACTCAAGATATCTTGTATCTCCTCTCTCATGCATAATTTTTTTTTAATTCAAAGAAACCAAAAACCCCAATTTCAGGATTATCGCGCAAAATTTCAGTTTCACTACCTCATTTGCAAGTGAAACGTCTAACATTAAAAAACAACCAGTAACGAAAAAACGAACGATACATACTTTAAGATTCACCAAAAAAATTTGATGAATATTTTGATATAAAATATATTCCTTTTTTCATGGGTTACACAATTCGGATTGTTATATTGCATAACATTTGAAGATAAAAAATAGGGGCCAAAGGTGCCCTTTCCTAAAATATTAGGGTTAAGCTGAGAAAATATACTATACCCTCAACTTCATATTTGAGATAAAACCACTCAAATATATAGACACATTAAAATAATTTAAGTTTTAAAGAGTCACTTAATTTTCAAATGCCAATATCAATTTGTGAAATAAATTTCAATACAATGCCGTCAAGATCAACATAAATAAAATTCATTAAAAAAGATGGAACGGTACTTTCAACTCGCTGGTTCTCGGGCCATTTTTTTGAGTGAATTATAAGGATGTCTAGATGATCCTTAAACGTTGCAGAATTCGATATGATCAAATCTGTAATTTATGCGATCAAAAACGTCGTTCCAACTTTTGTTTGCTCTAATAAAAAAAAAAATCGCCCGAAAATCCGTGGAGACAAGCCCGAAAACCTGTGAGTTGAAGTTACCGTTCCAACGTTTTAGGGAGGCTTTGGCATCCGTGGGACATGCGTTGGGCGTCCCAGTGTTAATAATTTCAAAGATATTCAAAAGATTGAAAAATTACCTTATTTATTTTTTTTTTGTATTTATTTTGAGGTAATATCTCCAACCAAAAGTTGGATCAAAAATCTTAAATCGTAGATAATTGCCAATTTAAACAACCGAAAAAATGTAAAATAATAAATAAATTTTAGCTTTATCTTTTTTAAATTTATCGAAACACGTAGTCGATAGCAAAATCAATTTAAAGTAAGAGAAAGACTTAAACAATTTGGATGTCCATGACTAAAAGAATGATTTTTAGCGCGTTGTCTACAAATTTTCCAAAGACACGAAATCGATTTTCGAGCAATTCTATACAAAATCGGTCTTTATTCTTAAATTTTAATTTTTTGATTTTTTTTTTAATCCGTCTGAAACCTTTTTTGGTGCCCAAGCCATTTTGCATCTTTAGTTTGTCCATATAGTTTTCCATACAAATTTGGCAGCAATGAAAATTACAAAAATCTGTATCTTTTTTAAGAAATTTTTGATCGATTTGGTGTCTTCGGCAAAGTTATAGGTATGGATAAGGACTACACTGAAAAAAATGGTAAATGATAATTTACTTTGCTGATTTTTAATTTCACTTTTTGTCACTAAAACATGATTTGCAAAAAAAACACTATTTTTATTTTTTTTTAAATTTTGCCAACATTTCAGAAATTTTCAGAACGGGCAAAAAATCGTTGTTCGAGTTATGAATTTTTGAATGATTAAAAAATGATGATTAAAAAAAATCGAAGTATTGGCCGCAACTTAATTTCAATTTTATTTTTCGATGTAAAATCGAATTTGCAATTTAAAAGTACATAAGTAAAATTTTCATAAAGTGCACCGTTTTCAAGTTATAGCTATTTTTAGGTAACTTTTTTTAAAATAAGTTGCAGTTATTAATTTAAAAAAAATATTTTTGAAATGCTGAGAAAATTCTTTGTTGCCTTGTTGCTAAGATATTGCCATGCAAAGATTTTAAAACAGAAAAATGGATGTTTACTACTCAAACAACCCATAATTTTCTTCTGTCGATATCTCAGCAACTAATGGTGCGATTTTCAATGTTTATGAATAAAACTTTCGTGAAATTTTCCGATCTTTTCGAAATCAATATTTTCAAAAAAAAATAATACTAACATTTCAAAAGGTCGTAATATTGAATGTTTGTCCCTGTCTCTGATTCTTGTATGGAGAAAAAAATTAAACAGCTCGACTTTTTTGGACACACTGAATCATTGGAATCAATCATGCTTAATTAAAAAGAAAAGTTGCTTTAGTTTGGATTTTTATGAATGTTTGGAATAAAATAAATATTAACTAGGAGCTTTCATAACTAGATATTTTCCTTAAAATAAAATGAAATTATTTTTTTCCTGAAACAAAACTTTTCTTTTTAATTAATTTCAATTTTAAGAAAATATTTTAAAGCGCATTTAAATTAAATCATGAATGCTGTTTATATATCGAAATAGATTTAATTCTTAAAGCACATTTATTCTGGATGCAATTAATTGCACTGCAATTCCATAATTTTGAATACATATGTTTTACTAAGTTGCTTGTTTTGTTGAGAGTATTTTTTACTTTCTGTACCATTTCAATAAATTGTTATACTGTTATTATTTACCTTAAACTTTGTGATATCATACTTTTTTCACACTTTTAAGTGAATTTCAGTTTTTTTTATATATTATTAAATTGGTTTTAATGGTGTTGTTTTCTGTTTGACCCAATGTCACCCTCTCTAAAGGGTGAGTTTGAGTTAATTTTAAAACGATTGGAATTTATGAACGGTGTGATTATACTAGCCATATTCTGGGAAAATGTTGGTAAATTCAGGAGCATTCCCCAACAAAATTTATTTCGATATAATTTGAAATGTTTTTATTGTATTAAAATAACAACAGTCATATCGTTTTTGACCAAAAGTCACCACCACTGACGGTACATCATTTGTGGATAAACATTTTTGAAATCTATACTTATTTTGTTTTTTTAAGATTTTTCACCTGGGAGGAAAAAGCCACGTGGCCATATAGGGGGTTTGGCGTGAAACCACGAAAACCATGAGGGGGAGGGGGTCAAAATTTCTCCAAAAAAAGGCCACGTGGTTTATGCACGACCCCGTATATATTTTTTCATAAACTTATTTTCATTATTACTTTGTAAATGTGAGGAAGGCACCACTAACCTAATGGTGGATTAAGAAACGTTTTTTTTTCAAAATAAATTTGCAACAATGAGAGTTGATACTGATACCTCAATTTTGAACAAATACACTTTTAATCGTCTCAGCTCAACCATAGCCTATTATGGGATGGTTTCTAGTAACGTCAAAAATGAAAGTATTTTAAACACCGCTGGTGCCCAAAAATAAAAATTATGATATATTTGTCCCAAAATGTAACGAAAATATCTAAGCATAATTTGTGTTGAGCCCACATAAGCACTGAACCCAAGCTATTTTTATTAAACGTCACCAACGGCATAAAAACCATCAAGGGAAATGTTAGGCGCTGTTAATAGAATATAAGACGCTTTTAGAACATAAAAAAATGCAGGCGAAATTTTACAAACTCCATCCCCAGACAAAAAACGTTTTAAGGGATCACAAGAAAGCACTCGCATCCTCCTCCCACGAGTTGGGTGCGTCTCACTGCGGCAATAAAAGTTATAAATTGAGTAATTGATCCCCGAGTGTGTGTGTTCGTGTGTGTGCGAGGCACTCCTAAAGTAGAAGCTACTCAGATTCCCAGTAAATATCCCTCCGAGAGGCAACTCCGGACAAAGTGCTTCCAAAATGGAGACGGAAAACCTGGATCTACCGGGATTAGAAAGTGAATTAGAAATTTGATAGCCGTCGTATGTGTTTGTGCAAGCACACTGAAGGGTGGAAGAGTCCTGTCGTTCACTTCAACGTGAGACGGCGGGCGACATGTAAGGAACGATACGGTTTTGATACACCCAGAACTGGGCATCGGCATACGAGAGGATAAAGAGCACGATTCGGTAGTAAAATGGTACTGTGTGCGGACGGAGAGGATAAATCCCGAAATTACCGAGAGTACTTTACTCATGGTTCATTTTCCAAAAAAGTTCATCTATCAAAAAAAAAAGTACCAGTACCGAGACTCGAACCCAAGACCTTCGGCATATTGAACCGTGCCTTTGCCGTATGGGCCACCGTGGTTCGGTGACTAAATGGCGGTCGTTTGTCCATATAAGCCACTCATAGGATGAACTATTCCAATAAACGAATGAACACGCGAGAGGACTATACTCTCGCAATATAGCACTTTCCTCACGTTTCTTTTCGTGAGGACTATCCCCTCGTTCTTTAACTTTGGGTGTACCATCTACCATACTCTGTGGGTAGCTTTTGCGCATCGGAGCACCGAAATGGATAAGTTTTGGAATGCAATGAATATGTAAATGGTTTTGAAAACGTCGACAGTTAAGCTGATGAGACAGAGTTCAGATACCGAAGTGGAGAGTTTTGTGGTAAAATTAAAATGACGAAACAAATTAGAAACACATTCAGCTTTGAGTATTGTTTGCACAAACTTGATTTGGGTTTTTGATTTATCCCAAACCATTTTGATTTTTTTTGTCGAACATCTGTTTTTTAGTTTTTGCTAGTCTTTTACCATATCTCCTATAAAACAATTCGTTAATTATTCAGCAGAAGCAAGTGCCTCGAACAACAGTTTTTTTTTATTTGCGGTAGGTATATTATTCGAATTCAACCATTTATGATTATTTTCCAATGCATCGGTCATGTTACACGAAACAAGTGGATCCAGCTGCCAGATTGCATTAAAAAAATGAATGAATATTGAAACCATTGAGCCTCCATTGGTTTGAAATTGTTTTTAAATTTAATGGTTATTTGTCACAGTTTTCAAGTAAAAAGTATTATGGGACCATCCATAAACCACGTGGACACTTTAGGGAGGGGGTATGGCGATTGTCCACGATCCATACAAAAAGTTTTTTTGTATGGACAATTGTCCACGAGGGGGAGGGGGTGAGATTTCCAAAAAAGTGTCCACGTGGTTTGTGGATGGTCCCTTATCAGTTTTGGTAAAATATCAAAGAATCATTTGCAATCATTAATTTTTTATTTCTGGCAGCTACATAGAAAAAAAATGATGATCATCAGGATTTGGTGAATTTTTATCAGTTTCCGATGAATTTTCATCAGGTTCACATTTTAATACATTTTTTGAGTAAGGCCGTTGCAACTATTTTTTTTTCAAGAAATTTAAATATTTCAATGGAAAAAAAACTTATAATCAACTGAAAAAAATCTAAAATGCCCTATTCTGTAATGATATTCATATTTAGCATGTTCGAACTCGTTTAAAAATATTTTGAACTTTTATTAAAATTAGGGATTCAAATCGAGTGTATCTGAAATTGTTGTAAAACATACTTTTAAAGCAAAATGTCATGGAAAGAAGCACATGTAGTCAAAAATATATGATAAGTTGAAAAATGGTTTAACTTGGTATTTTTCGTTTTTGAAAGATTAATCAATGTTTTAAACAGCTTTTTAAAACATGTTTCAGAATAGCAAAAGTTTTAGTCTAAAATTAATTACAGCAACTATGTTTAACTAAACAGCGATTTCACGTGAGATCAAAAATGCACAGATTTGATCAAATTAGGCATGATAGCCTAGCCAAAATAATCAGACTGAAATAAAATGGTAAATAAAATTCCGCTTATAAGCGATTTTTGCATAAACCACCTTGTGTGTGTGTGTGTGTGTGTGGTCCAATCCAATACCCGCTAACCGGTAGCGAAATTATGGGAAAGTTTTTTTTTTTTGTATTTTGTATCAGACTTTGTATATGCCGAATGCTGATACAACATATCTGAGTCCCGGGTATTAGGTGGTGATAGCCCTCGCGCTGCTTCCAACGACCCATTTCAGAATGGCAGAGATCCTAGCGGCCCAATTCCGAGGTCGTTGGGCATTGTCCGACCCCGCCTTAACATAGAAGCAAGCACCAGACGGATCCTAGATCTATCTTAAGACTTCCAATCCCTTCAGGCAAATCAGGGATCAGAGCGTATTTATTATGAGAAGAATGCAACATCTTTTATAACCTTCAGATGGCCGACTGGTTAGAGTCCCAGACCATCAATCCAGAGGTGTGAGTTCGAAACCCACCTGGTTCAGTTTCGTTTTTGTTCCAATTCCTGATTCCAAATTTCAAAGGTACCGACCGGGCTTTGATCCCTGAACCTTCTGCTTGTGAGGCAGAAGCCGTAACCATTAAGCCACGGAGCCGGTTTTTACGATTTTTGCATAAACCACCTTTAAATAAAATCAAAACTGAACCAATTTTAGCTTGCCACGTTTAAAAAATTGTGATAAGTTGGGCTTTTGATGAAAATTACTAAGACATCTTAAAAACTTAGCTGAGTACACTTACAGATTAAATAAAAACCTTGTTTGCTGATTCGGTGGTCCTACAGCTAAACATATTTTCAATGATTGTTCAGGATTTTGAGGGTCGCAATTTTCCAATATTTTATTCCGAAATTATTTTTAAGCACTACCACCCGAAGAAAGAGCCACCCAAATCGACAACAAAATATGTTATTTTGGTAGTATAATTTTAGTAATGTTCTTTAAAAAAAAAGTCAAATCATACCTGAATAAATTATGCAGACAAACAATCGCGCTTGGAAAATTTTATTACTTATATTTGCCCTAGCCTATTATTTTGGATATCCCTCACCCTATTTATTTTAGAACATGGATTTCGATAATTTAAATGACAGATATTTTATAGAAATAACATATTTAAATGTATTCGTCAGACTTGACTTGACGTGATACATTTTCAAAAGCATGATCAACAACTTTAAATCCTTAGACGTTCAGAAAATCCATATTTCAATTCAAAAATCCTTTGTCACGCTTTTTGCCGGAGCTGACCACATTTTTCGTACTTCAGCAGATTTACTCCCTCAACCGCTTGGGAAACTTTTATCACGACGCGGTGAATGACATTAATTCTCACAATGACTGAGTGCGATAAGTACTGTCCCCTTTTCGGATTTGCTTTTTTTTTCTCTTCTCGCCCAGTAACTTTCCCCAAATCATCGCCCAGCGGAAGCGCCCAGCAGAGGGATCAACGACTCTCTCCGTCACTTTGGCCCTTCCGGAAAAAGACAAACTTTTGTGGCACTGTTGGTGAAGCAAACTTTTCTCGTCTGGCCCAGCAGCCCGAATGGATCGCCCACACACGTTGTCGGTATGTGTGTAATTGTGGGGTGCCACACATGGTCCGAGCATAACTGGGGTTGGGCAAACCCTTTATTAACACCAAATTCACACACTTGGCAGCGTAATCGAGAGTCCAACAGTGTCATAAAATCTGACGCCCTCACCGCCCCCCCCCCCATCGTTATGCTGCTCTGAGCAAACAAACCAGATGAAAGCAGTAGACCCCCTCCACTGCTCTTTCGCATCGAGTGAGGCAATCCTATCATGACCTCGCCCTACCCCCACCACCAACACCACCTCACCGACAAGCGACACAAAAACGAGTGACTCTTGAATTGACTCTTCATTCTCAAAGGATGGTGGCTTGAATCGAGTTTGTGACACAATCCGGGTGCATGTGTGTGGGTGTGTGTGAGAGAGAGGGGGAAAGATTGTATGGAAACAGGAAGGCCCCTCTGGATAGAAGCTTATTTAACACATGTATTACCACTTCCCATTCGGTGTGCGCACGTTTACGTGAGTGTGTGTGTGTGAGGACGGGCGATGATGAGGATGGAGAGTGGCGGGATGCTGCCATTGAGATGAGGTGTAGCATATCGCGAACGGATGCTCTTCCGTATGGCTGGTTGCCACATTCTGGTTGAGCCCTGGAAAAACGGGTTAAACGCAGAGCGAGTTGATGGGGGGAATGTTCGCAAAAAGGGGGTTGAAGGTGGTGTAACTTTCTTTTTTTCGCTGTGCTTGATGGGGAATTTCGCGGTGCTTAGGGTGATTTGATTTGCTTCAAATATATACATAAGTTACTTTTGATCATCGTTTTTGGATTCAACCATAAAATGTTTATTTAGCATTATTGGATCTACTTCAACATAAGCATGAAACCAACACAATTTCGATTGGTGTAAAGAAACCGATGGGAATATTCAAATGAGCATTTCCCGGCCGAAACCGGACATCGATTTTATCTGTATTTTTTAATTTGGCTCAAACTTTGTGGGGGTCTTTCCGATGAGTAAACGGAACGGAACGGCCGATTTTGAAATAACGTTTTTTTTCACAAAAACTCAATTTCTCAAAACTGTTTTTTTTTCATTTTTGAGATTTTGACAAAGAACTTTGTCCTAAGGGCACTGTCTACGGGTGTCAATCCAAAATTTCGCGAAGCGAAAGTGTAACGATTTTCTGTCGTTTTTCAAGTGCTTATATCTCCCCCCCCCATTCAAACAATCTTTATGTTTTACACACCAAACGAAAGGGGAAGTCTTAAAGTACAAGTTGACTACCTCACAAAGTTGATAAAACTTTGTTAAAGTACTTAAAAGTTAAGATGAAAAAAAAAATGAATGCAAGAAAAATCCCGGCTGAAAGCACGTAGCAAATGTTGCTTCCTCTCCTGCTTTCGCAAAACTCTCACGCGAGAGTTTGGCGCCACTGTTGCCACATTTCATGCGAACTATATAAGCTAGCACTTAGCCTCAGAAAATTTCAGTGCCTATCGCGGTTTCGTCAAAGACGGATCCACGGTGGTAATTTTATTGCTCACACACACACCCACACATTGAACGACACAGTATGTGCACCAAATTGGGAGGAATTCTGTTCTAATGAAGATTGTTAGGAAGGTGACCGGAAAACTAGAATGATTTGGGGCAATGGGGTTGGGACCACATTGGTAGAACATTGGCCACACCCGGAGTGGCCATGGCCCTGGGGAAGGTTCTTCCGGGGGGACATTTACCGAACCATACGACTTGGGGCAATATGGGTATCAAAATTCATGGTTTTTGAAACTGGTAATGAAAATGGCCATTTCGACCGGATTGGCCACACCCGGAGTGGCCAGTGCCCTGGGAAAGGTTCTACCGGGGGGACATTAATCGAACCATACTACTTTGAGCAATATGGGTATCAAAAATCATGGTTTTTGAAACTGGTAATGGAAATGGCCATTTTGACCGGATTGGCCACACCCGGAGTGGCCATAGCCCTGGGGAAGGTTCTTCCGGGGGAACATTTACCGAACTATACGACTTGGGGTAATATTGGTATCAATATTGCCCCAAGTCGTATGGTTCGATTAATGTCCCCCCGGTAGAACCTTTCCCAGGGCACTGGCCACTCCGGGTGTGGCCAATCCGATCGAAATGGCCATTTTCATTAACAGTTTCAAAAACCATGAATTTTGATACATATATTGCCCCAAGTCGTATGATTCGATTAATGACCCCTCGGAAGAACCTTTCCCAGGGCACTGGCCACTCCGAGTTTGGCCAATATCCTATACATGTGGTCCCAGCCCCATTGCCTCAAATCATTCTGGTTTTCCGGTGACCATCCTTACAATCTTCATTAACACAGAATTCCTCCCAAGTTGGTGCACAAACTGTGTCTTCCAATGTGTGCGTGTGTGTGTATGGGCAATACAATTACCACCGTGGATCCGTCTTCGATGAAACCACGGTTGGCACTGAAATTTTCTGAGGCTAAGTGCTAGCTTATATAGTTCACATGAAATGTGGCAACATGGTGCAAATTTTGCTTCCTCTCCTGCTTTCGCGAAACTCTCACGCGAGAGTTTGGCACCACTGTTGCCACATTTCATGCGAACTATATAAGCTAGCACTTAGCCTCAGAAAATTTCAGTGCCTATCGCGGTTTCGTCAAAGACGGATCCACGGTGGTAATTTTATTGCTCACACACACACGCACACATTGAACGACACAGTATGTGCACCAAGTATTGGTCACACCTGGAGTGGCCAGTGCCCTAGGGAAGGTTCTACCGGTAGGACATTAATCGAATCATACAACTTGGGGCAATATGGGTATCAAAATTCATGGTTTTTGAAACTGGTAATTAAAATGGCCATTTTGACCGGATTGGCCACACCCGGAGTGGCCAGTGTCCAAGGGAAGGTTTTACCGGGAGGACATTAATTGAACCATCCGACTTGGGGCAATATGGGTATCAAAATTCATGGTTTTTGATACTGGACATGAAAATAACCATTTTGATTGTGGTGACCACAACCTAGAGTGGCCGGTTCCGTGGCATTTTCCGAACCATACTTGTTTTGGCAATTTTTTTCCACAGAGGTGCCAAAGATTGGAAACATTTAATTAGAATAAATTATTCAGGATTAAATAAATAGGCAATGATTTAAAAATAAAATGTAATAGAATAATTTTTTAGGAGTTTTGTACAAAGTTCTTTGTCATATTGGTCATGTAGAACATAACCACCTGCACCTTTTTTTATATGTTCTAGGTGACCAAAACCCTCAACTTTTGAGCCATAGAGGTATATGATCAAACATTTGCCGCCGATTTTTATTTTTTTTGGAGAAAAGATTTGAATCTCATGCATAATTTGTATTGACCTAATTTTTTTATAATTTGAAATTTGCAATCGGAAGGTACATTACAGTTTTTTTTTTGATAAAAGGCCTCTTTTTACCAACCGTAATTTTGAATTCAGTGAAATAAGTAAAGTTATTCGATTTAAAAAAAAAACAGAAAATATTTTTTTCGGTTCAGAACATTGCAAATAAAATTGTTAAAGAGGCATTGACCTCTGGTTGCTGGGATACATCCGCTTAAAAAAGGAAATAGGAAAACTCCAGTGTTTTTGAAAGGCCCTATAAACATATGAAACACAATAGCTTATAGGACCGTTTCAAACAAAAAAAAAAATAATTGAAGTTTTTCAATTCGCACGCAAACAGCCCTCCATTTTTTAATGGCGATGTCTCAGCCACTAATGGTTTGATTTTCAATGTAAAAACATAAAACATTCCTGAAATTTTCCGATCTTGTAGAGAATCGCTCAAAAATACGTTTGTTAATTGTATCGCTTTCCACAAGTTATTTTTACATGTTTTATAATCGGATTTTTCAGAGGATCAAAACATTTTTTTAAGGCTATCAAGTTTTTACTTAAATCTTCTTTGCAAATATTCTAGATGTACGTGTCTCCTTTCCATTACAATTTTTCTTAGTGATTTTATACGTTAAGAATTTGGGAATTTTATAGGGTTTATTTTCACAAAATGTATAGGTTTAACAAAAAGTAAACTGATAAAAGCCAAAGTGATTTGTAAACTAACATACTTTGTGTTATCAAATTCAAAAGTTTGATATTTGGATAACTTTAGATAAGTGAACGATTTGTCAAAGCAAGGCAAATCATTTCAAAATGTTGATTTTGAAATTTTTAAAATGTTGTCATTCAAATATTGAAAAAAAAACTGGGAAAAATACGAAAACATTTCCTTTTTTGACATTTAAAGTTAAACCAAAACTTGCCAATCTATCGTCAGAAGATAAATTGATACAAACTGGAAAACAATTGAAAATTACCTTAACCTAAATCTGAAATACTTGAAAGGTTATATATCAGCAACCATTCGTCCGATTTCCAGAGTCTTAGAATACAAATTAAAGAGAATTTCTCTGAAATTTTAAAATAGTTTTTGTACCTTCAAAAATTTCCTCATATATCAGGGGCGAAAAAATGCTGAAGATATTAAAATTATCATTGAAAATACTTCTACTACAAATTGTTAACACTTTAAAATACATTGTGTAGCGTTTATTTTTGTATTTTTAATCAAATAGATCACTGTACAGGAAAATTCATATCTAGTATGTACACAAACAATCAATATTTTTTTTAACTTTTTCAAATTTCGATTTTTGGGGGTGGTCCCCACCCCCAACAGTGGTTCTTAACCTTTTCCTCTCCCCCTCACATTTAATTTTAAATGATTGTTCTCTTTCAAATTTCATTTTCATTAATTTCATAAATTCAGATATTTTATAATTTTATGAAAAAAATTAATCAAATTGCATAATTTAAGATAAGATCGAAGTTTTATTTTAATAATAACAAGCCTTACTCGACAAAATTCGTTCTGCCTTTTTTTGCGTTTGTTGAAGTTTTTCGCTTTTTTGCTTATTCAGCCTCCTGTGATCAAAATTTGAATTTTTACGTAACTTTTTCCATACAATTTGCCGATGCTCCGGAATCGGTTTCAGAGTGGCCAAAGTGTCAATAAGTTATCGTATTAACCTTCCTTGGGGTTATACAAAATCAACGCAACAAAGAGCACCTCGATCTTATGCTCCGTATTAGACTGATTGGAACCAGAAGCCATTGATTTTTTTTATATCTTGAAGATTATCAAGAAGGATTTATCAACCTAACGTGTGCTGCTAGGACATTTTTTACATTACAGAGTCTCGTGTACGCCAGAAGTTTCATAGTGGAAAATAGTGACTAAATTCCAAGCGCTGACAAAAGGGATGTAATTTGTAGCTTTTTTTTTGCTAGCAAGTTTGCCGTTTAATGTACGTTGGTAATACACAGTGAATTTTCAAAGTCGAAGTAATTTAACTCATTGTAACGTTGGTAGAATTTAGGATGTAATTTGATTTGAAAACCCCCATAAAAAGATGTTAAACTGCTTAAGAGTTAAGAAGCTTACCCAAAAATAAGTTCACGTCCCCAAACCAAACCTCACCCTCGCGAGCAATTGCGTCCTCACCAATACATCGGCGTTGTTTCCGGTCCGCCGGAGAGATTGGGAGAGCGGTGCACGAGAAAGTAAGGAGGAGGGAGAGAGAGAGCGGGACCAAGGAGAGAGCAAGTTCGGGTTGACGGACGGAAAACCTGAGCTGTTCGGGGAGTCGTTTGATGAATCGGAGTGAGAACAGTCGCGTTCGACTGCTGGGTGGTCCGGAAAAAATTGCGGTACGCGAAAGTACACGCGAGTAAAAAAGGAGCTGTTCTGTGGAGGAGCGCAACTGTTCGTCGCGGTCCGCAAGCATCGGCCGCGAACCCGGGTCAGCTCATCCCGGCCGCCGCGTCCGATAAGCGGAATCGGTTCCTTCTGCTGGGCAGGCGCAACCCCTTCGAAACCCGGGGCACCACGTGCGGCGGGAGGCCGCTAGAAGCGAGGCCGCGAGGCGGCTCGAAGAAAATCAGCGACGCGCAGGAGCTGGCGGACACGCCGAAAGATTCGCCAGGTTCCGGGAAGCAGGTTGCGGTGTCTTCGGTCGCGGAGCGGCCAACGGTGAGGCCGTGGAGCGGCATTTGAGGAAAAGAGGGTGAGGAGAAGAAGGGTTTGATGGACTAAGTAGGCATTGAGAACAATGGGACGAGAAGGAATGAAAAATAAACGTGCTTTGTGATTTTGAACACTGGGCATTTTGTGGTTATTTGGGAGGAAAGAAAATCTTGTGTTACATCATGAAAACAATCTCCCTGACTACAACCCTCGAAAATCCTCGGTGTAATCAAGTTCCGTGCTGTTACATCACCGCACTGGTTCGTATGGTGCATTGCCAGGGTGAGTGGAGTAGAGTAGAGTACTCTGTTACGCGTGCGTATATTCCTTAAGCATACTCGGGGAAAATTGCAAAGAAAAACTTTATCTTTCTTCCTTTTCATCGTCGGACGAACCGTACCTTATACTTTTTATGCACTGCTTTTGCGGAGCTTCGACCTCAATTCTTACTCACTTTTTTGTGAGTGTAAATATGCTCTTCCGCTTTTTTGGGGCTGGTGGGTTTTCTCATCCCTTTTTGGGTTGTAGAGGTAGCACAACAGAAAACATATTTTTATTCACCTCTATTGCGATCGATAGATATTTTATGGCACTACCTGGAAGTGACTTTTGCCTTCCAGGGATTTGAGCTGATGCTGGGCGATGTTGTGGAAGCAAATAACATGTTTACTCGACGTTCTATCTACAAATTGATAGAGGAGATGCTTTGGAATGTCGATTTTGTTTTATACTGAGATAACATAAACCTTTTTTTTAATTGACTACTTGTTTAAACTTGCTCTAAAAATCACAGTATATTTGTTAGGTTGAAACATTTTCAAGAAAGTTTGTTATCAAATCAAGTTTTCAATTCACCTCGCTTCAATGAGGAAATTCAGAACAATTGTCTCTTGACTGAATCACTCGAGAATGTCAATGGAGGTTTGTTAACATCGCTCTGCAATTAAAACTTGGCACAAATTGACCTCCACTCCACTCAACCGCTCTCTCGTTTCCACTCAATGAGGCCAATTAGTGCTCCGTTTGCCACTTTGGCAGCCGCCGCCGTTGGGCACACAATGCAAAACTTGAACGTGACAAAGTTGTTCGCTAATTTTCAACTTTTCAACGCCGAAACAGATTCGAATCCACCAGAGCGGAACCATCTTCTTCCATCATGTTAGAGCAAGCAACTGCCGTCGTCGTCGACATTTTCCCACTTTGTATACAATTTAAATCTAGCGGAAACCCAACCTCCCCTCAGAGTTTTCCTCCAACACCCAGGAAGCCAGGAAGCAATTTTCCCCGGAAATACAACTGTTTAGAATTAGTCTCGGCATCGAGACGCGACTTCCGCGACTCGGTTTGACTCACGACTGCTGTTGGCAAACATTGACGGAAGAATCGGTGTGACGGTTCAGCCTCCTCCGGCTGTCCCTCCTGGAAGCAGTGCGGCTGGCAGGCTCGAAACACGCAAAGGGAATTAATTAATTCCAGTCAGCAACCGCACGGGAATCTCTCAATTTACACCTTCAGGGTAGCAGTAAGATGCACAGTTAAAAATGTTAGTAGAAGGTTCATTGATATTTGTTAAATGGCATGCAATTTAATTTGTTAAATATAATAATTTGTTGTAATGTTACAGTCAAAAAAAATCTTTCAATTTTCTTATGAGTTTCTATCAGCATAATCAAGCAATGGTTCAAGTTGAGAGAACGTTAATTAATACAACGTAATGTGGTGATGCCTTCCTAACATTAATAAAAAAAAATAATAAAAATGTCCAACAACCAAATAAAAGTTCATATGCACATAATTCGATAACTCATCATTTCTATCGAAATATCTGAGATCCAGCCTATAAAAAGTGTATAAATAACACTTAAATGTTCATAACTTTTGATAGGGTTGTCAGACCTTCGATGTTTTATGCTCATTAGAAAGGTCTTCTAAATACCTTTTAAAAATATAGAGCAAGACGAAGTTTCTCACAAAAACCATCCTTTGTACCAACTTCTGAACATTAGCCAAAAATGTTTTTCAGCATAACTTTTGAAGATTTTTTATAACTTTATAACATTAACTTGGGTCTTACGGATCAAATGAGACCAAATCGGTCCAAATCGGTTCAGCCAGTCTGGAGATAATCTAGTGCATTTTTTAGGGTGCACGGAATCTCATCCAGACACACGCACAGACATTTGCTCAGAATTTGATTCTGAGACGATAGGTTTACGTGAAGGTGGGTCTGCGAAGTCAAACTAAGAAGTTCATTTAATGAACTCCTTAATTCGAGTGATTTTATAGCCTTTCCTCGGTAAAGTGCTTTTTTATGCTTTTTGGATGTTTTTTAATACCACTGAATCAAAAACACTCAAAAAGGAAAAAAATGGTTTATTGGAACTCAATAAAAAAAACGTTACTTAATCCACCAAGGTGAATGGGGGCTTCCTCTTCTCGGTTCATACACAAATTTTTATATTGAGAATGTACATGTATAATATACATTGTATATATATAGGCAATTCGTTGATTGAGTTCTAAAATTCAACTAAATTGCTAATATTATTATTCACAATGATAAAGCTTAAATTTCTGGGTACCATGACACTTTATACAACCGCAAAGGATTTAAAATGGATTTTTAAAACAATTTAAAGTAATAACTTTGCGATCCTTTTGACAGAAAGCATATTACTTTATAAAGTATATAGTCTATAGACTTACTAAATTGAATGCTATTCTATCCCAGTAAAAGTAAAATACGCCTACGGTCTGTCGACGAAAATCCATGTGAACAATGCATGCGAACTGTCTAATGCTGACACGGCGTAAAAACTAATGCAGTGCTCGAACAAGTCATAATTTCCGTAAACTCTCTCCCTCTCTCGCATTCCGCTCTCACATTCCGTAGCTAAAGTGAAAATTTAAGAAAGGGTAAAAAGTGTATCGCTAACGGAGTCGATCGATGGCTCAAGGATAGGTATCTAAGAACGCGATACATATTGTCATTTCCCGAAATGACTTGACTTGTCTTGGCTTGGCTAAGACGTTTTGAGGCTATTTTGAACCTGATTTGAGGTCGGGTGAAATATTTGCATGCTGGACGCGATTCACAAAGGGAATTTTATTTCCTAAGATGACATTCGAAGCACGATGAAAAATGCTTTCGAATGAAGTATAATAGTTGTGGGTTTTTAGCCGGATGGGCGAACCAGCATGTGATAATGCATTGGTATCGTCAAAAATAGCAGTTTAGCGCAGATATTAACGACTAAGCTTAATAATTCGTCGAGATATGTATCTCAGTGGATTGGGTTTTGAAAGAGCTTTCCAAAATGTGCAACATGCCGACATTTCGGTTAATTTTGGCCTCGTTTTAGTCGATTTGAAGGTGGCTGAATGCAAACAGTTTTCTTAAAGTGGCTGTAACTTTGGCAAATTCAATGGATTTTGTCCCGTTTCAGCCCGGGAAGGAGGACATTCCAGACTACCTAGTTATGCAAAAATGAAGCAATTTTGAAAAATTTTCATCGTTTTTGTTTTTCAGTTTTAGGTTTGCAAATCGTTTTTCTTAAATATCTTTTGACAGGAAAGGGCTACGGGGAAGATTTTCAATAGCGACTTATCGGAAGCTAAGAGGGATCGAATGCAACCGGAAGTGTCCAAATCCGTTCAGCCAGTTCCGAGAAATCGCAGTGACATTTTTGGCCAATTTTCAAGTGATTTTATATGGCATTCCTCGGAGAGGAAGCCAAAACTCGGGTTCCCCCAAAATAAAATAGTCTGCCGTAAACCAATTGCGACCAGTTGGTCGCGTTCTTGTTGCACTCTTCTCAGCAAGTCGAGTCGGCGTAGTGAGCTAGGGCGCGCCTCAGAGTTTTATTTTTGCCTGTGGGTTCGAATCTCGTTCTCTCCCGCTCGCTCTCTGAGCTGATTTGTTTTTTTTTTTTTCTCCCTGCGCGTTGTCGAGCAATCTTCCGGCCGGAAGGTGCTCGACTTGAGTTTTCGAGCAATCTTCCGGCCGCTCGACTTTTGAGGCTATTTTGAACCTGATTTGAGGTCGGGTGAAATATTTGCATGCTGGACGCGATTCACAAAGGGAATTTTATTTCCTAAGATGACATTCGAAGCACGATGAAAAATGCTTTCGAATGAAGTATAATAGTTGTGGGTTTTTTAGCCGGATGGGCGAACCAGCATGTGATAATGCATTGGTATCGTCAAAAATAGCAGTTTAGCGCAGATATTAACGACTAAGCTTAATAATTCGTCGAGATATGTATCTCAGTGGATTGGGTTTTGAAAGAGCTTTCCAAAAATGTGCAACATGCCGACATTTCGGTTAATTTTGGCCTCGTTTTAGTCGATTTGAAGGTGGCTGAATGCAAACAGTTTTCTTAAAGTGGCTGTAACTTTGGCAAATTCCAATGGATTTTTGTCCCGTTTCAGCCCGGGAAGGAGGACATTCCAGACTACCTAGTTATGCAAAAATGAAGCAATTTTGAAAAATTTTCATCGTTTTTGTTTTTCAGTTTTAGGTTTGCAAATCGTTTTTCTTAAATATCTTTTGACAGGAAAGGGCTACGGGAAGATTTTCAATAGCGACTTATCGGAAGCTAAGAGGGATCGAATGCAACCGGAAGTGTCCAAATCCGTTCAGCCAGTTCCGAGAAATCGCAGTGACATTTTTTGGCCAATTTTCAAGTGATTTTATATGGCATTCCTCGGAGAGGAAGCCAAAAATCCAAAGTTACAGTATTTATTGTTTTTTAATTGTATTATTAAACTATGGGGTCATCCATGATAGATTCATTCTTTTTTTAAATCATTTCAACTTTTTAAAATAAAATGCTTTGTAAAATGCTGCACAAGTACAAACAAAAATAGTTAATTATCAACTTTTTTTTTTGAGAATGAGAAGAAAAACAAAATAAATTTGGGATAATTACTTATTTTTGTTAAGAAATTTTAAAAGATAGAAAACGGATGGGGACCATCCATAAACCACGAGGACACTTTTTTGGGAATCTGTTACCCCCCCCTCCCTCCCCTTCTTGGACAATTGTCCATACAAAAAAAATCTTTTTTGTATGGATCGTGGACAATCGTTACTTAATCCACCTTAAGGTGGCTGGTGCCTTCCTCACATTAAAGTAGTTTCTTTCTAAATAGCAAAAAAAGTATATAAATAACACTTAAATTCTCATAATTTTGCATATTATAACTTCAAACGCAAAATATTTATATCTGGCAACACTGATCGAAAATTGTGAGTACGCCATTGGATTCTACGTCAAAAAACTGTTAATTTTTTTCTTTGGAAATGCATTTTTAAATGTGGATTTTAAAAATCTAATAAAAAGAGGGTGCAGGGCGGGTGTGCCTCTGACGCGGGTTAGGACCAAATGTCATTAAACTTGAAATTATGTGTTTAAGAGGCAAAAACAACCCCCATGACAAATATGAGCAGATTTGGAGAAAGTTGATGTTGGAGGCGTAGTCACTTGGGAATGGTAATAATTGTATTTCATAATTTCAACTATTTAGTAATTAAATCAGGCTTCAACTTGATTACAAACTTAAATTTGCTGTTATAGGGAAAATTGAACCTTACACACACTCGGTTGACTTGTCCCACTTTGCCCACTAAGTTCAAATACCTTGCGGGAGGAGAATAATTGGAAGATATTTTTTCTATCGTTGTCAAAAATGTTTCAAGGACCCTTACAATGACTTTCCGCTGATTGGCTGATCAATGAAATCAATCAATTTTTTTCAGGTTTTTATACTGAAATTTTAGAGTTTTAAATTTTTCCAGTATCAAATTGTTTCTTTTGTATTTTATTCAATTATAAAACTTAGCTATTTGTTTTTTTTTTCTAATAAAATTTATGGTTAAATTTTTATTTTAGGGGTAACTTGGTAAAGGAAACTGCTGTGTGAGTTGGCGAAGAAAGACTTGATTTTTTTCACTTTTCTCATTCATGCAAGTGAGACTAAGTGAAAGACGATAAACGAAAAAACGAGACAGGAGAAACCGGGACCGACGTTTTACTTCACCATCCGATAGAAGCTCAGTGGATAAGGCGGGAATCGAACCCGCGTCTCATAGCATCATCGGGATCGGCAGCCGAAGCCGCTACCCCTGCCCCACGAGACCCACCCCAAAGACGATAAAGTAAACTTCCAAAAATACATCAATCGATAAAATATTTTCTCTTTATTTATTATTTTTTTCATACATTGTTCATCTCCAAATAGTGACACGTCATTTTTAATATGCAATTTTAGTGGTAAAATTTATATTTCTGCTTAAAATTAATCGAAATTCAAAATATGATTTTTTAACTTTCTTTTTATCGGTGACAGTGAATGGACTAGATTTCTTTCGAATTTCTTTATCAGTTAATGTCAAATTAAGCACTTTTGATCATGATTCTTCCATTGTTGTTTGTGAGTTTTTATAACAGATTGTTGCCAAATTGGTCTATTCACATGTGATATATCGTGAGACTAATAAATGAATACGTATGAAAAAATAAAAAATAAAGATCGTCTCTTGCCTGTTCAAATTATATTATATTTTACTGTTACATCAAATTTGGAAGAGTGCCAAATTATCAGTCAAATTGAAAAATATTCTGGAAAATTTATAAATTAGTTAGTGCATAAACTGTACCTTTATTCAAATTTAAAAATGCTGAATTTCAATTTGAACCCTATTCTCAAAGATAACTCCGTCCCACGGTCCAATCAAACATCCAATGAAATTTTCCCCAAAAATTACACTACCCAGCAGCAGCGGCAGGCAAACGACCTTCGTCGAAAGGATCCCCCCGGCCCCGCGGGGAGGAATTTGAAAAGTTTTTCGCTTCGTTATCGCGCGGCGGCCTGCCCATTCTGCAGATTGAGTGCCAACATCCAGCGGGAATGTAATTGATGGATTATGTCTACACCATCACCATCAACCTTGGGGCGGCCTTTGGGTGAAAATCGTGCCCAGAATTTCGATTTTGGCTCGCGAGGCGTTCCATTTTTTGGGAGATGATCGCTGCCGAAGGCGCGTTTAAACGCTTTATCGACGGACACGGGGCGGAATTTTAATCGACCTGCAGATGAAGGAGCGTGAGGCTTTTCGAAACTTGATTGCATAATTTTGAGTAGATTCCACCGTGATATGAAGCTTTGTTGGTGTGTATAAGAGAAAATGTACCTGTAAAGAATTTTCTCAAAAAAAAAGTTGGTTATATTATTATGCTTCACTTTTGGAAATTTCCAACTCTCAGCTTCCTGGCCATATCGAATCATTGTACAACTTTTCTAAGTGCTTTAGACAAGAAGCTCCTGTGGGAGCAGGCGAGAAAAAAAATCGCAAAGCTGTACAAATCAACATCACCATCATCATCATTGTGTTTCCTAGGAAAGGCTAGAGAGAAAAATGAAAGACAGCCTTGGCTTTTATTTGTTTTCTACTCATCTACTCAGCATCTCCCCCCCCCGCCACCCCCTTGACAGGTTGCTTTCCCAGAAAGCTCTAAGCTCTATCAATCCGTCCCTTCTCCGGTGGCCACGTGGACAATAACAGCCCGCCGTCATCCATCGGTTCATTGCTTTTGCGCCCGATAAACAATAAGCATGGCTAAGCTGCGGCTTAGCTGGAGCAAGCCACCAAACACACCACACCGGAGAACGGTCCACCGGGCAGCATTTATTTGCTTTTTTGCAGCCCATGCCAGGAGCTTTAGGGACGAACCGAGAGCCTAGCCTAGCCAGCCATTGGTTGGCCGATTTTGTGGTGGTCAGGGCCCTTCAGGAATAACATGACGCCGCTGCTGATGCTTTTGGGTAAACAAGTGGAAACGAACATCCGAAATTGGAAATGACTAGACTTGTGCGGCACTGTGACTTGGCTGTAATTTGAGAAGAGAAGATGATTTGAAAATGTAGTCCGACCACGTTAACACTAATGATACCTTCTAAAATTTTTTAAAATTGGTTAAACACAACTTCTTTCGATACTTTAAATACTCCTAGAAAAAAATGCACTATCATAAGTTATACTTGTTTACATTGTTTCACATTCAAAATCGTAACTGAAGTTAAAACGAGATTAAACCAAAATTACTAATTTGAAATGGGTAATTATCTACCAACTCACACGAAATCGTGAAAATTTGCCCCGACCCCTTTTCGATTTGAGTGAAACTGTCCCTGATCAAGAATCCGAGGTCCGTTTTTTGATATCTCGTAACAGAGGGGCGGTACGACCCGTTTCATTTTCAAACATGCAAAAAAAAAGGTGTTTTTCAATAATTTGCAGCCTGAAACGGTGATGATATAGAAATTTGGCGTCAAAGAAAATTAGAATTGTTAATTTTAAAGTCAGATTTTTCAATGTCGAAACGTCAATCAGATAATCTGGCACTTGTAGATTTTTTACATATTTTGAATTTTCAGATCATAACGATTATTTTTAGCAAATTTTTTATTTGCATTAAACTTAGGCTGGTAACCCTAGAGCGTCCAATTTCCCGGGGTTACAAAATTACCGGGAAACGGGAAATTTTCAACAAATTTCCCGGGAAATCCCGGGAATTCCAGGGAACTTTGAAATTTAACGAAAATTATTCTAATCCTGTTTCAGATTAATCTTTTGCAACGAAATTGTATAGAACAGCATTTTTAATGGTGCTTGTAAAAAATCATGCAACTTTGAAAAAATATATAAACTTTCTAATTTTGAAATCTTTCAAATCGTCCCAAATGAATGATTATTAGTATTTTTGTTGAGGAGGTTTTTTTTAAATCAAAGTATTTGCTTTTAAATTTGTCTCAGTGACCATAAAGTTAAAATAAAAAAAAAAAACAAAAAAAACAATTTGTGTATAAATAAATAATCATTGAATTTACCTTAAAAATTTAATTTCTAGCGCTTTTTAACTTGAAACACTATTTTTTAACTTGAAAATTTGATACGAAGTTGTTTTTAATGGTTTTTCATGGTTTTATAATATGACTTTAGTTATATGGTATTCAGCCTAATAAATCAATTAGATTAAAATTATTTTGAGCATTTAAAAAAGGTTGAAATTCAACAATATTTTTTCATATATAACCCTCTTACGCCCTTGTTAGCTCACGTGCTTCATAAATTTATAACTTCAATCTGTAATTTCTCGAATACGCAGAAACAAATTCTTCTTACACAAACCTTTTTAAAAAATTTAATTATAGCAGTTCAATTTCCATCCAACATGTTCAAGTCGAAAAGTCAAACAAATCTCAATGTTGATCTTGGCCGGAAGATGTAAATATCTTATTTTCAAATGATATTACAAAAAAAAACATTAAAAAAGGTTGTCAAAAATAAAATAGTTTTTATTCATTCCATAACAGCGTAAGTTTTGTTGTCCAACATATAAGCAAACAATATTCCTCACGGAAAGGGGATCCATCGCCAAATCGCGATAAAGTTCGCTAAAACTAGCGAAAAATGTCGCTAATTTCTCAGCCTGCACAAAAATTACCTAGAATCGCTAATTTTTTTCGCTGGTTTGGAAACCGATGAAATTCTACCAAACCAGTGAAAAAAAACACTGGTTTGGTAAAAAATGTCGCTGTTTGGGGGATCAGTTTTGCTAGAATCAGAAAATTTTCTCGCTGGTTTGGAAAAAGCCGCAGGGCACCAAAATCAACCAGGAGATTATTGTACTGGTTTTGGAAACAATTCGCTGGTCCAGCGGATTTCTTCACTGGACCAGTGTTCTTTTACGCTGGATCAGCGTTTTCTATCGCTGACGTCCGGGTTTTTTCCGCGGCAGCAGCTCGTACCAAAATCAACCAGGAGATTATTCTACTGGTTCCGGCAAAAATCCGCTGGTTCAGCGAATGTTTCCACTGGACCAGTGTTTTTGCACTGGATCAGCGTTTTTATCACCGACGTTTGTTTTTTTGTTTTGGCGGCAGAAGCCTATGCCAAAATAAACCAGGTTGTACTTACTTGCCACAGCACAAACTGTTCCGCGGCCATGGTCAAGTTCCTCGCCTACGATTCTTGCTGCCACCTGCGACAATTTGTGCACTCATCTATGCAGCAGTACAAATACATCTCCAGCTTCACTGCACCGTATTTTTCTGCTGCGAGAACTTTATGGAAACGTGCTTCTTTTCATTGAAAAGAACCCTCACCTGTTGAGTATGTATTTTAATGCTGAACACTTGATGCAGAACTTTTTCATGCTTTTTTGTTTTGAAAAAACCCCTAAAGCAATTCGATTGCCACAAATCGCTTCCGAACGTGAACAATAACAAACATTTATGACGGCTGTCGGAAGGATGTGTATCAAACCAGCGAAAACTTTCGCTGGAAAAGAAACCGTTTCGGAAATAACAAACCAGCGAAACCAAGTTGCTGGATTTGATTTCGCGCAGCCACCTTTTTCAGCGAAAAATTTCGCTGGTTTAGAGAAAAATTTCGCTGATATCAGCAAAACCAACCCAGCAAAATTCGGTCGCTGGTTTGGCGATCGAACCCCTTTCCGTGTAGTGGTGAATTCATCAGAAATAAATATTATCTGAATTAAACATTGGCAGACAAGCTGATTGAACAGTAGATGGAAATAAAAAAAATCAAATCTCCAATTATTATTTTTTGTATAATTTCAAAACATTGGTGCCAAAAAGGTAGGAAAATGTATACTTCTGCTTGTATTTCGGGAATTCCCGGGAAATTTACAAATTTACCGGGAAACGGGAAATATTATTTTCCGGGAAATCCCAGGAATTCCCGGGAATTTTTTCCCGGGACGGGAAATTGGACGTTCTACTCCCTCCCCCCCGCTTCAATGTTGGCCCCTTAAAATTAAGGGGGCATTTTTTTTTTTCAAAAAACTTCAAAATTTCAATGGAAATTGAAATGCAATCAGCTGAAATTGATTTAAAATGCATTCCCTTGCGTTTAAAATCATTTTAACCATGTTTTAACCATGGATGATTTGAACATCTTTACAATTTTTGAAAATTTTCGATGTTATGTATCGCAAAAAGTTTTTTTTTCGTTTTCGTCAAATCTTTATTTTTTGAAAATTAATGATTGCAAAACAACTGAACAAGTGTAAAATGCATTTAAAAACAATTTTTACATTCAAATTGTGAGACTATGGCTTGTAATTCTTTTTTTTAATTTTGAAATTATGTTTCACACTTATTTTTGAAAATCAGACGCAATTTTGCTGTGTGTATCTTATAAGTTGAACGCTATTTTGGTGCTGTAGAGAAAACCTCATTTTTCTGTTTGGTTTTTTCAGAGGCTTATCTCAGAAACCATTGGTCTGATTTTCAATATATTTGAAACAAATGTATAGGAAATTTTTGATTCTTTTAGAAAAAAAACCAGTGTTGGTCAAGCCTGGTCATGATTTGTAATGGAAATTAATGAAAATTTGTTTTTTGATTTCAAATTTGATTTTACATCTTAACGTTAAACAAAAAAAAATTGCTTTGTTCAAGGTTGTTTGAAAATCAGGTTTTTGTTTTAAATTTACAACACTGCCAATAGAATTTTGACCAACTTGAGCCGTAGCTCAAAAAAAGGTGCAGGTGGTTATGTTACACATGACCAGTATGACAAAGAACTTGGCAAAAGGTTTTAAGCTTTGATTTCCTTATTCAATATTTCTAGAATTTTACTTATCTAACAATAAACGCATTTTTTTCTTAACCGACCCGATTATTTATTTTCTTTCAAGATAATAAATTAAAGTTTAAAAACCATACATCATTTTTTGTTAATTATTGTGTTTTCATTTATTAATTAATGCATAGATTATCTTAAGATTATTTTTTTTGAAATCATGATTGTCTGATAAAATCGTTTTTATTGGCATAAAGATGTGTGTATGTGTGTAATGCTGAAAAATCAAACCATCCACATTAACGACCCCCTAATTTTTTGTGGTCTCTATTGCAATTTTCTGAGTCCAAAGGCTTGCATGGGTAGGGCTCCCAAACCTCTTTCTACTGCAAGGAACCTTCCACCCCTGGATTCGAACTGACGACCTTTGGATTGCGAGTCCAACTGCCGTCAACGGTTCCACCGGAGCTGGCTTGGTTTGGTGTGTTGTTTGTCTTTTTATAGCAGGGAGATGACTCCCTCACCTCGAATGACTTAATGGCCTAACAACTACCAAGGACGGGACCGACGTTTTACTTCCCCATCCGATGGAAGGTTGGAGAAGATGGGAATCGAACCCAATATCATCCGCTTACAAAGCGGACATCGTAACCATTCGCCCAAGCCTGCTGCGCATTGATCCAATTTATATACCTGTAAAAAACAAATGGTGACCCTTGAAGGATCGTTATGCAGTTAAACATGAGATCAAAAAATATTTGTATGTAGTATGTGTGCGGGTTTTTTTTTTTTTTTGGTAGGACGAAAAAATCTGCAAACAGACGCCCGGGTAAGTACCCGGGTGTGTGAGGATGGGTTAAGGTTAACCCGACTCACTAAAAAAACGTCCTGTGTGTGTGTGTGTGTTTATATATATGTGTATGTGTGTGTGTGTGTTTGATTTTTAATTGTGAGGGGAAAGGATAGAAGGAAGGGTTCTGTGTATCTTATCCTAATAACAGTCATGAGTCGTTTTCTTCCACTTAAACCTAATATTTACATTTCGTTTCTTCCCTATTGTTATGTGTAATGATTTGTGGGAAAGGGGATAATGTTGGCGTGTAAAATTTTATGTATGATGGACTTAAATCTAATAATCTTAAAGCTAACTCATTTCTTACGTGAATGTGTGTCAGTGTAAGTGTCAATCATAATGTACATTATATTTTCTTCTTAGGTTTTACTGTATTGTTTTTCCTTTCATCATCTTCGGTTGTTTCGTTCTCAGTTATTGCCATCTCCGGTTGTAGTCGTTTTCGGCGGGTTCGAATTTCTGAGCGACCTGGTTGAAATATATTAACATATTTAGTTTGTAAAAGCTAGTAAAGTTTAATGATTATTACCTTGAGGTGCGCTGCACTTCCTATGGTGTTATCAAGTCTGCGAAGCATCTACAGTGGTTTAAGTCCTGATCGACCTGATTTGAATATTTACGTTGAAAAATTTCCACTTCTAAATACGTATGAAATGTCTATACCTTGAGATGCGGTTCGCGCCACTTATTGGTTTTTGCGTCAACTAGAATGACCGATATGGAGTAGCCGACCGTCATAACGTGCTCTCCTTCACAATCACTCTGTTGCGCTTCTCATGTCCGGTGGTGCTGTCAAATCCGAGTATAGATCCAAGCAGGAATTTGGAGGGACAACGGTTTAGCTTGATTGAGATGAGTTGGATGTAGTCGGTCGAATGACAGACAGCATAGGTCGATGGTACGAGAAGTACGATGCGTACCGGGTGGTCTCCACCTCGATGTTCTTTGTGAAACTCAAATCAAGAACCGTACCTCCAAGTGTCGTAGTCTTCTTCACGTCATTTGACAGTCTCAACTTGAAGTGGTTGGCCATGAATTCAACAAACCGACTGCTGTCCTGCTTGGAAGCGTCAAGGTTGAAATCTCCGGTGACTACCATCGGCGTATCTAGTTCGGCAACAGGGCCCAAATGGCGGGAGAGAAACCAGAGCTTTTGCGTCGTGGTGGTTCCCGGTGAGATATACACTGATACCAGCAGTATTTCAGTGCCCATCACCACCACCTTTGCCGCACATATATCTCCGTATTTCGCCGCTTCGCTGAACTCTTGGCTTCGTTCTTCGCCTACCACTTCAAGCAAGTGCGGAGTTGCTGGAGCAGTGTTTGGAGTTGTCGTGTTCTGGTAGATTGCCACGCCACCTGCGCGTACACCCGTCCGCTTGGATTGGACGATACACGTGAATCCATCTAGCACTATCGATGTATTATCGTCCAGCCACGTCTCGCTCAGTGCCAGCAAGTGGACGCGGGGAAGTACAGGATCGGTGGCAATGTCCATTTGATGGGCCCTCAAGCTCTGCACGTTGACGGACATGAGCGTGGTGGTCGGTTCGCTGCTCTCAATGACCTCGGAAACTTCATCGACGATAGTTCGCAAACGATGATTCTCCAAACGCTTGAGTTCGTTGCGTAGATCCTTCATCTTAGGGCTGCTGCAACCTTTCGCGTGATGGAACTTGAAGTCTCCTTTCGAGCTGGTCATAAAGAGGCCCTGCAACGACTTGACACGTGACAGTGCTACGTACACCATTTGCTGCTCCTGGCCTTTGTCGTACTCGAACACAATCTTGTCAAATGTGCCACCCTGCGATTTGTGTATGGTCAGAGCACACGCTGGGACAACAGGGAACTGGATTCTCTTGCATTTAATGCGGCTTCCAAGATCGACGTTCGCGGATCTTTTCACAATTGGAGTCCAGTCTGGTCGCAAGATATCGGCTCTAGAGCGGGTCATTGGCTCTGCCTTTTTCCTCGCTATGACTCCAATCTGCTCATTGTCGAACTTGATCCATATTCTTGCAATCCGTTCTCCTGCCTCGTCATCAATGCTCTCTTCCACATACATCAAATCACCGATTGCTCCATTTACAATGCCATCTTCCACATCAACATTGGTGGTGACCATATACGGCTTACCAGGGCACAGTTTTATTGTGTACTGCAAACCGGCCGTCTCGGTAAGGCACATCTTATAGAGTTTAACACGTGCGTTTGCCAGTTGTTCTGCACTTTTGTACCCTACAAATGTGTCGTCCGCTGTACAGGTCACTCCGTCGACGCCTTCCAATGCCTTGTTGTTGTGCTGCGTTACGTCAACGTTCCGATGAAAGAGCCGAACAGCGCCTTCGGTCTGTTCTTTACGCAGTTGTTCTTCTGTGAAGAATCGGCTTTCGATCAGTTTGGTTTCGTCAGTTGTCAGCTTATCACCATTGCCGATCTTGGTGAGTATGTCCGAAAACACTTTGTCAGCTTGACGCATAACCTGCTTGAGCTCGTGAAACTTAAGCAATTGCCACAACACAGCGCCGGAAATGGAGTTTGCCGGAGGTTTAAACACAGGTTTAGCCATAACAGGGAACAACTGCCTTAGGTCGCCACACAGCAAGAGCATAACACCGCCATAAGCCTGGTCGTAGTTCATGTAAATATCCTGGAGCCTTAAGTGAACGGTGTTTAAGTTGTGGGCGCCAACCATGCTGACCTCGTCGATGATGTGGGCTTTGACGCGCTGCATTTCTGTTCGGTACACCTGGAGCGTTTCGAAACTCATCTTCGTAGTTTGGCGTGACATGGTGATGTGGTAGGCATGGTGCATGGTGGTACCTCCAATAGCTGATGCTGCTTTTCCAGTCGAGGCGCTTGCCACATATGCGTTATCCCGTGAATTATGATCTTGGCTGTAGCGGTTCAACGTTTCCATCAGTGCGCGCAATAAAAACGTTTTACCACTTCCTGCTGGACCGGTCAAGAAAATCTGCAACGGCTCGTGATCTTCAAAGCAGGTCAACAGATGAATCGTGTGAAGAATCAGAGCTCGTTGTTCACGGTTTGTGGCTCGCATCATAGCGCAATAATCCTCCTTTGACATCACATTAGGGCGCTGCTTGATGACGGATCGCAATGTTCTTGTCGGCAGGAGCTCAAAGTCGTCGTTGTTTGGCTGCATTATGACTGTTCGCACCAACTCGTCGTGTTTCTCGTTTGCTGCGTTGTTCTGGTCATCATCCTCCAAATTCGCAAGAGTTCGCTCGTATTCTTCGACCGTTTGCTCCACATTCAACTCACAGTCGTATTCCTTTCGCTTCACCAGGATCGCAGCCTCATGCAAGTCGTACAACTGAAGGAACTTGTTCTGGTCGAGAACGTCGTGAAGCTCGTTCCGAAACGGTACAAACAGAAGAACCGACATGCGTTTGTATTCGGAAAGCTCGCTCATTTGGTAATTGCGCCAACGCAGCACTCGTGGTTGTCCTCTCTTTCGGTAGTTGTTGGTTCGTCCCTCCTTCGTATAGCAAGCGGCAAAATCGGCCAAACACACGTCTTCCATACCTTCACGCTCCTCATACTTTTCGATGATGTTCCTACTCCAGACATCAGTCGAGTCCTGACCGATTCCTTCGTCGTCCATTGTCTGGTAGTGCTTTCTGCTCCTTGACCGATCTTGAGGCCACACAGTTGGAAGATACTCAATTTTCCTGCTTGCCTCGGTCATCGATAACCGGAGAAGGAACCAAGCCGCTTCCTGGGCGCACATTTCCACAGAGCCAAGCATCTTCAAGCTGATTTTCTTCATCATTTCTCCGTGGTCTAGTTCGGGATACTGTTCTTGCAGGATGATGAGCTCGCGGTGCAATCCACTCACGCCACGATTTGACTTGTTCACGTACTCTACCAAGTAGTGGCACAGCTTCTGGACGTCAATTATGAACTGCAGATCCATGTTCGAACGAAGTTTATCGGCAATCCACGCGTTGAAAGGATTTGTTCGCAGCTCATCCATCGAACGCTTGTAGAAAACGGTTGGCATCTTCAGCGATGCACGAACAACATCGAGATAGTACGTGTACGTACACTTGCAGTGTGCAAGGTAGTCCTCAACCGTGTCAAATACCATCGTCTCCAAGATGTCCCGCATTTCTTCACCGCGCTTCTTCAACTCGTTTCGGCGACAGTCGTCAGCTTTAAGAGGAAGTAATACCCGCTGTTCTCGCATGGGCCAGTATGGTATGTTGAATCGACAGCGTTTTTCTCCGCGTTTCGTGCAAGTGAACGTACATTTGTGGATCTGCTTACCAGCTGTCTGCGTAGGAAGGTCTTCTACTCTGATGGAGGTGATGGTGTTGATAAGATCCAAGGTGCCGGTCATTTGTTCGGAAACGTTTTCCTTTGGGTCATTGGCGAGCCAAAGCACCGCATGAACGTGAGGACTACCGCGGTGCTGGAACTCGATTCGTTTGAAGTAATCGGTGACGTAGTACTTGCCAAACGGACTGTGGGATTTCGATTGCAGGATTTGCATGATGACGTCGAACAGCTTGTTGGTGTAGAGGCAGCACGTAACTGGATCTTCGCTAGCCAACACGGTTCGCTCAATTGCTGACAGTTCATTCAGCGGATCTCTCAAGTCGGTCCTGTTCTGTTGATCCGCGAGCTTGTACAGCGCCTTTAGCAAACCGGGCCATTGAATCTCGTTGGCACTCATCGTCAAGAACACCGTAGGCTTTCCGAGCTGTCGAACCATGGCGAACAAGTCCTTCCGCTTTATTTGCAAGTACATTGCCGTGTTCGGAAGAGTGCTCATCCATGCAAGATGGTTCTGTATGAGATTGTCCACGTGTTCCTTGTCGCTGAGCTGGGCTCGAGTCATATTCCTTGTACCTTGGACTCTGAAGTAGTTAGTAACTCCTTCGTGAGCTCGTAGTCGCATGATCTTTACGGCCATGTACAGGATATGTGTTGGTTTTGCGCCACGGCGATCGCGTCGTCTGGTTTCGCTGGTAGCCTTATGGTATGGTGTCACGCGCACTCCTTTCGATACTTTCGTGGATGACCGCCGTAAATTCCGGGAACGACATCTCCTCAGCGTACTCATCGTACACGATTGATGTTGGTGTTCGGTTCTGAGCAGGAGCAATGTTGAGACACATGTCTTCGTTCCACGCGACTGTTTGTTGCTGCCGTAAAAACAACTCTCCTTCATCGTCCACAACGTCTAGTTGAACTCGGTCATTGCATTCGGGAATCCTCGGAACATCTCTCGGGGCATCGACCGTTTCCGTGACTTCCAACTCGATCAGCTCCTCGCCTTCGATGCCGTCTGTTGCATAAGAATCAAAAAAGCGCTCGTCCAGGACGATGCCTTCGCGCTTGTAGAGAGGTGTGTCAATCAGGTAACGCAGCCATGCTTTTACGACCGACTTCTTAACATATCCACGCAGGTAGTTCGACTTGTGGATCAGATGTTTTTTGATGCACACATTGAATGCGTAGTCATCATCTAGTCGACGTGGAAGCGAGTGGACCATTTCGTTGACATCCACTGGAACATTTATCACCTGTCCAAGAATGCTGTAACTGCCTGAAATTTCAAATCATGTAATATTACCACCGAACGGACAACATTCACAATAAAATTTTCACCTCGAGCATGACACAGCCGTCGAATCTGCATGAACGGCAACCGCATTGCCACCAATCTCTCGGTGATTATGTCCATATGTGGCATGTCTGGTGGAAGTTCTGGGTAGGTAAATCCGTTCGTTATGGACAAAGTTGGCACTTTGTCATCTCTCAGCGAGTTCCGACAGGTCGAGCATCCCATGAATCCAGCAACCGATTCAAAATGGCCAGGCTGCAACAGTACTCTCTCGCCATTGGTTGTGATGGGTTTCAGATCGTTCTGGAACCAAATTCGTTCGCAAATGTTGCAAACTGCTCCGAGCTCGTTCTCGGTGAACTTCTTGCGAAATTCCTTGTCGGCCTTTTCGCAGTTTGGTTTGCCACCTGCTGTGGCAGATGTACCCATTCCTACAAATGATTGACATCACTATTGACACTATTGAAAAGTTGACAGTTGAAAAAGCTTACCCTGATTTATGGGTACAGAAACTTGAGAAGACTCGCCCTGTGTTCCATCCAGAGCGGTAACGTTTCCTGTAATGTTCAACAGTCACAACCATTGTAGTTAAATTCCGCATTTTAGATAATAGTGATTGCTTTACATTTAAAAATAGAAAAACTAAAACCAATTAAAATATTTGTTCAGCTTTACAATCATTTTCAATTTCATGATGTTTGATATGTTGCATGATATGCTTCCTTGCATACTCCGGAAATGTCCTTCAGTGGCCATCGGTAACCGGTTCCGGAGTAAAAAGGTTGGGCCAGGGAATTTTGGAGAATACCTTAGATCAGCGATTCTCAACGGGGTACCGGGCCTACTTGATTTACATGGTAGGGGTACCAGCCTAGAACAAGGTTGAGAATCGCTGCCTTAGATGGTCATAATTGTCATTTCCATGAAGTTTGATACGTCGGATGATAGGGTTTATTGCATACTCCGATAGTGTATCCCAGTGGCCACCGGTAAGGGACCATCCAAAACCACGTGGACACCTTGGAGGGGGTCAGCGATTGTCCACACTCCATACAAAAAGGTGCAGGTGGTTATGTTACACATGACCAGTATGACAAAGAACTTTGCAAGATGATTGTTGAAATTTTCGATAAGAATGTCCGGTCCAAATTTCCCCATGATTCCCTTATAATTACATAAGACAACTCTTTTGTGAATAGTTTTAAGACATAATATCAACGTCCTATCGAACTAAGGGGACGGAAATTGCAAATGGAGCTGCAATAGAAATCAAGGTGAAATCAATCGACTTTCCCTCACCACTCGAAAGTTATCAAGATGCGGAAATGTTTTGCAAGGCTGTTGCAAGCAATTGGCGGCAGCAAAGTAAATTTCAACAGCAAACATTAAAACTGCCCTTTCAAGGGCTCTAATTGAATTCGAAATAGTTATTCTATATTTCCAGAAACAGAATTTCGCCGCGGCACAATAAAAAGGCAATCGCAGTAATCGATTTATTACTTCCTGCGTAAAATAAGCGATTTATTTTAACTGCGTAACTTCAATGGTCAGATGCATGTGCAGTATCAAAAACCATAAAGTTTGATACCCATATTGCCCTAACTCTAATGGTTCGGCAAATGTCCCCTCATCGGAACATCCGCGGGGCCTCCGGTCACTCCGGATTGTAGCCAATACTTCCGAAATTTCAAATTTCATGTCCAGTATCAAAAACCATGAAGTTTGATACCCATATTGCCTCAACTCTTATGATTCGGGAAATGTCCCCCCACCGGAACATCCCCGGGGCCTCCGGATTGTGGTCACTACTGCTGAAATGTCAAATTTTATGTCCAGTATCAAAAACCATAAAGTTTGATACCCATATTGCCCTAACTCTTATGGTTCGGCAAATGTCCCCTCATCGGAACATCCGCGGGGCCTCCGGCCACTCCGGATTGTGGCCAATACTTCCGAAATTTCAAATTTCATGTCCAGTATCAAAAACCATAAAGTTTGATACCCATATTGCCCCAACTCTTTTGGTTCGGCAAATGTCCCCCTTCGGGACATCCGCGGGGCCTCCGGCCACTCCGGATTGCGGTCACGACTGCCGAAATGTTAAATTTCATGTCCAGTATCAAAAACCATAAACTTTATCGCAACCACAACCAACTTGACCCAAAGGGAACTGGTTCTCGATCAACACGGAGACCCCTTCTTGATGCCGTTAACCGGAGCCTTCCGGGATCAGCAGCTTGACCACATCGGTCCCTAACGTTCTTCCTTGATGGCCTGCAGCGACAATCCGTCCCGTTCCTGCGACGGCCCGAGCCATTTCGGCGACCTCTTCACGTCGTTGACCGGGGGAAATTTTCTGCTGTCCCTTCTGATTCTGCAACTGCCACTCGATGTTGACTCCTCGGCTGTCAGAAAATTATGAGCTTGAGTGGAGATGATTTTAGATACATCAATCTCACGTCTCCCGGAGAGGATGATCGGGAAAGGTTTGTTCAACCAATCAGCGTGAAGGAAAAGGAGGGGAAGTCTGCGAAGAGGGGAAATCGCCACGTAACGATTTCCCTTCGCAAAAAATTGGGTTCCGATCTTTTTATTCATTCTCTTTACACATACTACACACCACCTAGAGCACCAAACAGTGCGTTGCAAGTGTATTTGTAGCAAGAAAGCGCCATCGACTGTGGATTTGCTCGTGTGTGTGTGTGTGTGTGTGTGTGTGTGTGTGTGTGTGTGTGTGTAGTAAACCACACTAAAATTGTGTTCGCGGAACCACACTAATATCGAAAATCGATTTTCCCCAAGGGACCATCCATAAACCACGTGGACACTTTTTGGGAATCTTTACCCCCTTTGTGGACAATTGTCCATATATAAAACATCTTTTTGTATGGATCGTGGACAATCGCCATACCCCCTAAAGTGTCCACGTGGTTTATGGATGGTCCCCAAGATCGATCGGATGAGCTAACTCGTGAAGGGTAGTTGCACGGCAGAAACCAGGCGCACACAAATGAAGCTCCCCAGCCCGCGTTTGTGTGTATGCGTTGATAATTTGGTGCTCTTTCAAGCCCCAAACTTGCCACTTGATTTCCCTTCCGCACACACAAACACTCACTACCGTACCCAACCAGATTTTTAAAGAATACTCTTTCGTGTGAATTGGCCCTGAAAAGGGCCATTTTAACGTCCTATGACGATGATAAAACCATGCGATGATGACACTCCAAGTTGCCGGCAATTTTCCCTCCCGCGCCTGCTCTGCCTCTCTTTCCAATTTTTCAATTCTCTCCTTCCTCTCGGTGGCTCTGCTGTGCTGCTGCTGCTGCTGCTTCTCGATCCTCCTCGTGCAAAGATTCGGACTCGTTTGAGCTTCGACCGGCGGCGCGGCGCTCTTTTATAACCTCGCTTAACTGTGACGGCTCGACGTTTTCGAAGCGTGGCCGAGAGCAAAATTTGCTAAGTGCTAGATACTTGAATCTGATTAATGTGTTCGGGAAAGGTTGCGCTCAACCAATCAGCGACCGGGATTTTCCCGGCCTGAATTTTTATTTTTCATCTTAACTTTTGAGTACTTTAACAAAGTTTTATCAACTTTATGAGGTAGTCAATTTGTACTTCAAGACATCCCCTTTCGTTTGGTAGGTAGAACATACAGATTGCTTGAATGGGGTGGAAGATATAAGCATTTAAAAGACTACACAATTTCGTTACACTTTCGCTTCGCGAAATTTTGGATTGACACCCGTAGACAGTGCCCTTAGGACAAAGTTCTTTGTCAAAAGATTAGTTTTGTATTGAAATTGTCCACGAGGGTATGAGATTTTAAAATAGTGTCCACGTGGCTCATGGATTGTCCCAAGGATGGTCCTTAACCGGTTTTGGAGTGACCAGGTTGGGTCAGAAAATATTGGCATCACCTTAAATTGCCATAATTTTCAATTTCATGATGTTTGATACGTCGCATGATGTGTTTTTTTGCAAACTCCACGAATGTCCCCCAATGGCCACCGATACCCGGTTCCGGAGTGACCAGGTTGGGTTAGAGAATATTGGTATGACCTCAGATGGTAATAATTTTCAATTTCATGAACTTTGATATACAACATGACAGGTATCTAGCGAGACCACTATTAGAACTGTTTTGGTGGTACCCTGGAACCGGTTCCGGATTGGCCACAGTTGGCCGGAATCGATCTTAAATGGTCAGGGGTAGTATGTAGTATACGTATGTAATGAGTTACACAAAATCCGGTTGAAAACTTGGTGCAAGTGTTGATTTTATAAAAAAAAGCAATAAAAATCATGTTTTTCGGATGTTCCGGGTTTACGGAACCGGTGTCCATTTTGGGCAAATTATCTCCAAGGAAACTTAAAGTCGAGGTAATCATCCGTCAAATGCAACCGGAATCAACTCGCTAGGTGTTGTTTCGCAGATACAGGTCCTCAAAGTTGGGCCTCAAAAGGACTTTTCGGTTGTAGCAGGTTCCTGGTGGCCAGGGTTCAAAACCGGTTCTGCCTGTCGGAATCTTGACATCTTAACCTATTATTTGCGGCCATGGCACCCGAAATCGGTTAGGATTTCGAATTTTGGCAGCCAAAAACATTTATTACTGAATTAAGGACCAACACGCATGGTCTGTCAAAATCAAAAATAGGGCCTTTTGAAATATTACGCTAGAATCGATAAACTCACCGTGTAACATCACGGAACCGGCCTGATAAGTCACCCTTCCTGGGCTTCGTGGAAGCTGCACCGGATCAGGGCGATCGTAAAACCGCACTGGATCCGTGCTTCTGCCAGGCATTGGCTCTCTCGTCTCGATCGCAAAGCCAGCCGCTGCTGTAACACCGCGATGATCGCGGTCGAGATCCGATTCTGCTGCCGCCTTGAGTTTCTTCCG